>NW_026694710.1:27945000-28422500 GCF_021218885.2 Marmota monax | reverse complement strand
TCCTCCATCCTCCTGGCTCCTCCCTCCTCCTCCCTCCTCCTGGCTCCTCCCTCCTCCAGCTCAGCCCCTTACTCCTGACCCAGGCTTGATTCTGTTTCCACTTTCTGGGCAACTTCCTTTCTCTGGTACAGGACCCCATGCTGCTCCTGAGGCCCTTCTGGTCTGGGATGGCCCTACGTGGGGCACACTGGCTGGTGCCTGGTAGTGTAGACCCGGGGCTTGTCTTGCATTGTTTCCTGGTCAGCAGGTGCCCATGTCACCTCCCAGCAGGGTCAGTGAGATACCTCAGGGGTCATTGGTCGTGTGGCCCAGATGACGTCTGCCATGGGCCTCCTTGGGCAGGACCTGTGCCCTCAGTGCTCCTTGCCTGGGTGGGTCACTAAGAGCAGCCCCTCCCCAGGCGGAGTCAAGCCCCCTCCTGTGGGGTCTAACATTCTTCTTGGGTCTGGGAGAAAGACTGGCAGAGGGGTCCCTTTAAAACAGAGATGGCCTCCAATGCCCCGTAGCCCTCATGCTCTCGGACCCTGAGGCCATACCCTGGCCCGTCACCTTGCAGACGTGGCTCACACAGGCAGGAACGGGAGGTGCCAAGGAGCAAAGGAGTGGCTGCACAGAGGGTGACCAGTGCAGGAGCAGTCTCCCTCATGCTGGAGCACCCACGTCCCCTCACGCTTGTGGCTGGACCCCCAGCCGCCACAGTGAGGCCAGTCTGCCTGAGCCCTTGGGTTGCCTTGTCCCTCCCTCCCTGTGGGTCAGCACACTTGACACAGAGGTTAAAAATGTGCAGCACACGCAAGGGGCAGGCAGGACTCACAAAAATGCCCACAGGGACTTCAAGATGCTGGCCTCCTAAACTGTGACCCTGCACTTCATGACAATGTCAACAGTGGGGGCACCATGAGGAGGGAAGTCGAGGGGTCAGAGGTATGCACTGCCTGAGGCAGGCACGGAGGACTGGGTGAACGGGCAGGAGACCTTGGGGACTTGGGGGAGGAGGGCAGCAGGAAGACAGGAAGTGGGGAGGCGAGCATGCACGGTGGGACATGGGGTAGTGCCATGAGGGGCCCGCCCATGTGGGAGCCCAGACACATGGGCCACTCTCAGGTCCCCACCCAGAAATGACTGGCTACCCCTCAGGTCCCAAGCAGCCAATCTCCCTCCTTGCCAGAGTGACTAGTGGGAAGACAGAGTGAGGTGGCCACTGGGACCCTAGGGTGGGCTGGGAGAGAGATCAGTCTCTGAGGAACTTGAAGTCCAGAGGCCATCGCATGGCATGGGAGGGGAATGGCCCTGCAATCCCTGGCACACAGGGCCCTCCAACCCCTCTGTGGGGCAGCAGGGCAAGCCAGCCCTGCTGCGGGGTGCAGCTGGCAGCCGGGGTGGAGCCCCGGGGGCGCGCGCAGGCTGCAGCCTCCTTCCTGGGCCACCGCAGTGCATCTCGCAGCCGGCTCCGCAGCCGACCACATTCCACCTTAAATGGGTTTGATCAGCGCTGCACCGGTGAGCGCATGCTAATATTGGCTCCAATAAAGAGCAAATCAGGACCCAAGTCGACTCGTCTTATCGCACAGTCAGAACTGATGGCTGCAGAAGTCATAAAGATCCCATTTAATCTCGCGCCTATCTATCACGCGGCCGTCTTCATCCTCTTTGTGCCGGGGTAATATGTGCTCATTACGGAAGCAAAACAGATCTGGCATGAATAAACGCGGATGGAGTGCTCACTTGGAACGTGACAGCATGATCAGTGGCGGCCGTAATCGCAGAGAATCGAGGGCTAAATTATTCCATAACCGTGATTTGAGGGGACAGCCCAGAGCACCCCACAGCTGCCTGCGGTGCAGCGACGTGTCCTGATAAAACATCCTTCCCAATTTACGGGGCCGCGCTTGACTAATCTGCCGCGGCGCGCACACTGGCTAATCATGCCATCAGTGCCGGAGAAGGGGCTCAATTGGGACTCAAATGAAAGGAGATTGGAGAACCACCCTCAATTGAAATTACATTTGTAAATGAGCCAGAGTTTTCTGTTCAGACTGTGAACGTTACGGTAAATCTGCCCGAGATGTCGTCAGCAGAGGGGTGGGCGGGTGGCGCGGGGGTGGCTGGGACGCTGACTGAGACTGTAGCTGGGAGCACCGAAGGGGCTGAGGCCCCTGTTCCCAGCTCCCAGGAACTGCATTGGCCTGAGGGGCAGCTCTGGGAGAGGAGAGAGGCCAAGTAGGGGCTTGGGAAGCAGAGCCTGGTCTGCCAGAGACGGGCCTCAGCTTACCCATCTCTAAAATGGGGAACCAGCAGGGCAGGGCGAGTCGGCAGACATGCCAGAGCCTGTGGGCCTCCCTCTGCCCACCCACCCCTGCACACCTGCCCTGGCCACCTCCTTCTGTCCCATTTCCTACAGGCTTGTATGACTCTCTGGTCCTTGTGACCGAGGCGTGTGGTGCAGGCCCATCCCACTGCACAGGGTCATAGCAGACAGTGTGTAGAGGCCCGTGGGGCTGGGGACAGGAGGCCCAGGAGCTGGGCCCAGATCAGTATGAGAGGTCATGACCCAGGAAGCCACACATGAGCCTGTGGGGGACACTCCAGGAGGTGACCATCCTGCAGGTTGCCTGGGGACAAAGTAAGCTTGGGCTTGAGGCACACAGGCAGCAATGGGGAGCCTGGGAAAACCTGGGGGGGGGGCACGGGCAGGGACCTCAGTGACAGACCTGCCAGGCCCAGGTGGCAGCACTGTTCATGCTCCCACCCACCCCCAACGCCCTTGGCAGTGGGGTAGTGGCCCATGTCCAGCCACCTCCCCAGGGACACTCGGTGAGGAGAGAAGCTGGCCCTGGAGGTGGCCACACAGCCATGACCCCAGGAAAGGGCCACCCAGGTGGGTTACTGGGCTGTTTGTCCCCTCCCCAGATGGTGGCAGAGTCCCTGCAGTGGGTGGGCAGACCAGGGTGGCAGTGGGGCGCAGCCAGGTGATGTGGCCAGGCCTGTGGCCACAGAGGTCTCTGCCTGCTCTGCGGGGCTCCCTGTGCTGCTGGCCGTGTGGCCCCACGGCAGGCAGCCAGCAGAGTGGCGCATCACTCCTCTTTGGCCTTTATGTAAATCAAGGCCTAATTAGCCCATCGGGCGTTTGTGTAGAATATCATTTTTTTAATTACCAGCCCTGGGCAGGTTTGGCTGCTGCCTGTTGTGGGGCCAATTACCATAAATCCCCCGGTAACAATTAACAGTGCTGGCGCCCGCCGCGCGGATCCGGTGTTATAATTGTGCTCCCGCTCTTGTTAATTGCCCTATCTGACTCTTTACTTTTTATGCCGCTCATCTGCTCATTACCGCAGCCATTTAATTCAATTAGCGCCTTAATTAGAGGAACAGCCTTGTCCAATGTCGGGGTCTTGTCAGGGAGCGGCTTGATGAGCAGAGACAAACAGGCCTAGCTTGCGCCTTGGAGGCAGCAGGGCCTGGGGGCCGGGGGGCGGGGTGGGGCTGCCCGAGAGGCGTTGCCAGCCCCCTTTGACCCTGCCTGTCCTAGGGGTCCCCAGAGGCCACAGGAGCAACCCCATCCCTGCTCCACAAGTGCCATCCGCCCAGGACGACCTTCAGGAGGCTCGCAGGTCTGTCCTACCCACCCCCTGGCAGACACTCCAGGCCCACGCCCACCCTGGACGCTCCCCCAGATGGGCACTGTGTCCAGGGTGGTTTTGTTTTGGGCCAGTCCATTGAAATTGCTATTCCCTGCCTATTAATTCTCCTAATTAGAATTAAATGAAGCATGCTAAATTGCTAGATTAACCAATAATTAAGCAGCCATCGCACTAAAACTGAATACCCGTGTGGCGGGCATCCTCCTCGGCTCCTGTGCCAGGGCCCGGTGGACACAGGCTGAAGGACCTGCCCACAGGCAGGTGACTGGTGAGGCTGCAGCCCCGCCCTGCCAGAGCCTGCCCAGGGGTGAGAGCACTTCGCGTGCCCACACATGTGCAGACGTGTAAACGTGTGTGGGAATGCGTGTGGCGGGGAAGCCACACATGAGCCTGTGGGGGACACTCTAGGAGAGGACCATCCTGCAGGTTGCCTGGGGGCGAAGTGAGCCCGGGCTTGAGGGAAACAGGCAGCAATGGGGAGCCTGGGAAAACCTGGGGGGGCACGGGCAGGGACCTCAGTGACAGGCGTGCCGGGCCCAGGTGGCAGCACTGCTCATGCGCCCACCCACCCCCAACGCCCTTGGCAGGGGGGCAGCGGCTCAGACTAGGCAAGGAACATGAAAACACCCCCCCACTACCCAGGAGGGAAGGGGCAGGCGGAGGGTGCGCTCCAGCTGCCACCGTTACAGCCTCACGCCTAAGCAGGGTGGCCCTTGAGGGGCTGTCCCAGAGGCCCTACGCCCTGGGGCTGGTCCCGCCCAGCTGCCAGCGCTGCACCAGCATCTGCAGGGGGCCCCCTGGTGGCCACTCTGGGCCCTGTCTCAGAATGCCTCACCCCTCCCCTTGAGCACGTCCTCTCCACCCTGCACCCTCAGGAACCCCAAGCCACTTTGTGACAGACCTGGGATCAGCACATCCTCCCTTAGCAGCCAGACATGCCCTCCCTGCGCCCATCCTGTGTCCCAGCTCATGGGTAGGGGGCATTGAGGAACGCCAGTCACTGGCAAACCCAGCTGGACTCACCAGCGACTTCACAGATGTGTGACCACAGGCAGGTTGCCCACCTCTCCGTGCCTCGGTTTCCCCTGCCCTCTGAAGGAGAGTGCAGCTGCCTTCAGGGCCGCTGCGAGGTTCGTCATGATGGCCCCCCCACCCCTCTGTGAGGTTCGTCACGGCCCCCCCCCGCCCCACCCCGTGAGGTTTGTCATGACAGCCCCCCCCGCCCCCCCACCCGGCTGCAGGCTTTCTCACCAGGTCAGGGCGCCTCCTGTGGTGGCAGGCACACCTGGTGGTCCCAGTCGGGAGTGCAGGGGGCAGGCCCCGTGAGCATCCTGTGGCAGGTGGTGTGGGGGGGGGAGTCCTTGTCACTGAGTACATGTGACAGGGAGGGGACAGGCTTTGAGGGGCAGCCCAGGATGGATCCTTTGCTCCCTGGGCTCAGCCCCCACCCCCGCACTGTGAGCCGGGGACATCCATCCCCAAGCCACGGCACCCTGCCGTCCCTGCGGCTGTAAACTTCCTCATAACAGCTGCTCCTGCAGCCAGAAGATATTGACTCTGAGGAGAAACAATGGCACGAATAAAATAAAAATAAAAAAGTTAATTATCCTTTGTGTTTGTAATTTAATTAAAGATGCAGTAAAGTTTTACTGTTTTTCCAGGTGATGATGTTTAGAGCCCCGAAAAGCTATTTGTGCTGGGGAGATTAAAGTGCATTTTAAAATGTTCCCCGAGTACTTTCACATTTGTTGATAGATTTTTAAATTAAACTTTAAATTGTAATCTAAATTACCTCCAACAATTCATGGTCCCTGTAATGAACTCCCACCGTTCCCGCTGTCATCCAGCTATGATGAGTGTGTGCCTGCTCCGCGGCCAGCGCCTGAGGAGCTGGAGCCAAACCAGGAGGCTGTGCACTGGCCAGGCATGGCGGCAGGAGGCTGTGCACCGGCCAGGGGGCCTGGCAGGGCCACCTGCTGAGGTCTCTCTGTTCCTGTTCCAGAGACCCCCGTGGCACCCCCACACCAGGCTGCTCACCAGGGAGAGAAGATAATCCAGCTGGAAGAGGCCAGCCTCACAGCCTCTGGGTGAGGCCAGAGAGCTCTCCCAGCGCCTGCAGCGGCTCAGAGGCAGAGCCTGGCACGGGAGGGAGTGTCCAAGCCAGCCCACATGGGGGAGGAGTGGCCCCATCTGCTCTGGTCTCTGATTCTGACCCCTTCTTCTCAGGGCGGCTCCCAGTGGGCCCCAAAACTGAGCCTCTGCCAACCATTCCTCCTCTACCAGCACAGCTGCCTCTGGGCCACGAGGTGTGGGAGGCCGGACAAGCTCTTGGCAGGCGACTGCGGCCACGTGGGACCAGGCCTTCATGTGCCGGGGAGAAGAGCAGAGGGCAGGAGGCCTACACTCGGATGTGGGTGCATCTGCCAGGGCAGTCTTAGCTCCGTGTGGGGCAGAGCCAATGCCATCGACCCACCAGCAGGTGGCCACTGGCCTCGGCCATATCACAGACACTGTGGACTCTGTGGTTTACTGAGTGGGCATTGAATAGCAGCGGTTGCGAAGTTCATGCCCACATCCTCTGGCCACCAGGCCCCTCTGTCCATGGGCTCAGGGCCAGTGCTAGGGTGCCAGGGACTGACAGACATCCACATAGAAAGACACTGTCACTCCATCCTCCTTAATATGGAGAAACTGCTCTGCACTAGCCATTCACACAGGACTAAGCATGACTATCCGTGTCCATTCTGAGAGGTCCCTGCTCATAGCTCTTCCCAGACTCCCTACCACCAGCCTTCAGATCCCCTTCATCCCAGACCCCTGACCATCCATCCAGCCAAGTAGGAGCTGCTGCCCTTGGACCTGACCACGCCGGACACATCCCACTGAGGCAGAATGGACAACACAGCATGCTGCTTGCAGCTCTGCCCACAAAAAGGATGTTCCTTCCCCACTGTCCTTCAGGGTCGTCCCCAAGTGGTCTGCAGCTGTCCACTTTTAGACCTCTCAGGAAGCCAGACATCCCCAATCCACTGGCCCTAAGGAGCCCCTGTGGGATGGGGTGCAGGGGTGCCAGAGTCCCTGCTGTGAGAGGGGTCCCGGCGCCTGCCATTCAAATGCATCCCACTTCTAGGCCTGACCGGCTGCGTCTTGAGTGCTCTTTCCATGTTATGGCAGGTTTCGGCCAACCTGCCCTCTAAGTGGGCCACGGAGAGAAGCTCAGGCCCCGGGCACCTGACTCCCACACCTGGTGCTCAGTCCCCCCAAGGATGGCAACGAGGCCGGAGCTTTCTGCACGGGAGAACGGGCACCTGCAGAAGAGGGCTGGGGTCTGCTCCAGCCGGAGGTGTCCTCCATGACCCTTGCTGGTGGCCAAGGCTCCACCCAACGACCCTTCATGGTGGATGACCACCACTGAGTATGTGTTGGCCAGCCAGGGGCCTTACCACACAGTGCAGACGGGGCTTCAACAGCAGACAGCTGCTTCTCATAGCTCTGGCGGCTGGAAGCCCAGGGTCCAGGGGCCGTGGATGTGGTATCTGGTGGGCTCTCTTCCTGGCTCCCTGTGAGCTCGCGGGGCAAAGAGCTCTGTTCTCTCTCCTCACAGAGCACTAGCCCCCTCATGGGGTTCCGCCCTCACGGCCTCCTCTGAACCTCCACCTTGCAAAAGCCCTGGGACTGGACACCATGTCGTTAGATCAGGGTGCTCACCTGAGCTGTGGAGGGCACAAGCATCAGCCCCCCTCCAGGGTCTAACAGATCACAGGTCTGGCAGCGGCCAGCACTGCAGCTTGGCCTTGGTTGTGGGTGGAGGTCACTGTACAGGAGTCTGGAGGAGCCTGCACTGGCTGGGTGCTGGTGCCCAGGGCTGTTGACGCAGGCCATCAAAGCTGCATGAGGTGCAGGGCCTGGGACAGACCGCCGGTCCAAGTGCCCGTCAAGCCGGGGAAGCACCCAGCCTCATGCCTGGTTCACGTAGACTCTAGTGATGGCCAAGGCTCCATACAACGACCCTTCAGGGCCACCCCTGTGTGTGTGCTGGGTCCTGCAGGGCAAGGCGTGCTGTGTCTGAGTCCCAGCGACCTTCTGATGGGCAGCCACCTGCATCTGGTCACCAAGTGCTGCCCTTGGCTCCTGCTGCCCTGCTGTCCGTCCCACCCAGCTCAGGGGCCACCTCACTTGGAGGGCAGGCTGAGGTCCCCTTCCAAGAGCTCAGGGCCTCCCCAGCCAGCAGAGACACTAGGAAGCCCATTTGCTAATGAGCAGCCCGGGGCCCCCAGAGACTCCTAGACCCCCACCGGCCAGGCTGCCCTGCCCTTGCCTTCACGAGGCCAGCCTACCTCCTGGCCATTCCCTTCCCATTTTTCTTCACAGACGTTTCCCCCAACACAAGCCCCACCCCTCGGGTCTGCCCCTCAGAGTCCTAGGCTAACTGCAGTGGAACCGAGGGCATGAGAATGGGGAGTGGGCAGGCCTGCCCACTGCTGGCAGGTGAAGACCCACTGCCCCCGGCTCAGCTGTGTCTGGTGAGCAAGAGCCCCACGGGGGTGACCTGAAACAGACCCTGGGGCAGCCAGGCTTGAGCATGTGAAGGATGGCTGGCCACTCCTGAGCTGTAGGGGTGCCCTGCAGAGGGTCATGAGACAGGGAGGCTGTGAGAGGCCAGGGCATCCTGCAGGGGAAGGGCAGCCACCACAGGCACCGAGGTCCTAATGCTAGAGCTCAGGACTAAATGACACTGGAGCCAAGGTGCAGCTGCGACATAGAGGTCAGTGTTGTGGTCAGGAGCCACCAAATATGGGAAAGGACATCTGGGGGGACAGCCCTAAGGCCGTGGCTCTGCAGGTCCCCTGGACATTCTGGGCTTCAGAAGTAGCCAACACTTCCCTCCTAAGAGGATTGTGTAGAAGACCCCCTGGAACCCCCAGGCAATAGGGGGCCCCAGGAGGTGGCCAGGTCTGGTCTCTAGCTTGCAGGACAATGACCAGCATTAAATCCCAGCAGGACCCACCTGCGAGGTGCTCGCTGGAGAGGGAGGAAAGGGATGTCCCCAGGATAGCAGCAAGGAGAGCAACCCGTGTGGCATGATCCAAGGTCCCCGAGCACGTCAGATACATGGCTGCTCATGGCCCAGGAGTCCAGCACCTGATAGAGACACAGACCAGGCCAAACCTACTGCTGGGTGGCTGTTAGGAGCCAAGACAAAGCCATGTTCGATGCTTGGTGCCGTGGCTATGCCTGGCTGTCCTGGGAGGGACTGGAAGGGAGGGGCATGCTGGGAGGCACGTACTGAGGGGACAGACACCCCCAGGATTGTGCTCCAGAGCAGGCCCAGAGGACACCTGTCCCCAAGGCTGTCAGGCCTACCCCTGGAAGGCACTGGCATCACAAGAAGGTAGGCAGGGCCCTCCTCTGCAGGCCTGGGGATGGTCAGGGACAGGACCTGTACACCCAGGTCTGACCCCGGGATGAAGGGAGAGCAGGAAGGGCCATGGCTGGAGGCTGCAGAGGACCAAGTGGCCAGAGCTTGCTCTAAGCCTAGCACTCCCCTCTCTACGCTGACCACACATCTGCAGGGCACTACTGCAGGCCCCAAGCTCTGTGGTCACCCTCTGTGCTGCCTGCTGACCCGGCCTCCTCCCCAGAGCCATGCAGGGCCAAGCCAGACCACCAGTGGCGTGCTCAGCATGAGGCCGGGCCCCGCAGAAGACCCCAGGACACGGGCTCTCCTGCTGCGCTGGCTCCTCTACCTGCAGCCAGTGGCTCTCCCCAGTGGCCTTCTCTGGCCAGACGGGCTCTCCTTCCTGCACAGCACTTGGAACTGCACGATCACCTGGCTTTGCTTTTCTGAGGGGCGCCAGCTGCACCTCCTGGTTTCCGTCCCTGTCCTCCGGTCCCAGGGCCTGGAGCCGCCCCTGGCTTGCTCGGCCCTGGCTCTTTCTGGGGGTTGCCGGTTCACCCCAGCCCCCCTTTTTCTTTCGAGGTTTGTCTTTTTCCAGGTGGTCAGATTATGGTGCTTCCCTGTGTCTTGTACCAACCCTCCCGAAGTCCCAGACGTCGTGAACACCCCCGTCCGCTGCCAGCCCTGCCCTGGTCTGCCAAAGTCTACTGAGGAGAACCCGCCACGTGGGACCATCGCACCATCCATTTCTCACCTTGTAGTTCTCTGGGGGTCTCCTCCAAGAAATTCCTCCCCAAAGCCACGAAGAAGTTCCCCAACACTTTTTCCTATCTGCCTACAGTCTCACCATCGTGTCTGAGGCTTTAATCCACATTTGGACTTCCCTCTGTGTGGGGTGTGAGGTTGGGATTCTTCCTTCTCTTTCCTGCAAAGTAAGCTGATGTCCCTGTGTGTCCTAGTTTCTGTTGCTGCATAAAAGCTGCTCTGACCCCCAATAGCCTCAAACAAGCCTCTCAACCTGATTTTGAGCACTGTGGACGTGGGAAGGGCTTAGCAGCGTGCTTCCCTTTGTAGGGGGAGAGTGGCTGCTTGTAGCTGCAGCCTGAGGTAGCCAGGGCCAGTCATCCTGCTGGACATGCAGGTCGGTCAGCCACGTGGCTAGGATGTGGGCTGGTGGCTGGGAGCTTGGCCAGCTTCCAAAACCTGTGTCCACCACACAGTTTCCTCAGCAGTGCGGGCCTGAAGTCCTGCAATTTCTTGCTCTGTGTCCAGCTACTGTCAGACCTGTGACCCAAGAGAGGCAGGAGCTGTGTGACCTGTGCTGCATTTTGTGGTCACCAGGAAGTCCCTAAGGCCAGTCCAAGCAGAGGAGACCCAGATCCAGCTCTCAAACCAGGGTCGAAGCACAGACCTGTTATTTCTTTTTTTTTTAGTATTTATTTTTAATTAATTAACTAATTTTTTATACCTTTGTTTTACTTATTTATTTTTATGTGGTGCTGAGGATCAAACCCAGGTCCTCGCATGTGCTCTACCACTGAGCCCCAGCCCCAGCCCTAATTAACTAGTTTTTAATCACTAACATATATGTGGCGTGTATTCATCTTGTGTGCTATTTGGAAATGTGGATTGTGGGACAGCTGCATCAAAGCTGGGTCACATGCACAGCCCCACTGTCGTGGGGACCCTGGAAGTCGTTCGTTGGAGGACATACCACATGCCATCACCTGTGGTCCCCAGGCTGCGAGAGGCCGACTGCCGCCTCCCAGCAGCTGAGTCTGCCTCCTGTGCCAGCATGTCCCCCGCCCTTGGCCCCTGGTGACCGCCTGCGGCTCTCTGCTTCCATCAGGCTGAGCGCCCCAGACGCTGCACCTGGGTGATACCCTGTGCCCGTGGCCGTCTGCCCCTGGCTGTCCACTGGGCACAGAGTCCCCCAGGCCATGGGCCTTTGCAAACATGGCTTTTCTTCCCTCCTCCCAACAGTGCTGCCTTCAGCACGGGTGCCCCACCCTCTGCCCAGCATCTGCTGACCAACATCTGGGCAGAGTCCAGTGAAGGGGGGGCAGGTGTCCCCGACACCATCTGCATTTCCTCTGAACATGTGCCCAGGAGGGGCATGGCTGGGCTGCGGGGCAGCTTGGGACACCTCTCCACCTTTTTCCACCATGGCTGTACAACTTGAGACCCCAAGAGTGTGCAGGGGCACCCCTGTCTACCAGCACTTGCTGTCTTTGCCCTTTACTGTCAGTCACGCTGACAGGCGCGAGGCCAGCTTCTGCTGTGACTTCAGGATTCCTAGGTGGTTGTGATGTCGAGCCTGGCCTCACGTCCCAGTGGGCCTTTTTTGTCTTTTTTTGAGAACTATCTATTTGGCCTTTATTTATTTATTCAATGGGGGTGGATAAGTGGGAAATCCATACCTCCAGCCAATTTTTCCCCCAACCAATTTTTAAAATTTTATTTTGACATAGAGTCTCACTAAGATGCTGAGGCTGGCCTTCAACTTGTGATCCTCCTGACTCAGCCTCCCCGAGTCGCTGGGATCACAGGCGTTGCCATGAGGCCCAGGTTTGGCCACTTTTTATCAGGTCACTTATTTTCCTGATGGGGAGCTATTTGGAGCATGCGCCTGTCTGGGTGTCAGTCCTGTGCAGCGTGGGGCTGGCAGGAGGGAAGGCCCCTCTGCAGGTCCTCTCTTCACTCTGGTTGTGCAGAAGCCCCTAGGTTTGATAAGTCCCTTTCGTCTGTTTTTGCTTTGTTGTTTCAGGGTCATGTCCAAAATATCATAGCCCAGGACGATGCCAGGGAGCTTTTCCCAGACCCGTTTTTCTAAAAAATCATGCATTTTCCCGACATCTCTTTGAAAGACTCATGGCCACTGTCCTACATCAGGATGCCGTGAGCAGGGGACCTGCTGGAGGGGTCCACAGTAGTCCTGGGGGTCGGCTTTCCAGCCCAGGGCCCTCTGTGCCTTTGACTGCAGGGCAATCTCCTTCCTTTTTAAACACGTCTAAGGTGTTCTTCCTACTCATTGTAGTGTAAATGCTAAAATTAGTCGGTAGCATTTCTCAAGCATCTGTTATTTGAATCATATTTAGGTTGCAGATTGACTCAGGAGCATGCCAGCACGCGAGTCTGTGAACACCATCCAACTCTCCTTGGCCGATTTGGATCTTTGATTTTCTTCGTCAGGTCAAGGTTAATTCTGAGGTCAAGGTTAATTTGTTTGATGCTATTGTGCCAGGACTCTGTGAGACTCAGAAAATCCATTGTCTGCTTTCAGAATACAGTGTTTAGCATTAACTGAGCACTAAGGTCCAATTGTAGCCATTTTAACTCTAGCCCTTCTCTTTGTCCTCCTCAATTTTGAAATTAGCCAGTTGCATAGATTGTAAGCCCAAGTTCCTCCTATCAGAGCAGGGGGCAGCGCTGCATCAGGGATAAATCAGGTGGACGGCCCACCCGGCGGCGCTTGCTAGCTAGGCTGGGTAGCTACTCTTGGGTAGCTGCAGGAGTGACGGCAGCCTAGCTGAGCTGCTTCTGAGCACGTGCCTGATTTATTCTGGCACCCCAGTATTTCCAACAATCTTGGGGGCTCATTGGGATATGTCACCCAGGGGACCATGGCGACACCCTCCTCAGAAGATACACATCCTGCTGCCTTGAGTGACCGCCTCCTTGTCGGGGAGGAAACCTGTGATCCCTGAGCCCACAACAAACTCAAAACCAAAAGTGGATCAGCAACACAGGGAAGGATCCCAAGCAAGCCCCGTGGTGACCAGGCAACTCCAGGCACAGACCAAGGTAGGAAACCTGTTCTTCAGAGAGAACTCCCTTGGTGGCCGGGACAGCCAGGGGTTGTGTAAGCGTGACTAAGACAAGAAACCTCTGGGGGGCTGGGGGATTGAGCCCCCAAATTGAAAACTCTAGTCTAGAGAAAGAAGTTGCCGGCAGGGAAAAGACACCACAGTTCCCGATAGCCCTCTGGGCCTCATGTAAAATCCTGGAAATCCAGGCACAGGACCAAAGGGAAAAAGGAACCAAGATGATAAAACACTCCTGCTTCATCTGTCCTCAGGAACCTGCCTCAATGCCTTCAGTATTTTGGCCAAAGTTCAGGGCAGATGGAGACTGGATGGAGACTGATAGAATGTGTAAATGATAACTGTCCTGATAGGAAGAGACAGATTATGCTCTCTGTTGGAGAAAGGGGCCTATGGTCCTCTTTCCTCTGTACTATTACCAAAACGCTCTTCCCTAATTACTAACACTGAGAATAAAACCAGTGAGACTCAGAAGGAGAGCAGGGCCCCTTGTCTTCCCTGGGAATATTTCGGAGAAGAGCAGAGAGGTACCGGGGCCAGGAGCAGCGGCTGCTGGCCCTCCCCAGCATGGTTTCCTTTCCTACCTCGACTA
The DNA here is from genome assembly GCF_021218885.2 of Marmota monax. NCBI lineage: Eukaryota > Metazoa > Chordata > Mammalia > Rodentia > Sciuridae > Marmota > Marmota monax. The sequence goes on along the minus strand of NW_026694710.1, from coordinate 28,409,045 downwards.
AGAAGAGAATTAGGACAACTCCACAGGGCACTTCCCCTTTACCCTGGGAGAGAAGAAGTCTGGGTCCTTTCCCTCCGCATCAACCTTTATCCTGTATGTGAGGATCTTCTGGGAGGAGGCGAAATCAGATTGATACCCTAACTCGCTCAGAGGTGAAATTTTTGATACGGAACTGGAGGCTTTGTTAGATGCCCCACGAGGAGTGGCAGACCAATTAGACCAATTCCTCAGGCCCCGACTTTACATCTGGATTGAGTTTATGTCCATGTGTGATGGCCAAACCAGACCTGGTTGTGACCTGAAAGCACAAAACCACTGTGGTAAGAAACCTGTGCCTGGGGAGGGGTCAGTCCCCCCTCAGCCTTTCTCCAGGAAGCCTGAGGGACCACGTCCCCACCTTTGGGTGGTGGATGACTGCCCTGGGGCTCTGACGGCGCCCTCTGGAAGTGTGCGGATGCCTGTGAGCAGAGCGGGTCCTCTCACCCGTTTCTGGGAGCACCTTCAGGTTAGAGCCCCTGCACGGGCTCCAGCCTCTAGACTAGGAATTTTTTAAAAGAGGAGAAAAGCCCCAGTGGTAGGACGGGCCTAAGATGAGGACCTGTGAGTGTCGAGGACACTGCCGATCAGGGCTCGGAATCTGGGGTCTGCTCTCCTCTGGGTCCGCTGCGTACAATGAAGTTCGGAGTTCTCCCCTCGGAGAGATGCTTGCAGCTTCCCGACCAGCCTGCTTCCCCCAACACGTTGAGTAGTTTATTCCTGGCAGCTGGGGAACGTGAGCATCCAGCTGGACACAGTGATGGTAATGAAATACACCTGAGGGCCCTGTGAGAGGGTTAGAGATAGGGCTGCAAAGGGAACAGGAGGGCGTCCCCAGCCCAGCCACCGCCAAGGCTCTCGAGACACACCAGAAAGAGAGGAAGCCCGCAGAATTTCTGAATAGATTGAAAGAACAGGTGAGAAAATATTCTGGATTCCATGTTGGTGACCCCTGAGGGCAAGGAAGGTCAACACCACACTTTGTGACTGACGGCTGGCCTGACACTGCTAGAAAACCACAGAAACTAGGAAACTGGAAGGACACCAGCCCAGGGGCTTGTGGAGGGGCCTCAGAGTGGTGGAGAGAAACAGAGAAAGAATAAAGTCATGCTCCCCGCCACAGAACAGGTGACCCAAAGAAAAGCAGGCCCTAAAAATCAGGGGCAAAAGGGGCCCCACTCAAGACCCCCTTGGAGACAACAGACCCAGGGGACACAGCAGGCAACGGAGATGACACATGCTGCACCTGGGGAGCGCCGTTCTAGGCCCGGGGGCTGGAGGGGAAGGGAAAGATCCTACGTGCACAAGGCTTCTCTTCCCTGAGAACCTTTTCCTGAGGAACTCTGGACTCCCACGTGCCTTCAGGAGACGCACTCTGGTCTGACACAGGCGGCCCCCGTTCTCCTCTGCTCGAGGTTTCCTCAGAAGCTCTGTCTCACTGGAGCCCAGGTGGCCCAGGTCCACGCTCTGTGTTCCGTGGATCTTGTTTCGTCCAGCTGGAGTGGTCAGCCCTCCATCTGCCCTTCCTGCTGCCTGTATTCAGAGGTCAATTGCTCAAGGAGAAGGTGTGGAATCTTTGTCTCCTGTTCGACGTATGTGTGCATGCATACCTTCGCACCTGTGTGTTCTGTGTTGGGCCTGATGTGTGCTTTTGTCCATGTATCGTTTATATGGTACAGAAATCAGCATACGGATAATGGAGGTCCATAAACTTAGTAAAAGAAAATGGATCCAAATTCCTTTTAGTAAAAAAAAAAAAAAAAAAAAAATCCAAATTCCTTTTAGTTCATGTGACTTAAGCCTTTAAGGAAAAGTTTGATTTAGATTGGTTAAATAGATAAGACTAAAGATATCTTTTAAATTACTAACACACAAGCTTTTCTAGGTGGCCAATCATGAAAATGTTAGGTTCCATAAAAATGCTTAAGGTGCAACGTCTGTTGCTTTTAAGGATTCTTCTTTGGCAGGAATAGCCAACTTAAGGTGTTAACTAGACTTGACTGATACCTTGATTTTCATGGGTAAACTGAATGGGATAAACATTTATAATTGTGCTCGTTAGAGGAAATGTCTGATATTTGCAGTTAAAATACTAAAACAGCAATGGTTAAATATGAAATCAAGTACTCTTGGCTTGAATGATATGAGACAATATATTTGGGTCTATTAAATGTGTTTTTATAGTTTGTTGGTAAATGAGAAAAGACTGTTTCTGGGTCTTCACTGAAAGCAAGGTTACTAAGAGTCAAAATTCTAACACGTGATTCTATATGCAAAGAATATGAAAGTTCCAGCTGTGTTTCAAAACCCGTGAAACAAAGCATTTTTTACCTTGCTGAAAGGAGTAATTTGTCTAAATTTACAAATTTCCTAAGTATTTTTTCAGAAAGTAGATTTAAGAAAGGGTCTGAAACTGGAAAAGAGTTGTGAGAAAGTCACGGTGTGGAAATGTATCTTAATATGGAGAGTTAGAAGGAACAGTATGCTACAGTCCAAGAGGAAAGGGAAAACCAAGGGGCAGACACGCTGCGAGGGTCCCGGCGGCAGCAGTAGGGCTTGGGAAGGCCAGTCTCCAGACGTCCCGTGTGTGACGAGGGGCTGTAATCAGCACAAAGGTATTCAAGGGTTCTTCCCTAAGGTCAGCTTTAATAAGCCAATTCTCTATGTTCAGAAATAACATGGCTGCTTAAAACATTGATCTGCTCTTATCTATCAGGGTGATTTCTTGTGTCTATCAGGTTTTAATATTTAGGAACACTAACTTAACGGATTTAGAATTCGTAGCTGTTTTAAAGTCTTCTAAATAATTACTTTGAAACTGGTTAAATAATCAACTGTTGTTTTACCTCATTCCAATAGAGTTGACACCCTAAATATATGTGACCAGAGATGTGTTTACATCAGAGATGTGTTTACATCTGAGACCTGTCTGAGCCTTGTCTAAGTTAATTATAAGTTTGTAAAATGAAAGTTTATGTAGGTTTACAGGCAACGTAACCAGTAAGCGCTCTTTTATACATTGTATCCAATGTAGAAGGGCCCAGCTGCCATTTGAAGACCTGGCTTCTGTGTGCCTTGTTCAGTTTTGACCATCGACACTGTTTCCTAAACTGAGATTTAAAGTCACACTTTGACTTTTGTCAGTGTTGCTAACACGCAGACCTGTGGCTATAGTTACCCACAGTGTGGATTTAAATTTTTCTCTAAAAGTTAAATTTAGATGATATAAGGACACCAGTATAATTGTGATACTAATTATTATTGGCTTTTTTGTATATTAGATATATTCATATCCTCGAAGTATACAAGTCTTCTAAAATATAAAGCTTCGGATAGCTCTTTACCAAGCTGGTATATTCCAAACCAAAGTTTCTGTAGTTTTCTCTTCCAGACTTACATGAAAGTAACAATTTAGTTGGGGATCTAATTATGTCATTTGATGTTTTGTAATTGAGTAAAAATAACCTGTCACCAGCATGTGATATACAAAGATTTTGTGTTACTGTATTCATTGAGATGATGAGTTAAGGTATCAGAAGATTCTGATGTATTTAAAGGTTGACAGTGTGAAATGTGGAAACATTTGCCACTTCTTCCACAAAGAAAAAATTAAAAGTTCTTTTATTTGATTCGCATTTCAGATGTAATTTGCATTGTGTAAACTGATATTCATATCACCTCAGGAAACTATATATAAAAATTTTATAAGATGTTATTTTAAAAAGAAGCAAAGATCAGCTTCAGAAATAAAACACCTAAAATTAGTCAAGAGCTCCATTTCACTTGAGATAAGGCTCTGCCTCTTACCCCACTCCATGTTAGGAGGGCTCCAAAGTAAGTCAGAATTAAGCACATTTCAAGTTATGCTGGAAGGATAGATTTTTATTGTAAGGGTTACTGTGGTCTCAAAAATAAACAGACAATCTAATACAAAAATTTAAACTTAAGTAAAGGATTGTATAAATTATAAAAGGTATTCAAGTTTATAAAAGAGTTTCAAAAGAAAGTAAATCAGAAAAGCTCTCTTATGTGATTAAGTTATAAATTTATGGGTCTTTGTCAGGCAAAATAGATACCAAAGACATATTGGTGTTATTATAGAAATTATGCTTCTTGGTTCAAAGCTATTACACACACTGAAATGTTTTTGCTTTTATTAACTTCATTTTGTATTTTCCGTTAAAACTTTATAACTGTTACCCATTAATGTGTTACCTGCTTCTAAAAGAACAGCCTGAGTTAATTTGAGACAAGAAGCCATCATGTAAAGTCAGATAGGATATAAAGTATTAGTACTGGAAGTACTGGAAGAATACTAATAATATTAGAGAACTATTAAAGTATTAGTACTTCCAGTACTAATAGTGACCACAATTAAATGGAAGGGGTAACTATAAAATTATAGACATTGAAGTTAAAACCCAGTACTCCTACTCCAAGACTGGTGAAACTGACCTGCTGGATGTTTCAACCCAAAACATGGAGACCAAAGTCAAGGAAGTAAAAGGGCCAAGGAAAAAGCAGCCAATATTCTGGGTCTTGCCTTCTAAGGTCAACCAGGAGAATGACAGGACCCTTCTAAGGGTGACTCCAGTGAGTCATTTGACCTCCCAATCGGGGGATCACGAGGACCCTAGAGAACAGGAAGCCACCCAGTGCACATTCTGCAGAGGAGGGTTGCTGGAGAGGGAAATGTCTCTGATGTTTCCAGGGAAGCCACATGTGGTCAGCAAGACCCTGGCCCATCCTGGCAGATGGCACAACTGGTAGAGGAAAAGCTAAAGGAGCCAAGAGGCTTTTCACAAGTTCCCAAGAGTGATCCCTGACAAATCTCAGCTAACTCTAACAGTAGAGAGGGAATAAAGGCCAATTTTGACCAACTTGGTCTTAAACACCCAGCAGGAGAGCATAACCAAAGCACAGCTGCATGTGGACATTTAAAAGATAAGACAGGTTCTTTTACCTGAGATGTACATTTGTGTCAGTCCTCCTGAAAGTAAGTAAAACTGGGAGGTTATAAAGGAAGCGTCTTTATACAGGAGTGTCTGATAAATATTGCAAAAAGCTCTGTCAGAGTCACAGGTGTGTTCTGAGCCAATCTGAGACCTGTCTGTGCTTTTTTTTTTCTGGTATGATTATCATGAGCTGCTGCTCAGACTCCTCTGGAGTTTGCAGTTCACTTCCAGCCTGGAGACTTGGTTTTAATCAAGACCTGGAAAGAAGGCAAGCTACAGCTGAGTTGGAAAGGACCTTACAAGTGCTCCTCATCACCAGGATGCCTACCTGGTCTCCTAAAAGGGGAGAACTTATTACCATGGGTGATTTCCACTCAATATATCTAGGATGGATGGCACAAGAACAAAAACGAAAACGTGGCCAAAGGGTATAAAAAGAAAAGGGGCAACTTGTGAGAGACAGAAAGTCCAGTGGTCCATTCTCAGAATATAGTATTTAGCCTTAATTGGGATGAAAGATCCAGTTGTAGCCAATTTAACCATAGTCCTTCCCTTTGCCCTCCCCAATTTTGAAATTAGCCAGTTGTGTAGATTGTAACCCCGAGCTCCTTCTATCAGAGCAAGGGGCAGCGCTGCATTAGGAATAAGTCAGTGGACCACCCACCCAGGTGTGCTTGCTAGCCAGGCTGGGTAGCACGCCCTGCTGCAGAAGTAAGGTCAGCCTTGCAGAGCTGCTTCTGAGCCTGTGCCTGGCTTCTCACAGCACCAGGATTTCCAGCAGGTTCCTCACTCCATGTTTACACTTTGTAGCTAAATTGCTGGTGCAGAAAAACATGGGTGGTTTTGTGAAATAATTGGGGTTTATCAAATATGTACATAGATTCTCTGCAGCCCTTCCTTTAAAAGGCAGAGCCTACCCCTGCCGAGTATGGGCTAGAGGTAGTGATGGTCTTCTCAGGAGATGGTGGGAGTGGCCGTGTGTGACTTTGGAGAACTGGCTGTAAAAGTCACCTCAGTGTCCTCTTGTCTGATCTCTCCGTAGTCACCTGCTCAGGGACAGCCAGCTACATGTCACAGGGATGCTGATGGAGCCAAGTCAGCAGGTCCCCCTCGTCAGGAAATCAGGCCTTCTACCAGTGCCAGAGAGGAGCTGATGCCCTGTGATGTGTCACCTTGGAGCAGGTCCTCCTGCCAATCAGGTCCTCCAATGATGCAGCTCCAGCAGCGTCTTGATCTCAAGCTCACACGGGTCTCTGAGCCAGACCCACTGGACCATGCTGCTCCTAAACCCCTGACCTACAGCAGCTACAAGAAAATAAGTGCATAATCAATTATGCAGCACTTGACATTAATCAATGACCCTGTATCCACAGGCACTGCTAAGTCTCTTACCAATTCTAATGTGTCTGCTGATCCCGTTGAGTTTCTATGCAGGTAACCATGTTCCCCTAGAACTGCGGTGAGTCCCTCCCTTTTCAGTTCAGTGTCCTAGTTTATTTTTTCTTGTCTTATTCTACTCTTGTTGGTGACAAATTTGAGCAACAGAGATGCATGCTGTCACCTTAACTCTTGATTATGAGGGATGCCAGGAAAAGTTTTCTAATACACACTGATGTTTGCTGTCAGGCTTTAAACAAGTTGCTTTTGATCAAGTTCAGAAAAGGTTCAATCTATTTCTAGTTTTCTGTAAGTTTAAACCATAAATAGGGATCAAATGTTATCAAATTGTTTTTATCTATACTCACAGTAGTCTTTTCCTTTAGTTGGTTCATGAGATAAAACACATTTTGGTACATGACAGGATTTTTCTCATGTTGAACCATCTTTGCATTCCTGGAATAAATCCATTTTACAATGAAAAAATATAAATAAGGTAAAATAAAAACCCTTGGGCTTGGTTATATTCTATTTAGGATTTTTATTGAAAGGCTCATAATTGTCCTTTCTTTTCTGATTTTGGAGTAAGGGTATCACTAGCTCATAAAATGAGCCGAGGTGACTTACTCTTGTATTCTATTCTCTAAAAAAGTTCACATAAGAAATAATTAGTCTTTACTGAGGATTTTTGGTGGGAGTCATTTGTTCCCTGTTGCAGTTTCTCTCGTGGATACGGGTCTATTTAAATTCTCTATTTACTCGGGTGTCCATTGGGCACTTCATATTCTCACAGAAATCGATTCATTCCGGGCTTCCTGAACATATTGGTGTATATCACTCGTGACTTTCCTCTAGAATTTCTGCAGTTGTTTTCCAGTTTCGTTCTATGTCAATCTCATGTTTCTTTTCTCCTTTCTTGCCAGTCCTGCTTGAGGTCTGCCAGTCTTGGCCTATTTATCTATTTAAGTTTCCTCTGGCTTTTAAGGTTGAATTTGTTCTCTATTCTCTGACTTTTGTTCTTATCTTTTGAACTTGACACCCCCCTTCTGGTGTGTCTGCTTTAGCTGTGCCTACCTCTGCAGCTGGCTGTGACAGTGGCCTAGTGTGTGGCCAATTTCTATGACTAATTTGCACACAGAAGAAACCTGTGTTGTCTATGGGATGTGTGAAGGAAGATGATATGCAATTGGATCTACTGTAGCATTGAAAGCAAGGACCTGAGCCTGCTTCCACATGCATCATGGTTTCACAGGAGGTTTGTTGAAAGTTCCAAATACCACAGTGTATTCGAGTATTTCTCCTGGCGGTTCTCAGCCACAGCTGAGGGAACCTGAAGACTGTGTTACTTCATGCATATACATACATAGTCCTTCTATATTCCTGACCTATTGTCTTTTTGAGCAAGTGTCTAGTCTTCCTTGTCCCTTGTGATTTTTTTGACCCTGATTGTATTTGTCAGATATTAGAATCGCTACCCCAAATTTCTCTGGATCTTATCTGCCTGTGTATCTTTTGTCCGTCTCTTTATTTTCGGTCTCTCTGTGCTTCTGTACAATATGTCCTGCTGGCTCACCCCACTGTGCGGGTCCCTGCTATCAGATCAGCCCTGCGCCAGATTTAGCCAGCACTTGCCGGCACCGCAGACCCCTCTTACTCTGAGTTTTCTAATTTCTGTGTAGTTGGCCTATTTTGTCTTTTCTCCTTCTCCAGGGCTGCAAAGATCCCTCCTCTCTCCCTCTTTAACACTATAGCCTTGGGCCCTGCAGGTGTTTACCCACCCAGGCAGGCCAGCCCCTCTCTGTGCCACACCCTTTGGGCACCTAGAGAGCCAGGAGCAGAGGAGGAGGGAGGGAGGCAGAACAAGACAGGGCACCCAGCCCGCGACATTTCTGCAGTGGCACCAGCCTGATGTGGTGCATTGGTAGAGTTTCCTGCAGCACCTGCCCACGTGCCCAGTGCCCACCTGCTCACCCAGCCCTCGTCTGTCTTTCATGGTTGAAAAGTGAAGCCGTGGTCCTGCTTCATTTTGCACTGGCTGGAGGCCCTCCCCTCCCTGTGGCTCCTTCCAGCTGTGCATTCAGGGTCCACCCAGGCGCCTGGGGTCCCAGGGAAAGAGCATGAGCCCCCACAGAGTGGCCAAGGAGGGACCTCAGCGTCAGAAGGAAACCCAGATTCCTGAACTGAGGAATTCGCCAGAGCCCTGCTTACTTACAGGTCAGGAAGTTGGGGACTAGGGTCCCTTACCTGCAGGAGCACTGGAGCCCCCTCTTGGAATGGAGGGAGGTGAATGGGCAGTCATTCAAGCCCAACTGCCGGTCACCCCAGACCTCAGGCACAGCCCAGCGCCATCCAGTGGGATGATAAATGGATGCTATTTTTAAAGAGAGGTGCTGCAAAGATCATTTCTATTTGTTTTTGTGGTGTAGCTGGGCCCTCGTGCCTGCGTGGTAATGCAGCGCTCAGGGAGATAAACTAAGGACTGAGCTCTGAACCCACCCGATACCATCGGGCACCACAGCGCACTGCCGCCTAACAATCTCGTGAAGGTTTTCTAAATTAAGACCAAACAGATGGCCGCCGTGCATCCCCACATCAGCCCCGTCCATCTTGGTGTGGAGTGACGGCCAGCCAGCAAGGCAGTGTAGGAGCAAGGTGGCCTGTGGTGGCCATGTGGCCAGGAGGGCACAGCTCCTGCAGGGAGGCTCGGGCATGTGGTGGGGACCACACAGATCACTGCAGCTCTGGAGGAGGGGACGGGCCAGCCGCGGAAGCCTGGCACAGGCTTGGGCGGTCCAGGCTCTCGGCTGTAGTCCTCTGAAGCCCACTTAGAAACAACCAGCATCCACTCCAGCACCAGCCGCCCTCAGCTTCCAGAGGCTGGTCCTGCCCCAGCCCAGTCCCATATTCAGAACCAGGCCAGGCAGAGGCGAGGTGGTCCAGGCTCAGGGAGGAGAAGCCATGGGACCACAGAGAAGGACCACAGCCACTGGGAGGGAACAAGATCATCAGGGGTTAGGGCTGGGATTGTGGCTCAGCAGGAGAGCACTCGCCTAGCACGGGCGGGACCCAGGTTCCATCCTCAGCACCACATAAAATTAAAGGCATTGTGTTGTATCCATCTATACCTAAAAAAAAAAAAAAAAAAAATTTTAAATCATCAGGGGCAGGGTGGGGAGGAGTGGAAGGGCAGTGTGCCCCCTGGGAGCAGCCACCACAGGAGGAGACTGAGCCTCGCCCCAACGGAGGTCAGGGCTACTCCCCAGGATCCTTGACCACTGCCATCATAGCCCCAGGAGCTGGGCTGAGCTGGCACACTGGGCCTAGAAGAGTGCCACCTGCCCAGCTCCAGGGCCCAGTGTCTGACCTGTGGAAGCAGCTATGGGGAACCTTCCACCCAAGCAGGTAGGGCTGTTACCAGGAGCAAGGCACAGGGTCTGCAGGGCCTTCACACCTCCCCCCAGTCAGCACTCCAGGGATGGCCCTGGGTAGGGGTCCTCAGGCCCTGGCCTACCCTGCCATTGCCCCGAGCACCCAAGCCACTGAGGCCTGAGCCCACCCAAGGTGGATGTCGAAGAGTCCGAGAGTCAGACCAGCCCCGGCCTCTCCAGATGCTGACCTCTGGTCCCCCTGTGGGCTACAGGGCTACAGGCCTGGACCTTGGCCTTGGTTCCCAGGTGCTGCCCAAGGCAGGCGGGCTGTAGGCTTGCTCACTAGAGAGCACCTCACTGCAGCTGCTGCAGGGTGCCCTCTCCAGAGGCCAGCCCGGGGCCTCCCGAGTCAGGGCAGGTTACCCCTGCTAGAGCCGCCCTATCCATCCGTGCTGTCCAGTTTCTCTCTTATGCAAAGCGCAGGCCTCCGGCTGATGGTCGTCAGGATCGGCGCTCACCGGGCAGTGTGCTCCAGGGAAAACGGACAGCACATGGGTTCAGTGAGCAGAGGACCAGGTCCCGGGCAGGGCCTGAGGCACCCGAGGCCTTTCTGCCTCAGCTAGCCACACCTGCTGCCCAGCGAAGGCCTGTGGGACCCAAGGGCTGGCAGTCTGCAGCTCTGAGATCTGGGGTCAGCAAGGCCACCCACACCTCTTCCCACAGGACCCTGTCCTCACCTGCTCAAGGAAAGAAACCCACTGAGGTGCATGGACTCCACCGGGAGTCAGCACCACACAGGCCCCACTGAGGCCAGGTGCGGATGTGGAGACCCCCTCGGCCCCTCCCAGGATGCTCTGCTGTGTGGGGCGAGCACAGGCCCTCGGGGCTGCCCCTGGACACCCTGCCCCACATCCCAGCACCCCCCCACCGGCAGATCAATAGCTTTGGAAATCTGAAAAGGGCCCAAACAAAGAAGTGGGCTTGTAAGTACCCAGCTCGTATCAGCTGATAAATGGCCCCCTCTTTAAGGGACTTATCTCTCCAGGACTTGCGGAATGAGGGATGGTGTCATTTGTCCTGTTGGCTCGTCTGGACCAGCCGAGCCGGATCTATTTAAAAGATAGCGCGATACTGTCGACAGCAATAGACAGGGTAATTGCAGAGCGACTGCCGGGGTATAAATTACACGGCTCTAAGTGGTGGAGTGGCCGCGGGAGAGCGGAGAAATTCCTGACAATTTACTTGTCCCTCTGCCCCGCCGCCTGCTTATCACGGGCCAGCAGAAGAAACGCGCTCTGGGTGAAAAAATTAAGTATTGATCAAATTAACAGTTTTTACTGATCTTTTTAAGGAGAAAAGGAGAGCAACAATTAAATTTAGAACACAAAAGACACGGCAGGATAACTCCTGACCCCCATGGCAAAGCCGGTGATGAGGACAAGCAGGAATCACAGAGGCAGACAGTCCACAGGAAGGAGACGCCCACGGCCTCCTGCAGGGCCCGCCACCTGCCCCAGGCCAGCCGAGTTCCTGGGAAGATCCCCCCAGCCACCCACAGAGTGCAGAGGTGGAAAAGGAGGCAGACTGCAGGCTCATCCTGGGGTCCCACAGGGCCTGAGGCTTCTGGCAGCATGGCCCTGTGTCCCCTCCTAGTGGGGCCTCACGGAGACCACCACCCACTGCCATTCGCTCCCCCGTGACGTGGCATGGCCTCGAGGGCCGTGGGGCAGAGGAGCTCTCAGGCGGGGACGGCTGTCATCCTGATCACGATCATCCTTGTCCTGGGCCTGTTCTCTGTCCTCAAGCACCAGAGGGCCCAGGACACCAGTGTCAGGAAGGCCTGGGGCTCGGGCAAGAGGACTTCCTGTAAACGGCCAGCCCCAGCCAGGTTGCGCACATACCCCTGGACAAAGCACTGTGCCCTGGCCATTCTGCTGCCCTCACCACCAGCAGGACAGACACACGGCCTGTTCACTGAAGCCCCACTGAGGCTTCACCTTGAGCGGAGGGGTCGGCAGCAGAGTCTCGGGCCACCATCTTTAAGAATGCCATGACCCTGGGTGACCACTGGGCAGTGACCACAGACTACAGGTGCCCACTCACCCTCTGCCAAGCTCCCACAGGCTGGGAATGGGGAGGACTCCATGTGCTAGGAGCGGTGCCTGCCCTGGGACAGGCAGCAGTTGGGTCTCCTTGGTGGCTACACCTGGAGCCACCGCTACCCCAGTGGTGGCCCTGAAGGGAACCCAAGGGTAGGCTAAGTGGCTGTCGGTGGGGACCAGATGGGCAGCCCTGGGAAATGGCCCCTGGTACAAATTAATGGCTTTGACTGGCAAACAACTGACCTCTCAGCAGACCCAGCAGACGCCCAGCCAGGTGCCGAGGTCTGGCAGAACAAGCCTACCTGGGGCCCTCACAGTGGGCCCACCCCCAGGAGGGCAGGACCCCTCCCGGGAGTCACAGCCCCCACCCAGCCACAGCCAGGCACAGAAGGAGCCCTGAACTGCAGCTCCCCATGCTGAGGCTTCATGTGGCCCAACTGGGGTCCATTCAGGCCCTCGGTCCCCTCCTCTCTCTTGTCCTGACCCACCCAGAAACTAGGCTTTTTCTCTCCGTGGCCCAAATTCTGAGTGGGGCCTCACAGGGCTAGTGTGACACCAGGGTTCCCTCAGCCTAAGGCAGCCTGAGCTCGGGTGAGACTAGCCCCCAGAAGCGGGGCCAACAAGGTTCTGTCCCAGCGCTAACTCTGAAGTCTGTCCCGACCCATGTGGCACAAGGAGGTCATTGCCCCTGAGCTGGGCTTTGGGTGGGGAAGTGGAGGAGGAATGAGGCTCAGTGATGGGGCCATGCCCAGGGACCACCATGGGCCACAGCCCCAAGCCATTCTGAGGGCTGAGCCCACGGCCCGCCCACTGTGGGTCAGGAGCTAACCCTGCCCTCTCCGTGCACCTTCCGTAGAGGCCAGACACCTGTCCCAGCCCCAGCATGCCGCTGCTCCTGGAAGGGATCGATTGTCCCTGCTGACCAGTGGGACTCAGTGGGCCAAGGGAGCCACACCCCGTGGCCAGGAGGTGGCAGGAGGATCTCCCCAGCGGGCACCCCGCCCAGCCTCTCCCTTTGGCCCAGCCTCTCTGCTTTCCCACGCACTCTGGGCCAGGCCCTGGGGAGACCCAGGGAGGTAGTGAAAGAGATACACTTCTTGTAACATATATCAGTGGCTCTTTTTTTTTTTTTTTAAAAGACACATTACTATGCAGAGAAAAGGCATCAAATGCAGGAGGGGCGTTCTGGAAGAATCCCGTGGCAGCAATTCCTCATGCTTAAAAATCATCTTCTGAGGGACGTGGGCTTGGGGCTCATGCCCTCCTAGGTGCTGAGAGTGAGGGAGGGAGGCAGACCAGCAGGGAGAGTCTGAGAAGGGCCCAAGGGTCCGTGTGCTCAGAACCAGCAGGCTTCTCTGCACCCCACCTGCCCCAGGGCTGTCCCTGCACCAGGTTCCCGGCGGTGGGCAGGAGGGTGGTGCTCTCCCTGCACCAGTGCCCTCTGCTGGGTGGGGGTCACGGCAGCCCTCCTGGAGGATCAGGTACAGTTGTGAGAAACAGTGAGCAGAGGCCCGCACCCCTGAGACCATGTCCCGCAGGGCCACCACACAGCATCACAGCCACACACCCTCACCAGCCAGACAGAGTCCACCCCACACCCCTCCATGACCTGAGGACCACATAGTCCTACTCCTTCTCCATAGAGAGGGGCTCAGCTGCCACTCCGTGGAGTGCTCCCATGCGTCTCGTCCCTGATGGCCATGGCGTCTTCTCATCCACAGGACTCCACCTTGTGTCCAGCTCTTCAGCCATATCACCTTCAAGATAAACTTCTTTACAAAGGAGGCAGAGTGAGGCAGGGCCTCTGTGACAGGGCCCACCCAGAAGGGCCGTCTCCCCACTTCCCCATCAGGCCACCAAGTGCGTCCCACAACCTCTGCTCAGGGCTGAGGTGAGGCCCCATCCCTGCCTGCCCTCCCCAGGCCCCAAGCCCAGATGACCCAGTGCCTGACACCAACCTGCTGAGGGGAGCCGCGGGCTGCTGGTCCCCTGGCCCCTTCACACCCACCTGCCTGTGCCCTGTCCAAGCCCCTGTGGACTTCTGCCTGTGGGCTCCCCATGGTCAGGCAGGAGCCAGGAGGATGTCTAAGCACAGGGACTAAGCTGGTGCTGACCTCAGTGTCCTAAGAAACCCAGGACCCCACTGCCTGTGCTGTCCCTCAGGCCAATGCCCCCACCGGCAATGCCATGTAAGCCTTCAGAGGTGCCCAGGGCAGCATGTAGCCTGGCACCCCTGGCAGAGCCAAGGACCTTTGTGGAACTATCTCGGGAGCTGAGGGGCAGCAGCTGGGACCCTTCACACAGGAAGCCCCAGGGCCTGCTCGGGGATAGGCTGCCTCCCAGCCCAGGGGACAGGCAGGGCGCGCAGCCCTGTCCCCCACTCAGGCTGGGGATGCAGAGTGAGAGGAAAGGAGAGGGCAGCCCTCTCTCAGCACCTAGGAGGGCATGAGCCCCAAGCCCACATCCCTCAGAAGATGATTTTTAAGCATGAGGAATTGCTGCCACGGGATTCTTCCAGAACGCCCCTCCTGCATTTGATGCCTTTTCTCTGCATAGTAATGTGTCTTTAAAAAAAAAAAAAAAGAGCCACTGATATATGTTACAAGAAGTGTATCTCTTTCACTGAGACAGAACATTTTAATTCCCCGACACCTTTTAGTGATTGCTTCAATTTCCGAAGATTTTGATAAAATCATGCGGTTTAAGAGTCGCGGGAAGGAGGCTGGTGCGGGCAGAGCGTAATGAAAAGCTCCTGCTTCTCAGCCTTCACTTGACACAGCCCGGCTCAGGGCTAATAAACGCCGCGTGATAAATGTTGGAGCCACGATTGTAAAAATATACTTGTAATTGGGTTAATATGCCTTAAAATACTACCCATCAGTTATCCTCCCTTCTCCCCTGAAGCCTGCGCAGGGGTGCGTGTGGCTGGAGCCCCTCTCCCCCACCCTGGGGTCCCGCTTCCTCCATCCCTCCCTGGCCCTGAAGCCCCTTCATCACCTGTGATCTGACTGAGAGGCTGGAGGGCAGAGCCCCCAGTGCCCTGCTCAGCACATGGCAGGGGCTGCACGGGGCAGGACACGCGGGAGGTGGTGCAGCCCAGGAAGCCCTCCACCAGGGCCCAGCTCCCTGCAGGTGGTCCTGTGCCTGCCCGTGTGTCCAGCAGAGGCCTGAGGGCAGCCTTCCCCTCACCGCCCTCACCAGCTCTATCTCCACCCCAGGGAGCATCTGTCCCCGAAGGCAGGGCCCCCAGGGCTGGGAGACAAGCAGAGTGCTCAGAAGCAAGGCAAGAGGGACCCAGTGGGCAGGCAGCCGGTTTGCTCTGAGGAACAGCCTAGGCAGGGACAGGGCCATGAGCCCAGGAGGACGAGGCTCTGCCCTGGAGAGTTACTAGAAAAAATGCACAGGAGTGAATCAGGGGACGCCAGGCTAGACCTTGGGAAGAGGGTGGGGTCACCAGACATGGCCTTGCCCCTGACCTGTCCTTCCACTCATGTTGTCACCTGTCCACGGATACAAAAGTGAGGTCACAGGCAGCACTGTGTGCTCTGCAGGGGATGAGACTCCAGAATGGGCCCACTGGTTCTCTCCAATGCCAAGGCCATGGCCAGCCCCACTAGTATTCTGCTCAAGTTTGTGAGCTTGCTGATTGGATGGATGGATGGATGGTTGGTGATGGATGGGTGGATGGATGGGTGGTTATGGATGGGTGGTTACCGGTGGATGGTTACCGGTGGATGGTTATGAATGGATGGATGGTTATGGATGGATGTTTAGTGATGGATGGATGGGTGGTTATGGATGGAAGGTTATGGGTGGATGATTATGGATGGATGGTTATGGATGGATAGTTAGTGATGGATGGATGAATGGATAAATGGTTATGGATGAATGGTTACAGGTGGATGGTTATGGGTGGGTTGTTATGGATGGATGGTTAGTGATGGATGGATGAATGGATAAATAGTTATGGATGAATGGTTATGGGTGGATGGTTACAGATGCAAGGCTATGGGTGTATGGTTATGGATGGATGGGTGGTTATGGATGGAAGGTTATGGGTGGATGGTTATGGATGGATGGTTATGAGTGGATGATTATGGATGGATGGTTAGTGATGGATGGATGAATGGATAGATGGTTATAGATGGAAGATTATGGGTGGATGGCTATGAATGGATGATTATGGGTGGATGGTTATGGATGGATGGTTATGAATGGATGGATGAATGGCTATAGAGGAATGGTTGGAAGGTTATGGATAGATGGTTGTGGATGGTTATGGATGAATGGATAGTTAGGGATTGATGGTTGGATGGTTATAGATGGATTGTTGGATGACTATGGATGGATGGTTATGGATGGATGGATGAATGGATGGTTAGATGGTTATGGATGGATGGATTGATGGTTAGATGATTATGGATGGACAGATAGATGGTTATTAATGGATGGATAGGTGATTAAGGATGGATGGTTTGGATGGATGGATAGATGGTTAGTAATAAATGGTGGAGGGCTAGAAGATGAGCAGATGGATGGATGAATGGATAATTGGATAGATGGATGGATGGGTGGGTGGGTGGTTATGGATGGAGGGATAGTTATGTATGGATGGTGATGGATGGATGTTATGGATGGTTGGTGATGGATGCTTAGATGGTTATGAATGGGTGGTTAGTAATGGATGGTGAAGGGCTAGTAGATGAGTAGATGGATGAGTGAATGGATAGTTGAATAGATGGATGGGCAGATGGATGGATGGATGGCTATGGATGGATGGAAAGGTAGATAACTGAATGTTTATTTTACAGAGCTTAGGGCCAGCCCCTAGCAGTAGGCTGTTCTGGAAGCTGTTGCACAGATGTGGAGAGGGCTCAGGTAGCCTTTGATTCAGACCATGAGTGGCTCCTTTTCCCACAGGGCAGAGACCTTCTGTCTCTGCGCTCATTCTCCCCTGGAGGGTTCTCAGCTTAGCCCTGGCCCACCCTGGCCTCCCTGCAGCTCTCACTCAGTCACCTGTCCCCTCTTTCCTCCTTCTACCCCTCCAGTTCTGGGATCCAGGTCCTAGGCTCCCTGCAAGTCCTGAGACCTCCAGTCTGTGAGGAGGTGAAGATGTGAGGATCAGGACAAGGCAGAGCCTGGCAAGTGCTGGGAGGACCCCAGAAGGGGCCAGGGATTCAGGTGGGAAGGGCAAGCTGCACCACACAGCCAAGACCAATGTGTAGTGGGAAGGGCCACAGAGCCAGGCCCCCAGGTCTCAGTGTGCCTCTGGGGAGCTAGCCAACCAGGAGCCCACAGGGGGAAGGGCATGGTTCCTGGACCCCCAGCCCAGGATGGCCAAGAATGAAGTCCTGAGTGCTTCACTGTGAAGAGATGAAGCTCAGAGAGGCCAAGAGAGTGAGCCCAAACCTCAGAGATCTGGACAGAGCTGGACAAGGCAGGCCGGGCTGGCTGGCTGAGCTTGGTCCGCATGTAGGTCTGAATGAGAAGGGAGGTGCCAATGGCCTAAGGGAGGAAAGTGGTCCCCACAGCCTTCACCACCCCAGCAGGGGCACGGCGTCCCAGGAGGGCACACCACACTGCCACTGCTCATGATCAAAATTGAGCCCCCCACTACAGTCTCAGCCCCACAGCCAAGCACGGGGCCAGCACCCACCCAGCCAAGGGGGCTCCCTGGTTCCCCAGCCTGGGCTGTGAACTCCCTGAGTGGCAGGTTGGTGCCTCCAGGAAGATGCCCAGGGAGAGAAATGGCTGCCAGGCGGGTTTGGCAGTCACTGGGTGAGTGAGAGGCTGGGTGACTTGGGGGTCACAAGGTGGGGTGGACCCTGGGGTGCAGGCGCATCTGGAGGACTGACTTGTCTGCGGCTCCACAGGGCCAGCCCTGCTTTGCCCAGCAGGCAGTGTGGTGGACATGGCAGCTGAGCTGGACCACAAGGGAGTAATTGGATAATTCCCTCCTAAGAGGCCAGGGCAGGAAGGCGCCCAGGATGCGCTACCTCCCCAAATTGCCTCCCTGTGGAAGCTGTTTAGGTAGCAGGCAGGGCACGGGAATGACCACGCACTGTCGGCTCCCCGAGCAGAGAGGGGACGATGGCTGGGGCCTCTGCTCCACACAGAGGCTGCGGCAGATGAGCGCGTATTCGCCTGCTCATGTGAAGTGATAGAATTGTGAATGAGCTGCTGACCTTTCTGGAGTGACAGGTGACCCGCGAGATAGCTGAGGTGGGCAGTAGCAGTGGCCTCGAAAATTGCTGCTGCTGCCTGAAAATAGACAATAAGAGCCAATGTGGCCTGAGGAGCCGTCGCTGCCGTGCTGCCGGGACAAAGCGGATTATCTCGGGCCACCAGTCCAAGCCCATCAGCCTGCCCCTCCCTTGTGCTCGAGGAACAGGGGGCAAAGGCACCACAAGGCCCACCATGTCCAGGAGGAGCTCAGGGAGACAGAAGACGTCCAGCCAGTCTGCATGGTGACCAGCCCCCCGGGGCTCAGCTCACCCAGCCCAGGGCCACCCCAGACAGGCTCAGCCAGGCTCCACCCCTCCCAAGGGTCCCTGCCTGCTGGACAGCTCCCCAGCAGGACCCGTCTGCCTGGCAGCCTTCTGACCGCTACAGGGGCCAACAGTTCAAATGCTTCTGTGCAGGATGCCCAAGGCCTCACCCCCAGGGCCCCTCATCACCCACCTCCGTCCCAGCCCATGGCCTTGGTGCCCTGGCCTGCTGCAAGTCCTTCCCCCCAGGGAGACACCCACCAAGTCAGGCCTGAATGCAGGGCTCCACAGGCAGAGGGCCCAGCCCAGGCTTACTGGCCCCGAGGCCATCTTCTGTCCATAGGCAGCAGGATGCAGAGGCCCCAGCGAGGGGCATGCAGTCCTCTTAGCACCCACCCCGTCCTACACCCTTCCGTCCTAGGTGGTGCCCCTGGGTCTTCTCAGACGGCAGGGGCCATGGGGTGTCTCCTGCTCCCAGAAGGGCCTCACCCTGGCCCCATGGGACCTGCCCACCACCACTGCTCCTGCCACCACGGCCATCAGGACTCCCCGGGTGTGGAGCAGCAGCCCCCTCAGAGGGGCCCCTCCATGGAGTCCTGCCCCTGCTGGCCTGGCTCTGCGGGCACTGGGGAAGCTGGAGGGGGCATGGCAGCCCCAGGACAGTGGTCCAGGTGGGTAGGCCTTGACTCACAGTCCTCACAGCAGGCTGGCCACCAGACCACCTCCTGCCTCCACTCAGAGGGGCCACTTTGAAGCAGAGCTGGGAAAACCCTTTTGGATGTCTCAAGATGTGACCCAGAGGGCCAACCCCTCAGAAAAGGATGGAACACTTTAACCAGGAAGGAGAAACGCCAGGAGATAGGTGACCAGGGAGCCAGTGTGGGGAGCCCCCAGACAGAGGCTGCCAGGGGCGTCTGTGGCAGTGGGGGTGGGTCCTGGAGCAGGCAGTGGGCGGTTGGTGGTCACCAACGCTGGGCACAGCAAGAGCCACCACTTTTGCCATCTGAGCATGGGCAGGGCCAGGCCAGGCAACCAGAACACACTGATTGTCCCTGCAGCGACCAGCACCTGGCACAGCCACCGCCTGCCAGGAAGACCCAGCTGGGCTCTGCATGTGCCCCGGGTGACGCGGGGCACAGGAGCTGCTGGGTGGCTCAGGGCGAGGCCCCAGCCCCCAGCCGACTCTAGACATTGGGGTGGGACGGGACCCCCCCAGGGAAGGTCCCATACCAGGGGAGGGCTGGCCTGGTGGAGACCCAAGGTGGCCTCCAGGCCCAGCTGGGAGGGTTGGCCTAAGCACCCACGTCCCACCACGTGCTCACCCAACACCAGCGGAAGCCCACCTGTCCCAGAGCCCACTGGAGTGGGTCCACCAGCCACGGGCAGAAGTGTGTGCCCTCCACACAGCCAGTCCCTCCACAGCTGCCTTTGAGCTCCTAAAGGAACTCCCGAGGGGCGAGGGAGCAAAGGCAGGCCAGGACTAGGCTTCCTGGGGGAGATGGGGCAAGGGGCTGGTGCCAGGAACGTGGGGGCACTGGGGAGGGAGGGGCTGCATGGGGTCCCAGCAGCCAGGCCAGGGTGCGGTGCTGACCTCCAGAGGGGAAGCAGAGCCCTGGGGAGCCTCCACATCGCCCTGGCCTTGCAGCTGAGGCCCAGGTGGTGGGCCGCAGCACTCCCCCAGGACCCTCGGCCCTTCGGCCCTCGCCCGCTTTCCCTGGAGCTGCACAGGACGGGGTGTGGTCCTCCTCTTCCCTAGGGGACGCTGCCCGCCTCGAGGAACCTCCCCTGCTCCCCAGGTCCATTCCCGCAGCACAAGCTGGGCCCTAGAATGCGCACCGGGGGCCAGGTACCCCTCCCCAGGCGTCCCTCCTCCTGAGGCCTGACTCAGTCCCCGCTTCTCTGCTGGGCCCCTGCCCTGCACCCCACAGAGCTGTGGCTACCCCAGGAGACCCCCCACCTCCGCCCTTCCTCAGCAGGACCCGGGAGCCCTCCCCTCTCCAGACGCTACCTACCTTCTCTCCGGGATGGACCCTCCTCTGCGCCTCACCCTGACACTTTCCTGCTCTGTGCTTGATCTCCTGTGTCCTCTACCTACTGCAGCAAGACAAATGGCTACGATGACTGTGGCAGACGCCACCAAGTTGTGGCTCCCACAGACCCCGGCTCCGACAGCAGGAGGCACAGCAGGGCCTGGGCCCCTTTCCCCAGGATGGGCCCTCTGCTGGTGTCTCCAACACACGTTGTGCCTACTGTGCCCACAGCTGGGTGCCAGACAAATCCCTCCAGCCTCTCCATGAGGAGGGTGGCCAGGCCCCAGAGCACGTGGCCCAGACAGTGCAAGCAGTGTCACCTCCGACAACCTGTCCTTGGCAGTCACCAGACTCACTCCGCCTGGTTCTGCACCACAGGCTTCAGGGGACAGCAGTGCAGCCCCCAGCAGAACATGTCCTGGACGCTCAGAACTTTGTTGAAGGGCAAGGCTGGCAGAGCCACCCTCTGGCACAGTCCCCATCCTAACACACAAGAAGTGCACCTCAGAACCACGGCACCAGGTTAGACTGCAGGCACAAGGTCTCGACCAGAGGGACCAGGTGTGGTGCAGGCTCCTAGGGCACTGCAGGTACACCACACAGTCCTTCTGAGGACCTAGAGGGCAAGAAAACAGCCCACACACTCTGCCATGCGCCACAGGACACTTGCACTGAGGTATTCAAAACAGAAGGTGGAGGGAAGCAGCCACCAGCAACCCTGGACCCAAGTCCTCACGCATGGTCAGGCCTGTGATCAGGAGCCAACTGAACCCATCCCTATTGAATGACATCTCCATCACTTTCCACAGCCACCTCACCCCCACTGAACCTCTCCCCACTGAGGTGACATCTCCATCCCTCTCCAGAGCCTCCTCATCCCCACAGAACTCTCAAAATGAGGTGACATCTCCATCCCTCTCCACAGCCTCCTCATCCCCCACTAGACATCTACTCACTGAGGTGACATCTCCATCCTTTTCCACAGCTTCCCCATACCCAACTGAACCTCTCCCCACTGAGGTGACATCTCTGTCCCTCTCCAGAGCCTCCTCAACCCCACTGACCCTCTCCACACTGAGGTGACACCTCCGTCCCTCTCCACAGCCTCCTCGTCCCCACTGAGGTGACATCTCCGTCCCTCTCCACAGCCTCCTCGTCCCCACTGACCCTCTCCCCACTGAAGTGACACCTCCGTCCCTCTCCACAGCCTCCTCGTCCCCACTGACCCTCTCCCCACTGAGGTGACATCTCCGTCCCTCTCCACAGCCTCCTCGTCCCCACTGAGGTGACATCTCTGTCCCTCTCCACAGCCTCCTCATCCCCAACTGAATCTCTCCCCACTGAGGTGACACCTCCGTCCCTCTCCACAGCCTCCTCGTCCCCACTGACCCTCTCCCCACTGAGGTGACACCTCCGTCCCTCTCCACAGCCTTCTCGTCCCCACTGACCCTCTCCCCACTGAGGTGACATCTCCGTCCCTCTCCACAGCCTCCTCGTCCCCACTGACCCTCTCCCCACTGAGGTGACACCTCTGTCCCTCTCCACAGCCTCCTCGTCCCCACTGACCCTCTCCCCACTGAGGTGACACCTCCGTCCCTCTCCACAGCCTCCTCGTCCCCACTGACCCTCTCCCCACTGAGGTGACACCTCCGTCCCTCTCCACAGCCTCCTCGTCCCCACTGACCCTCTCCCCACTGAGGTGACATCTCCGTCCCTCTCCACAGCCTCCTCGTCCCCACTGACCCTCTCCCCACTGAGGTGACACCTCCGTCCCTCTCCACAGCCTCCTCGTCCCCACTGACCCTCCCCCCACTGAGGTGACACCTCCGTCCCTCTCCACAGCCTTCTCGTCCCCACTGAATCTCTCCCCACTGAGGTGACATCTCCGTCCCTCTCCACAGCCTCCTCGTCCCCACTGACCCTCTCCCCACTGAGGTGACACCTCCATCCCTCTCCACAGCCTCCTCGTCCCCACTGACCCTCTCCCCACTGAGGTGACACCTCTGTCCCTCTCCACAGCCTTCTCGTCCCCACTGACCCTCTCCCCACTGAGGTGACATCTCCGTCCCTCTCCACAGCCTCCTCGTCCCCACTGACCCTCTCCCCACTGAGGTGACACCTCCGTCCCTCTCCACAGCCTCCTCGTCCCCACTGACCCTCTCCCCACTGAGCACTCGCTGCCTGCCCTCCCCCCCCTGGACTCTCCCACTCTGCTGTCTGTCTCTCTTGGACTGATGACCCAGAGAGTCAGAAGTGGCCTCTCCCATGCTCTCCTTCTGGGGTTCCCTCACTCTGCACCCTAACTCAAGTCCTCAAGTCCTTCTTTTGCCATCAGAACTTCTTCTGTGGAAGGCCTGTGTCAGCTCTCCACTGTACTGCCGTGGGGCTCCTGCCTTCCCCTGTCCCCACTGAGACAGATGCCCTTCATCTGCCAATGGGCATGCCGGTGCCCCCTTCCCCATGTGGACAGAGCCACTGTGACCCTGGTGGGCAAGTACCCGTTCAGGTCCCTGCATGGCTGCCTATGGGTGCTGTTGAGGCCGACAGCTCAGTCACCTGGTGATTCTTTTGGCCCTTCTGCAGGCCCACCACACAGCTCTGCACACTGGCCTCACGGTGACACTCCGTCACATTGCACCAGGGTCCCAACCTCTCCACATCCCCATGGACACTTTACAATAGCTGTTCTAATAATCTGGAAATGTTCACAGATGTGGACGCAGGACCCTGGGCGGTTATCCCAGACTCAGCGCCTTGGATGGTCACTATGACCTGATCTCCTGGATGGTCACTTCCTCAGGACAATGGGTCTGCCTTGTCCCCACCTGCAGCTCATCTAGTGACCGCCCTGAATGGCCCACTCATCCCATCTTCACAGCGTCCTCCCAAGGACACACTGTGAAAGGCCTCTTCACTGGAGGGACCCCCCCCCCCACTGACCCCACAGTGGTGACCTCCCTCAGGTCACATCCTGCCTCATCCACACAGGGCCCCAGGTCAGGGTCTGGGAGAGGCCATGCATACCCTGACCCAAGCCCCTGGGGAAGCCCAGCCCTGCTGCCCAACCCATGACCTAGTCACTGCTGAACCTGTGGTCAGCAGCTCGCCTGTTGCGTCACAGGGGCCCAGGGCTAAAGGGGGAGTAGTGAGTCCCCCCACCCAGGGACCCCAGGGGAGAACTGGGTCCTGTGGCACCAGGCGGCACTACCCACACCCACTCCCCAGCACGCACCTGGGCAGGCGGGTGGGCCTGGCACCCCCACTCTCCCATCCGTGCCCTGCCCTTCACTGCCCCGCCCCTTGCCCGAGGGAGAGCCATTCAGAGCTGCCCAAGCTGAACAATACGATATTTCTGTTGAGCTGTGAAGTTGATTGATAATTTGGAAATGAAATCAATATGGGCTCTGCTTTTCTTCCTGTGGATCCCTGCGTACCACGCAGGCTGAGGAGGCAGCTGGCTTAGGGCAGAGGAGCCAGGCACCAGGGACAGGCCTGGTCCAGGCCCTGCGACCTCCAGCTGGGTCAGACGGAAGCACACAGCTTCCCAGGGGAGCCCTCGGGGGCTGCAGACCACAGAAGGAGCGATCCCAGCCTGCCCTCGCTGCCTGTAACAGGGGCCACCCCACTGCTGACTGTGGTCCCTCCAGGCTCTCCACCCATCTGGGTGCCCACTTCATCCCCCTTCCTCATCACCTCCAGGGAGCCTCATTCACGTCCCCAGTCACCCAAGAGGTGGCTCCACCCTGTCCACTGTGGCTCTCCTCAGTAAAGATGACCATGACCCCCGGGCCACCTCTCCTGAGCACCCTGCCAGCTCATTGCCAACCCCTATCCACGGCCCTCAGGGCTGCAGTCCTGGCTCTGGCAGCTCTGCCCCTTCCCCAGGACAGTCCCCAGCAGGGAGGCTGAACCACACTCCTCCCTCAGCCCCCCAGTCCTCGCTGAGCCTGCTGGCCAGGATCCTCTGGTCAGGAGCTGGGCCCTCCCACAGGTCCAGCCCGCGGTTCCTCCTGGCCCTGCCCAGACAAGCTGCTGGAGGAAAGAACTGCCCCATCCATCTCGGGGCACAGGGCCCAGTGCCGGTGAGCACAGAGCAGCAGACAGGTGAGCCAGTGGATGGGGCGAAGACCAGGACCAACTGGCACAGCCGGGGGGCACCACTCCACTGAGGGCACATCAGGCAGCAGCCTGAAAACCAGGGGCCGCAGCACAGGTAGGCAGGGCCAGGGATGGGGAGGAGGCCAGGCATGAGGGACCCAGGGCTTACTGCTGCCTACCCAGCACTGGGGTCCACCAGCACACCAGGCCCTCCCCCTCTGAGGCCCCACCTGCCCCCATCCCGCCTGGAGCCAGCCCTGCCAGCAGCAGCATCCAGTGGACTTGGCCACCAGCACTCAGAGTCTCTGCCCTGCTCTGGGACACCACGAAGGGGAGGCGGCGTCTGCCAGGGCTGTTGGGACCTCCTCGCTGCCCCTCACGATGCCCATGAGATGGTCTGGCTCCTGCAGCTGCATATGTGGCCTTGAACCCTGCTGAGGACCTGGGGCAGATCCTCAAAGCCTCCTCTGGGAAACGGGGATGGAGAACAGAGCCCTCGGCCACCCTGAGGGTGCAGCTCAATCACCGGGCGGGAGGCAGGCAGCAACCTCTTGCCCCTTGGGGGCCCCACGGTGCTGGCTGGCCACCGGCAGCCTTCACTTGCCACATTCTGTGTGCCCCTGGAGCACCATGTTGGCCAGCGTGCAGGAACTGTGGGGTCCTGTCCCCAGCCCTTGGTGACACCCTGACTGGGGCCCCAGCCCAGCCACCTGGCCCTAGGTCCACTCTGCCTCAGAGAGCTCCCATCTCTGCAGCCAAGAATGCTTCCTCTTCTGTCCCAGAAAGCAGCACTCAGGCCAGGGACAAGCCACAAAGGGCAGTCTGGCCTGGCCAGGAAGGCCCTTCCTGTACCCGTCCCACGGCAGTGATCTGAGTAAGCAGAGGTCAGGAGAGTTGGAGGGGCCTGTCCCAAGATGGCCCTGGTGCACAGGACGATGGCTGCTTCTCTAAAGTCTCAAGCCCCCTCTGGACATCATAGGGGTGAGGCTCAAGTGGAGAGCTCACCCTGCCAGACAGCACTGTGGTCAGCTGCAGACTGGGGCCACCCTGGAGGCCCTGGCTCCCAGCCCCAGGGTCCCTTCCACCCAGTGGACAGTAGGCCAGTGTGAAGTAGCAAGCACCCTCAACCCAAGAGGCTCAGCCCGTCTGCCGGTGGGTGCCAGGTCAGACACAGGGGCCTCCGGCTGAGCCACCACGCCTCCAGCCTGAGAGCCAAAATCCCTTGACCCGTGTGGCGGGGGGGGGTGGTGGTGGTGGTTTTATGGGAGCCATTGACCGGCAGCATTGATCCCCAAGAATGTATCGCACAAATCATTTTGCACTAAACTGCGGAATCGATGAAGAAATCTCCCGGAAAATTTATATTAAAAGTCTCTGTTTGCCTAAATGAGTTCCCTGTGCCCATATTGAATATTTGGCTGATGAATTGAACGGGTTTAAATTTGAACATTGCAGACCCATTAAAGAATGAATTCTTAAATCAAACCCTGCCATTTATGATTGAAATGAGATTTCCTCCGCGATGGACTAGCCACTATATAAATCAGCTGTGCGTTTTATACTGAACCATAAACAAGATATAATTCTTTTAAATACACAACAGGTGCCTTAAATCTTTTGATGCATCTTGTATTCATCTGAAGTGTGGATTGCTGTATTTACACCAGGTTCTGCAGGGCCTCTGAGGGTGTGGCCAGTGGAGGTCTCGCAGCTCACAGCCTCCAGAGTGGTCCCAGGTGGGCACAGAGGAGCCAGGCTCAGGCGTCCTCCAGGGCTGGTCAGGGTGAGCTCAGCACCCTGACACACATGCACAGGCACATGCACACACATTCATGGCACAAGTGTGTATGCACACACCTGTCTACATGCCAACACTGACTTGCTCGTGTACACAGCTCCCAATGCACACACTCGTGCACAGACATATACATGCACAAACACACAGGCCTTGTGAATGTGCATAAGTACATGTGTGTATTCATCAACACAAGCACACACGCTCATGTGCACCTGCATGCCACACACACATGCTCACACTGACATGTGAAGCACCCACAGGGGCACAGGCCTGGGTAAGCATGCATGCAGAAGAACCCCAACAACACACACATGCACACCTGGGCACCCCCTTGCCTACACAGATGTGTACGCATACATGCAGGCCACATGAACACACACTGGCACACATGTGCACATGTACCCATGCATATGCAAAGACTGTAGGCAGGACCACACAAGGCATTGGCCAACAAACTTGGGCATCTCTACAAGAATGGTAGACACGAGAACCATGTTTACAGACATCTTCCACACGTACACATGCTTGCACAATTACACATGTACTTCTCCACTCTATGTAGAGGTACCTAAGTGCAGCCATGGGACAGCCCGTCCGTCCCCACGGGCCTCTGGCCAAAGGCACCTCCGCACTGTGGGCTCCACCACTGTGGACCGGGGCCTCTGTGCACTCGCCCTGAGCTGCACACCCAGGCTGACCTGCGGGAAGAGCCAGGAGAGGACCAAGAGCACCACAGGCCTGGCCTCCAGGTAGAGCAAGTGCCTGAACAGGGACAGGCTGGGCCAGCAACCAGGACGAGAGGCACAGGGCACTGCCACCCAGGACCCCCTTCCTGTGCTGCCCCACTTCAGCCTCCGGACCACACAACCCTCTTCATGGATGTCAAACTGCACACCAAGGACTGCCAGTTGACCACCTACGCTGGAAGATGTGAGCACCCACACCTGGCACCAAGCAAGTCCTTCCTCCTGAGCCCCTCAGCCCCAGAGAACAGGTGGAACACACTGGGGCACTCGCTACGGACCCTGCAGGACACCAGGTCCCTGCATCTCCCTGCCACAGACCACAGCAAGGTCAAAAAGGTGACCTCTAACCCCCAAAAGAGACCAGGTGAGACAGAGATACACACTGATCCCCAGGCCACACAGACCCTGGAGACGCATTCAACCATCTTGTCAGGAGTGGAGTTAAAAAAGCATAAGGGGACTCAGACCCCAGACTCAAAGAGACAAACGTGCCTCGCACCACAGAGGGAGGGACTCAAAAACCCATGACTCACACCAAAATAGGAGGTCCTCGCAGAAAAAGCGTGACCAATAACACTGAAAACAAGACACACTTCACCAACACTAACAGCACAACTAACTCAATACCTCACACTCCACCCCTCAAACTCCATGACTCATTCTCCATCCCTCACCCTCCAACCCTCATTCTCCATCCCTCACTCTCCATACCTCGCTCTCCATCCCTCGCTCTCCATCCCTAACTCTCCATCTCTCACTCACCATCCCTCCTCTCCATCGATCACACTCCATCCCTCAAACTCCATCACTCACACTCAATCCCTCGCGCTCCATCCCTCACACTCCATCCCACACTCTCCATCCCTAACACTCCATCCCTCACACTCCATCCCTCACACTCAATCCCTCGCTCTCCATCCCTCACTCTCCAACCCTCACTCTCCATCCCTCACTCTCCATCTCTCACACTCCATAACTCACACTCCATCCCTCCTCTCCATCACTCACTCTTCGACTCTCACACTCTATCATTCACACTCCATCCCTCAATCTCCATCCCTCACACTCCATCACTCACACTCCATCCCTCATTCTCCATCCCTCACTCTCAATCACTCACTCTACATCCCTCACTCTCCATCCCTCACACTCCATCTCTCACACTCAATCCCTGGCTCTAGATCACTCACTCTCCATCTCTCACTCTCCATCCATCACACACCATCCCTCCTGTCCTCCCTCAATCTCCATTCCTAACTCTGATCCCTCACCCTCAACACTCACACTTCATCACTCACACTCCATCACTCACACTCCATCCCTCACTCTACATCCCTCACACTCAATCCCTCACTCTCCATCTCTCACACTCCATCACTCATACTCAATCCCTCGCTCTCCATCCCTCACCCTCCATCACTCACACTCCATCCCTCACATTCCATCACTCACTCTCCATTCTTAACTCTCCATCGCTCACACACCATCCCTCCTCTCCATCCCTCACTCTCCATCCCTCACACTCCATCCCTCATTTTCCATCCCTCACACTCCATCCCTCACACTCAATCCCTCGCTCTCCATCCCTCACTCTCCATCCCTCACACTCAATCCCTAACACTCCATCACTCACTCTCCATCCCTCACCCTCCATCCCCCAAACTCCATCCCTCAAACTGCATCCCTAACTCTGCATCTCTCACTCTCCATCCCTCACTCTCCATCCCTCACATTCCATCCCTCACACTCAATCCCTCGCTCTGGATCCCTCACTCTTCATCCCTCAGACTCCATCCCTCCTCTCCATCGCTCACTCTCATATCCCTCACTCTCCATACCTCACACTCAATCCCTCGCTCTCCATCCCTCACACTCCATCCCTCATTCTCCATCCCTCACACTCCATCCCTCACTCTCCATCCCTCACCCTCCATGCCTGACACTCCATCACTCACACTCCATCACTCACACTCCATCCCTCACACTCCATCCCTCACACTCAATCCCTCGCTCTCCATCCCTCACTCTCCATCCCTCGCTCTCCATCCCTCACACTATAACCCTCACTCTCCAACCCTCACACTCCATCCGTACTCTCCATCACTCACTCTTCAACTCTCACACTCCATCATTCACACTCCATCCCTCACTCTTCAACACTCATTCTCCATCCCTCACACTCAATCCCAAACACTCCATCCCTCACTCTCCATCCCTCACCCTCCATCCCTCACACTCCATCCCTCAAACTCCATCCCTAACTCTCCATCTCTCACTCTCCATCCCTCACACTCCATCACTCACATTCCATCACTCACTCTCCATCCCTCACTCTCAATCCCTCACTCTCGATCACTCACTCTCCATCCCTCACACTCCATCTCTCACACTCAATATGTGGCTCTAGATCACTCGCTCTCCATCACTCACTCTCCATCCCTCACTCTCCATCTCTCTCTCCACCCGTCACACTCCATCCCTCCTCTCCATCACTCACTCCATTCCTCACTCTGATCCCTCTCCCTCCATCCCTCACACTCCATCCCTCACACCCCATCCCTCACTCTCCATGCCTCACACTCCATCCCTCACAATCCATTCCTCACATTCCATCCCTCATTCTCCATCCCTCACTCTCCATCCTCATAATCCATCTCTCACTCTCGACACCTCACACTCCATCCATCAAAATCCATCCTCACAATCCATCCCTCATCTCCATCCTTCACATTCCATCCCTCACACTCCATTCCTCACACTCCATCCCTCACTCTCTATCCCTTACTCTCCATCCTTCACATTCCCTCCCTCACTCTGCATCCCTCACACTCCATCCATCACAATCCATCCTCAAACTCCATCCACATCCATTCCTCACACTCCATCCCTCACACTCCATCCCTCACACTCCATCCTTCACAATCCATCCCTCACACTCCATCCCTCACACTCTATCCATCAAAATACATCCTCATAATCTATTCCTCAACTCCATCCTTCACACTCTATCCCTCACTCTCCATCCCTCATACTCCATGCTCACACTCCATCCACCACTCCATCCCTTACTCTCCATCCCTCACACTCTATCCCTCACTCTCCAACCCTCATTCTCCATCCCTCACTCTCCATCCCTCACACTCCATCCCTCACTCTCCATTCCTAACTCTCTATCCCTCACAATCCATCCTCACACTCCATCCCTCACACTCCATCCTTCACACTCCACCCTGAACACTCCATTTGTCACTCTATATCACAGAACTCAATCACTCACTCTCCATTCTTCACACTCCCTCCCTCACTCTCCATCCCTCACACTCTCTCCCTCACTCTCCATCCCTCAAACTGCATCCCTCACTCTCCATCCCTAACTCTCTATCCTTCACAATCCATCCTCACACTCCATCCCTCACTCTCCATCCTTCACAGTCCACCCTGCACACTCCATTTGTCACTCTACGTCACAGACACTCAGTCACTCACTCTCCATTCCCTCACACTGCAACTCTCATACTCTATCCACTCACTCTTTATCCCCTCACATTCCATCCCTGACAATCCCACCCTCACCTTTCATCCCTCACTCTGCATCCCTCACACTCCACCCCTCACACTCCATTCCTCACACTCTATTCCTCCATCTCCACCCCTCACACTCCATGCCTCACATTTTAACACTCCATTCCATCACAGTTCATCTTTTATACAACATTCCCCACATTCCATTTATCACACTGTATTCACTGTTTCTTCATCTTCTCACATTCCATCCCATCATCCTCCATCCCTCATAATCCATTCCTCAATCTCTTCACTCTCTATCTCTTCACTCTCTATCCCTCATTCTCCAAAGGCTCTCACACAATCCCCTCACAGTCCATCTTCTCACACTTCAACCCCCACACTCCATCACCTCACACTCCATCCTCTCATATCCATCCTTTCACACACCATTCCCTCACACTCTTTCACACCGAATTTCCTTACACTCTATCCCTTGCAATCCATCTCTTCACACTCCATCCATTCACATTTCATCCACTCATACTTCATCCCAAATACTCTGTCCCTCAAATTCTATCCCTCACACTCCGTTCCTCACACTTTATCTCCTGAAACTTCATGTCTCACACCCCATCCCTCACACTCTAAACCTCACATTCCATCCTGTCACACTCCATCTGTCACACTCCATCCTCTCACATTCTATCCCTCACACTCCCTTTCTCACACTCCATCCTCACACTCTACCCCTAACATTCCATCCTGTCAAACTTCATTCATCACACTCCATCTGTCACCCTCCATCCCTCACCCTCCATCCCCTGAGAATCAATTTCTCACACTCCGTCCCTCACACTCCATCCCTCACACTGCATCCCTCATCCTCCACCCCTCACACTTCATCTTGCACACTCCACCCCTCATACTCTACCACTCACACTCCACCCTTCACACTCCATTCCTCTCACTCCATTTCCTCACTCTATCCCTCACACTCCATCCCCTCAGACTCCATTTCTCAACTCCATCCCTCACACTCCATCCCTCACACTCCATCCTTACAATCCATCCCTCACACTCCATCCCACACTCCATCCTACATCCATCCTCACACTCCATCCTCCACTCCACCCTACACCACCCACTCGTCCCATCATACCCCAGTATACTCTCACCACTCTTAAATATATTTTCTCATATGTGTTTTAAGCATATGTATATATTGATGCATATTTCCACTTGTGGTAATCATATGTAATGTATTTTTGTGCATATTATTATGAGCTTTTGTTCCTATATACCTAGTATGTATATTTCCTATATAAGTGTGTTCATGCATGTCCTTCATATACTTGTTTGGATGTATTTGTTTAATCGTTTGTATGTCTTACGTGTGTACATATGTGTATGTATGTCACCAGGATTGATGCATCGATTATAAATGAATTGGAGTCTAGTGCAAGTTGTGTTATAAATGACACACCCATTTAGTCAGTTATCTGTTTATCTACTATATGAATCGTCTTTTTCACTGCTGTGTCTAAAATAGCTGAAAATTACAATTTTATGAAGAAAAAATTCACTTTGGGACTTCGGTTTCAGAGATCTTATTCCACAGACAGCTGATTCCATTCCCTGGGACTCGACGTGAGGCAGAACATCATGGCAAAATAGTTCAGCAGAGAGAAGTGGCTCATAAGGTTATCAAGAAACCCATAGAGTCTGCACTCACCAGATACCATGGATCTACCCCAAAGGCACGCCTCTATGGCCCCTCCTCCAGCCACACCCCAGCTGCTTGTTACCACTCAGTTAACCGGCTCTCATAATCCAGTCTTTTCACCTCCAGCCTCTTGCTTTGTCTCACACATGAGCATTTGAGGGACACCTAATATTTCAGCCCTAACATCTCCCTACCTGAAAACATGCCACACAAATGTGTCTTTTTAGAAGGAAATCACTCAGTCATCTCAAAAGTGTCAAGAAATGTATCTGATAACCTTTAAAAATTTTTAAATAACTCAAAAACTTGGGATAAAAACAAATTGGATTATTGTATGGAGACAACGGAGACAAGAATATCTCTACATCCACCCCTCAGGCCACATGATAAGATCTAGGGGGTAAGGTCACTCAGCAAGTTTTAGCAATGGACAGGAAAAGTTGGGTCCCCAAAGAGTCACTGAGATCAAGGGGCCAAGGTTCCCAGAAGAGAGCCAATAGGCTACCACTTCCAGAAAGAGCCAAGTCCAGCAGCTGTGGAGGTGTGGCCTCAGACACACTGCTGCTCGCCAGAAGAGCAGACGCCATCCGCCAGCATGGGAGGAGCTGGGCCAGGCCCAGGCCCCCAGGGGACACCACCCAATGCCACCGTGTG
This sequence comes from Marmota monax, assembly GCF_021218885.2. Classification (NCBI taxonomy): domain Eukaryota; kingdom Metazoa; phylum Chordata; class Mammalia; order Rodentia; family Sciuridae; genus Marmota; species Marmota monax. The sequence continues at coordinate 28,376,163 of NW_026694710.1, read as the reverse complement.
GTTCTGAAAACCCACCTCACTGCCTGACGGAGTGGCCTGCGGGTAGGCAGCACCAGGCAGGGGAGGGTCCTCCTTGCAGTGGGCAATGGAAAGTGTCCCCACCCTGCTAAGAGTGAAGCCCAATTTAAATCTGATGGAGTTTATTTCTGGACTTTCCCCTCGGTTGCTCTCGGTGACGGTGAGGACGCCTGGGAGCGTTACTAAAGGTGGGTGAATCATCAGATCATCAGTGTGCACAGACTCTGACTGTGTGATGTCCAAGCTCAGCCTGCCCAGGCAGAAACAAGGACAGAGACAGGACAAAGGTGGCTTTCTCCCTGGGAGTGACCACAGGTAGACCCCAGGGCTGGCATGAGTGGGCACTGAGTGGACACCTTTGCCAGGCTCCTTCTGGCTCCCAGGCCTCCAGCTGGGCCCTCTCAGGGGGCAGGCCCATGGCCTCCCAAAGCTGTGCCCCTCACCCGCATCCTGCACCCAGGGCTGCCCACACGGCCTGCTTGCCGAGTCCCGCCCACAGCCATGAGCCTCTTGCAGCCCAGCTCAGTGCCAACCCTCAGCTCCCCATGGTGGACCACTCACAAGCTGACCTCTAGGCCTGCGGTCAACAGCATGCACCCCAAACTCTCGAGGAGCTGACAAGGAGCCAGACAGGTGCCCCTCTGTCCTTGTGTGGTGTGCGAGCAGGAGGCCACGCAGGGGCCCAACATAGGCCAGGCCTGCCCAGGTGGCCTGTCTGTGCTTCACCCTGAGCCAACATGGAGACGCCACGTCACCACCCTGCAGACCCCTCCAGCCACGCCCACCACAGCTTGCGCCACCTCAACACCTGTGGCTATGGACCCACTGCCGAGGTCGGAGCCCCCCATCCCATCCCCCCAGGGGCCCACCTCTGAGCTAGGCAGCACCATGAGCCTCTGGAGACACTTCTCATCTGACCATCACAGTGGCACCTGCCTGGCATCGGTGCCCATGCTGAGAAGGGGGCAGCAGGTCTACTCTCTGCCTGGCATGGCCAGGGCCCAGGACATGGATGCCGTGGAGCCAGCTGGTCAGGCCGCACATGGATTCAGCCCATCACCCACCAGCTGACAGAGATGGGAGAAGCTTCCCTGGACACAATGGGAACTGCTCTGAGCTGGTCAGCTCTCCTGGGAGGAGGGCCACTCTGCCCCTCTGCAATGAGGCTCAGCCAGGGCCCCGGGCCACATGGCCCCAAGGCTCACGGCGCTTCAGCCAGTTGGCCACCAGCTGGACAGCTCTCAGAGTCCCTGTGGCCACCCACCACAGGGTTGCCCGGCTCCCCACCCACCCCTGCACCTTGGCCCACCCTTCCAGCGGGGGCGGCTGCTTGGTGACCTTGCGGTAACCCGAGTGCCATCCGTCAGCGGCCGGCCGCCAGGCTCCGGAACACTGCGGCAGCTCATCTGAATTCAAATTACCCTGGGAGCCGTGGCGGGTGCCAGCCATAACTCAGAGCCCACGAGGAGGAGCGAGGCCCGCCCGCAGATTGGACATTACCATACATTCCTGGGGCGTCGGACAGCGCTGCTAATGAAAATATCAATCAAAAACTCAGCTGACTTAATGGTCAATTTAAATTAATTAATTGGGGAGGAGAAAAAAGTTGAGGAAGGCAGTGGTGCTGGGCTCCATCTCCAGCCGGCAGTGAGCAGGAGGCAGGACGCGGCTGGGCATGCCCCTAGGCTGGGAGGCAGCAGCTGGGCCCCAAGGCCCCCAGGGCACATCCCAGCACCCAGGGACCCATGCCGGCCGGAGAAAGGGTGCGAAGACTGAGCTTCCTGTCGTGGCCATCCACCCACACAACAGGTGCCTGAACACCCGCCTCTGGTGGCCCCACTAGGACCCTCAGCTCCACGGACAGGGAGTGATGGCGTGGTGAGCATCGGGGAAGGCCCTGGGCTTGGGCCTCCTCCACACACCTGCCCAGCCCGGGCCTCCTGACCTGGCCCATGAGGCATGACTGCAGTCCTCTGCCCACACAAAAACAGAGAGAGCAGGAGCCCATGAGGGCAGCCTAAGGATGCCAAGGTGGCCAGAGTACAAAGTGCTTGCTGTCCCTGTGGCCAGGAGAGGACTCCGCGGTGCCCTCCTGCACAGGTACACCAGCTTCCACAGGGAAACGCCTGCGCACCCACAGCCCCAGCCTTTGGGGAGACAGGGTCTCAGCTTCACCAAGGAGAAACTGAGGCCAGGAGAGAAGCACGGAGATCCCAGAGGCAAGACCCCTCTGAACCCCAAGTACGACGGCCCAGGCGACGCTGGGCGAGCCGTCCAGGGACCCACTCCAGACGTGCCAGCCGGTTCGCACCCTCCACACAGACAGGGCGGGGATGACGCCAGCTGGCCAGCTCCGCCTCCAGCAGGGCAGGCCGCGCTGCTCCATGCAAGGGGGGGTGCTGGCCGTCCCTGTCCTCGGACATGGAACTGGAACAGATCCCTTCCTGGCAGAATTACTCAAGCACCTGCCACATCCGAGAGGCAAGCCAAAGGCCGACCCTCAGCACAGCCTCAGGAAGGCTGGCCACAGGGTCCTCCCCCTGACCCCAGCTTGGCCACCTGAGCAGCTCGTTCCTGGACACCGCTGGCCCCAGAAGACCTGGGTGAGGCTCTCAGGGCCCCTGGTCACACACCTCCAAGCTGTGAGAAGCCAGCCTCACGCAGACCAGGGACAAACAGGAAAAGCCCTGCCACAGCATCCAGAGGGGGCCTGGGGCATGTGGGCAGTGCCCGCGGCCCAGGCCCACACTGGGTGACTGGGTTGAAGACCTGTGGTGCTGCGGCTGCCTGGTACCTCCTCCCCAAAGGTGGTGGCAGTGAGGCCCAGCCAGGGCCACAGGTTCACCGTCCACCCAGCAAGACTCATGGCTGGCAGAGCTGGGGCTGGGCGCATCTGGGGGAGGCCAGCCCTCCACAGGCCTCGGACAGACGCTGCCAGGACAGGGGCTGCTGGACTGAGGACGCAAGGCTTGGCAAGGAGTGGCCACCAGAGGGCAGAGCGAGGCCGCTGTAGCGCTAGGACCAGGGGGCGGAGGGCGGGGTGCAGGGACACGGGTGGGGGCAGCTGGGGAAGGAGCCCAAGGCGTCTGTCCACGGAGCAGAATGACCCCTCCCACCCATCCTGCCCACCTCGTACTCCCCCCAGTCCTAAGCAGATGCCGAGTCCCAACTCCACCAGTCAGGCTGATCCCACCTGGCACCTCAGTGAACAGGACGGGGTAGGGGAAGAGTCACCCCCGAGCAGCCACAGTGGAGGGGGTGGAGGAAGCAGGGGACCCAGGAGTGGAGTGAGGCGGGGCTGGGGTGGGAGTCTCCATGGGGCATGTGGGCCCAGAACTGAGGCACACGGAAGTTCAGCTGGGGCAAGGCTTGGGTGGGCGAGGTCAGCACTGAAGTTACTATGGTGGCTGAACCCTGGCAGCGTCCCCTATCTTCAGCCCCTGAGGCAGGCGCCGGAGGGAGGCCCTGGCTTGAGGTCCACAGGGAGCCACACAGAGGCCCTGGAGTCCAGTGCTGGGGGCTCCACTGGGTGGGCCTCTGGTCCCACCAGCACTGCACCCAGCAGTCCACCCCACCTAATTTTGTGCCCTCTTGCCAAGGTCACAAAAAGTCACCTCCCTTGGCCACCGAGATCACCCAAGTCCCTAGCACAGGGCACTCAGAAGCTGCCCAGCCCAGCAGGTGGAGGTCCATGACTTCTACCCTTTGGTCCCTGGTGCCCCATCTGGCCTGGCCAGGCCTGTTCTGACAAGGCCACAGCAGTGCTTCAGCTGGTGTCCCTGTCCCCTGGCTGGCTGGAGCCCTTGGGCAACAAGCCAGCTGTGAACTGCCTGTTGATAGACATCTCTCAGACATCAGGTGCCACGATGACTTCTCCAGTAACTGTGGGATCGATCACCCTAGGAGCCTCAGACCAAAGGACCCAAAGGCCAGACCGGCACCCCCTGGAACCCACCAGACAAGCTCCCCAGAAGACTGCAGCCCATTTAGCCCTCCCCGCAGGGCCTGCCAGGAGCTGGGATGGGTTGGGTCAGAAAGTGCGCCTGCCCTCCTGCCCAGCAGGGACTGACCCTGCTCTCCAGACCTGGGTCAGATTCTAGGCTGGAGGAGGGGTGTCCACCAGCCTCAGGGTGTGGAGGTGCAGAGCCAAAGTGATCCTAGGCACTCCCGGACCCTCTCCCTCTGCTCCCAACTGCAGCCCTCTAGGACTTCCACTCAGCAGGTGGCACCTCCCAGGACCAACAGAAAGTCAGGGGGCCTGAGGTCCAGACTTCCTCCCTCAAGGCCTATATCCACCATGAAGTGACCCCTGCAAGAGCCAGGCTCTGTGAGAGCTTGTGGCCTCAGGTCAGTCCTCCCACATCTCTGGGCTCAGGATCCACGGGTCTCCCATCAAGAGGAGTGAAGATTCCCCAAGCCGTGGGGTCATGCCCACAGCTCGCCTGGGCAGAGGAAGGGGTGGCACAGGGTGAGGACACCTAGTAGGTCACTGCCCACTGCAGGTTTCCACCTCTGCTGGGAGCCATTAGCCAAGTAGGTATGACAATTTCCTTGCCAGCGTACCCCATGTTGCTTAGTGGAAGGACTCGTGGAAATAGGACATTTTGCAGTGACATTGCATGTAAGGTGACCTTGCTCAAGGACCAGGGCGGATCCGGGTTTAGGGCGTTCCGGTTTAGGACAATCCGGGTTTAGGGTGGTTCCAGGTTTAAGGTTATTCCTGCTGGGAATAGGGTGTATCCTGCTGCCTGAGTTCCCCTTGCACCTCTGCATCTGGTGGGTTGCTGCACCCTCCTAGGCAGGGAGGACGCTCCCTGGAGCAGAGAACAGAGGTCTCTTCCCCACCCATGCCTCCCACTCTTTGAGGAATGACATGGACCCCCTTGGGCACCCCCCAGACCCAGCACTGGCTGGAAGTAGAAAGAGCTGGTCATTGGGATGCAAGACAAACAGAGGAGCCCCTCCTCATCTCACGGGCCAGGGGCCTCCATCTCCCCTAAAGCTCCAGCTCCCACCAGGGCCACCAGGGCCAATCTTTGCTGCCACCCAGTGGCTACCGGGGGCAATGCAGGTGGAGCCCAGTGAGTCCCCAATGAGAGGGGAGGGAGGGCTCAGGAGCTGGATGGTGGTGGGCGCTTCCAGGGTCCAGCCCCATGCTGGGTCTTTCAGGCAGCAACCTGAATGTCCTTCAGCCCCTGGGAATTCACAGCCTGTCACAGCACCGGGCCATCTGTGTTTCGTCAGAACAAGGAGAGGACACTACAGAGACAGGTTCAAGAAGCCAGCTAAAACACCAAGCACAGGAACAAATGGGAAGACTAAGGAAAAGCACCCAGATGTCAGGTCAAGCTGCTGAAAGCCAAGGTCAGAGAGACCTCCAACGCTCCCAAGGAAGAGCGATGAAGCTCACCTGACTCCCCCCCCCCCAGCGGCGCCAGCCAAGAGGCAGTGGTCAGGACGGAGAGGCAACCTCCATCTCACAAGGCTAAAGCGCCCATCAGTGAAGGCTGACGCAGGCTTCAAGTCCTGAGCACACATCTCAGGCTGAGGGAGGTGAGCCTGGAGACAAGGGCTCCAGACACAGAGCACATGGGGGCAGGAACCCCAAGTAGAGATGACCATCTGTGCACGTCTTAGACAAAAGAGGGTTTAAGCAAAAATCATCATCAGGGACAAGAAGGTGAAACGCACACTTCTGAACTCTGTGCACCAACAAAACCAGGAGGAGGGAGACCCAGCAGCCATAGCAGAATCCAACGCAGTGATCAATAACCAATCATCGGGCAGACCAAAGAAAGTGAGGACAGAGGAGACGTGCACCAGGCTCCATCTCCCAACCCACAGGTGTGTCCCTGCAAGATGTCTCCTCAGGTGCACGTGTAGCACGTGTGGAAATCGACCATGAACTTTCAACACATTCCTACCACGGTGGGGGTGAGAGGTGGTAGGCATTCACCCACAGGGCGGCTGCAACAGAAAACCAAAGGAACAAGCATGGTGGAGGACTCGGGTGCTGGGGAGCACAACAGTGGCCATCATGGAGGCCAAAACTCCAAAGCGTTCGCCAAGTGCTGCAGCAAGTCCACCTCTGGGCACGTCCCCAGAGACAGGCAGGCCAACGTCCAGAGCAACCCTGCTCCCAAGAACCAGGGGGCAGCAACTCCCACCACCACACATGGGAAAGCAGATGGTGTGCACCTGTGATGGAATCTCGCTCACTTCCTGAGGAAGGAGGGCCTGAGGTGCTGAGCGGCACCAGGGGCACATGCGGGGAAGCAGGAGGAGGGAGCCAGTGCCTCAGACCCACGGGCAGCCCTGGGACCCTGTGCAGGGGCTGGGCGGGAGGGGACCTGCGTGTGTCGGGCCACAGACCCCTGGGAAGACGAGGACCTCCTGCACGTAGCTCATGGTGGCCGCGCCACAGCATGGATGTGCTCAGAGCCAGATTCACAGCTTAAGGTGGCTTACAGCGTGGCAGCGTGTGCACAATACGTATCTTACCATGACATGACGGGCACTCCTACCTGGAGACGCAAGGCCAGTGAAGCCACTGGGTCCACTCTGCCTGGTGTCCACCCAGTAAGTGGAGATCAGGACCCAGATACACAGGGAGCGAGCATGGGAGGACCAGGGACAAGATGCCACCTGTGAGCCACAGAGATGGCAGAGGCCTGTTGTCTAGCCAGGTTTGTGGCACCTGTGACAGCCCAAGCAGACTGACACCAAGTAAACCAGAGAAACGTCACAGGCCGTCTCAGTGGCTAAATGAAACTACAGCCATTCACGACCTCCATCAGCTAACTGGGAATGGAACCAACCTTCTGTCTGGAAATCTCCAGATCCAGCACCTCCACTTCATGGCCCTGCAGAGGTCCCTGGAGGTTGGAGGGAGACCCCAGGACAGGGAGCAGTGCCCTCCCGTTCCCCAGGACCCCTCCAGGTCAGCCCAGGAACAGATCCCAACTGCAGAGATCACCAAGCTGTCCTGCCACCCATCCCTGCCCGCAGCCAGCCCTGAGAGGTCAGGATTGTCTGTCATGAGCACAACAGGGGACTTCGGGTCCACATGAGGGGCAAGCCTGCAAACCACCCTGGGGACACCTAGACGCCTACGGAGACAGAACTAGACCCAGGAGGAGGCCTCCAAGTCCTCACCCATGCCCTGATCCAGCAGCTGTGTCCATGGGCACCTGCACCCCACAGAGGGCACACATTCCACAGACACGCATGCACACACGTGTGCTCATACGTATACATGTGAGTAGACTGCACACGTACAGACCACAGGTATACACACCTGCAAGCACATGCACACGTCACAGGTGTACAGAGACATACACAAACCCATGTGCAGACACGCATGCAAATGGGCACATGTGTAGTTACATGTATACACTTACCTAGGTCCATACAGATATGGCACACATGTGCTCATGTACATGCAAACACATGGTGTGCACATCTGCGTGTGTGTGGTAGTGGACAATTTGCACATGTGTACACATGCATGTGCATGCATGCAGGCATACCCACACGCACACACAGCACATACCTCCCTAAAGTCCACTGGCAAAACATCAGCATGTCTCATTATTCCAACCCACACAAGGGACCTAGAAGTTCATAAAGGACCTAAAACACTGAGGCAGATGATCTGGAGATTCAGAGACACCCTCCCAAACAACTCCCAGGTCACAGAGCAAATAAAACACTGTGACAGGCGATTTTACAATTATACGAGAAGAGGAACTGCAGTCCACAGAGCGGCTCCAGGAGGAGCTGGAGGAGAATTCACAGCACTAAATGTCTTTATTACTGAGCAAGAGTGACTGAAAATAAATGAACTAAACATTCGACACAAGGAGGGAAAAACAGAACAATAAAGTAAATCCATGGAGGCAGGAGGGGGAGGGATGGAGATAAAGGCAGAATTAATGAATTGGAAACAAGAAAAATGGAAGCGCCCATCAGTAAATCCAAGAGCAGCTCTTCTAAATAAATAAATAAAACAAACACACCCCGACCAGTCTAATCAGCAGAGAGCACAGCCCGGGAGGACCCAGGGGAGCACAGCAGCGGAGGAGACAAAGTGACAGGTCACGCAGCCTTGCTCTGGGTGAGACCAACAGTCTTCTAAGACTATGAATCACCAGAACCAACTCACAGATGCAGGAAACTGCCCGCCTCGGGACCCACTGCGGAGCCACCGGACAGCTCTTTGACACCACTCAGGGTGGCCAGGCCACACAAGGACTTGGGTGGGGCGCTTTGAGTATGGCTGGGGCGCCTGGGTCAGATGGAGGTGGGGGTCCCTGCTGGGCCTCGCTGCCCCTGGCCAGCCGAGGCTCTGGCTGCCCTGAGCTCACTGTCTCCCATAACTGGCTCCGGTTGTCCAGACACAGGGGACACAGGCCTGACTCGGCTCTGCCCACGACCCTGGCCAGGGGCCATCACAGCCTCCGCTGCCCACTCTGTTCCTGGGACCAGTCAAGCCTCGGGCAATTGCTGGGGGGTGGGGTCCACTCCTAAGCGGTCTTAGGGAGACGGGGATTTCCTTTCTTCCTTTCTTGGGCTCTGCAGAATTTGCCTATAAAATCACCTGGGGCTGATTTCTTTGCAGGCATACCCACACACAAGTGACCGTCTTGCTCTGTCCAGTGGTGACAGGACTGTCAGTCTGTCTCCTGGGCCAGGCCCACTTCCCTAGTTGCTCCTGGCCTTCTGACCGTGGCCCCTCCTCCCACTCCTTCCCGTCCAGCCTATCTAGGTGAGGGACACTGGTCTCCTTCCTCATCTCCACCCGTCCCTTCCCTTTGGCTTGGCTTTCTTCCCCTTGCTGGGTCGACTGGCTCGGCTTCCTGCCACCTACACACTGGTTGACCAGAGAGCTGAGCTCACTTCTCAAGGCCGAGGAGGACGGGGGTGGGGGGAGGGGAGGGACCACCTGAGGCCCCAGACCTGAGAGAAAGCTGGGGACCGCACTAATCCTAGCACACAACTCCCACCTCTCCTCCCAGCGAAGGAGCTGGACATCCAGTTCCTCCACAGGGCTTCAGACACTCCAGTCCTGGCAGGTGGCCTTCCCGTCCCCAGCTCTTCCAACTCCCATTTTGAGCTCCTTTGACCCACTACAGTGAGTGGGTTTCTTGTGAATTCTCTGAGCCATGAGATTTTGTTGTGCGGTGTGGCTGGACAGGAGGGCCTGCAGTACGCCAACTGTCTCCACGTGGCCCACATCCAGTGGGGCTTTGTCCGGGATGCCCAACAGCTGAAGCTCACACAGGGCAGCCAGATCTGTGTCCTTGCTGCTCTGGGCCCACTTGTTCAGTTAGCTACTGAGATAGGACTATCAAAATCTTGCTCAGTGCTCACTTTGGCAGCACATATACTAAAACCAGAACAATACCGAGAAGATCAGCACGGCCCCTTGGCCCCTTGTGTAAGGAAGACACTCAAATTCATGAAGTGTTCCTTTTTTTTTTCTTCTTTTTTTTAAGACAGAATTGCTAAGGGCTGGAGTGGTACAGTGTTTGCCTGGCACGGGTGAGGCACTGGGTTCCATCCTCAACACCACATAAAAATAAATAAAAATAAAACAAAGGCATTGTGTACATCTAAAACTAAAGAGAGAGAGAGAGAGAGAGAGAATTGCTAGACCAATGGCAACTAGAGATGACACTAGAAAATCTCTTCCACGACAGGATGGAGCCCAGTGAGAACCTGGGCACAGGTGTGATGGCCCTAAAGTCAATCAATGCACAACTTCCTGACACCTGTGCCCAGGCTCCAGCAGGGGAGTGGGCTTCAGTCTAGAGGCTTAGAGAGCCGGCTTTCTAACTGTGCCTCCTGGTGAGCGCATCTGCCAGCCCACAAACACTGCAAGCCACCTGGGAACCGCTGGCCCACTTAGCTCTGCAAGCCACCAGGTCATCATCACACTCACATGGCACTGACAGGACTCAGCCATCTACAAACAAGCTTCACACAAAAAATTCTATTTCTGTACTTAAGAAAACTGTTAAAGTCGGGCTGGGAGAATGAGAAGACGATGAATATCTCAGAAACAATTAGCAGAAAATATTTAACTAAAAATTTAAATTTATATTTGAACAGCATGGATTAGAACTATTAATTGATTTGCACATTAAATTTTCTTTATTTAGGGCTGGGGCTGTGGCTCAGTGGTATAGCACATGCCTAGCATGTGTGAGACACTGGGTTGGATTCTCAGAACCACATAAAAACAAGTAAATATGTAAATGTCCATAAATAACTAATAAAATATTTTTTTTAATTTCTCTATTTAAAATACAAAAAAAAAATTCTTGCTCAGATGGTGGGCTTATGAATTTCTCCTTGCAACTCCATCAGTTTGGTTGTAGCACACAACTTCTGGGAGTGATTTTGTGGGTTGCCTGCTCCCTGGGGATGTCTGTTGTCACTCAGTACATTTATCTTTGAACTCAGTGCTTCATCTTTGTTTACCCCAGCTTGCTCCTGCCCTGGGGCCTTTGACCAGCTGTCCCTGAATACAATGTACCTCCCCACATCCCCCCCTCCTCAAGGGTAGCGTCCAGTGCCCAGAGCCATCAGTAGACAGCCTGGGGACCAATGAGCCATCAGTAGACAGCCTGGGGACCAATGAGCACATGGACGCTGGGTACTTGGACTTCTGGCCTGTCTAGAGAGGGTACCTGCCCCTGCAGGGCCAGGCCAGGGACTGGGAGGCCACAGGGGATGGCATGGGGCCCAGGTCTTCATCTGCAGCCATGCATGCCTCAACAGGACCTGCCCCAACCTGAGGGACCCCAGAAGGTCTGGCCACTGAGCAGACCCCAGGGACCAGGGCTGGGCTGGCCAGGCCCAGCCACTGGCCCAGAGCTCTAGGCCTCCGCCCTCCCCAGTGCAGAGGGAAGGCTGTTATCAAACCCAGGTTCACCCCGTACAGTAAGTGAAAGCAGCCGTGCCTAGCTGTGCCCCAGACTTCAGCGACAGGCGTCTCCATATTGCCACAGACATACCCCAAACTGCCATACAGACCCCATGCAGGTCACACTGGCCACACCTTGGACAGAGAGAGACATGAGGACAGTGGCCATCACACCCTGAGGGGCTTGCTGCTCAGGTGTCCAGGCAGCAACTCTGCAGGGAAGAGCCAGGTGGTCGGAGGGGAGAGGGCCCGGCGTCCCACCCTAGGAAACACATGCGTGCACACACTCAGACGCCCTGGGGACTTCAGGCATCTGCCCACCACCCACCCTCAGTGCACACTCACACTGCCGGGCAGTGCCCTGCAGAACCGCACGAGCTGCCTCTGGGCTCGGACCTTGGCAGGACCTGCTCAGAAAACTGGCCTTGCTCCAGGGGCCCAGCACATCACCCAGGGCCTGCCCCAGCAGGTGCCACCCCCACCCTCCCAGGGCAGCGTGGGCATGGGGCCTAGCTCAGCCCTCCAAGCTCTCCCCCAGTCCCATGACCGCCAGTCAGCGTTGGAGGCCCAGGGAGCCACAGGGTCAGGAAGCAAGAGATGGGAGGTGGCACCCAAAGGTGGGACTGGCTGCCGGCCCCCAGAAGCTGTGAGAAGGCCAGGCTGGGCAGAGTGCTGGAAAGGAAGTTACAGCAGCATGTCCCCAAGCTGGCCCAAGGGTGTCCCTTCTGCCTGTCCCAGCCAGCCTGCACCTGCCTGCCACGAGGGACCACACACCCAGGGAATGTCTGGGTGGCAGGAGGGGTTTTGGAGGTGACGCCTGGGCTGAGCAAGAGCAGGACAGGGATTCTTCTGTGACATCTAACTGCCCTGCAGAGTTAAGTGGTCAGTAAATGCTGGTTGGTGGACTTTCTGGTTGGGCACCTGTTCATACCCTACAGTGTACTCTCAGGATTTAGTAAACTGTACTCTCATTTAAAAAAAAAAAAAAAAGAGTGGGGCAGGGGAGCAAGTGCCCCCCTGGGGGTGGCGACCACTGTCCAGTGTGGTCCAGGAGCTACCAGGGCCAGGGGCCATTGTCTGGCTTGGGGGGCAATGGCCAAGCACGTGTCTACCCTGTGATCAGTGGGAAGCCCCCGGAGTGACAGGACCCACCCCCGTCTTCAGGACTCGAGCATAATTAGTAAAGGTGGCCCCCACACACTGGAATCGTCCCTTCCTTTAAGGGCAGTCCTAACACACAGCAGGGTTGGCCCTCGAGGATGTCATGTGAGTGAGTGGCCCCGTGACACCAAGAGACACCAAGACTCAACTCCCCAAGGGGCCTGCAGCCAGCAGTTCAGGAGCAGAATGGGACTGAGGGTGGGTGGGGCCGAGAGCTTCTGCTTGGAAGAAGGCCTGGAGATGGACGACGGTTGGCTGGAGGGTGTCACGCACAAGCTTGGAGCACTGAGGTGCACTCTGGGAGGCTGAGAGGCTCAACCTGTAGGGCGGGAGCCGGAGACCGAGCAGGTTGTTGGAGGGAGGTGGCAAATCAAAGTTGGAGGGTTGGGTCCTGGGTGGGAAATGGGCCTGGAGGCACCAGACCCCCAAGGACACTGGCAGCCGATGTTTCATCCGGGTCTCCCCTGCAATGGAGACCATGGACCCCAGAGGTGGGACGGGATAGGTTCGGGTAGGATGGCCAGGGGTTTTTGCGGCTGGGGAGGAAGCAGCAGGGAGCCACAGAGCACCCTACACTTGGCTGACAGAGGAGGGACCCACACCCAGCGTGCCTGGCCGCAGGCTGCGGCAGCCAAACAGGGCAGAGGCCCAGAACAGGTAGTGAAGGCCGACTGGGAGGCACAGAGGAAGGGGGCTGTGGGCGCGACCCAGTGGCCACAGTGGGGCCTGGACTCTTCTGGGGACCTGAAGGGTGGAGGGACTTGGGGGTTCCATGGGTGGAGACCAAACTCACACAGGAATGGTACAGCCAAGTGAGCTGGGGGTGTGGTCCCTCGGGCCATGCGAGGTGGGGGCCCAGAACATGCCCACCCATCCCTCTGCTCAGGAGGGCCTGTTGGCCAAGGGAGCCAGGAATGTTCCAAACCCTCAGGGAGGGGTTCTCCCTGGGTAGAGGCTGAGGGATCTCCCAGGTGTGGGTACCATCTGGCAGAGGCACTGAGCAGCCCGAGTTACACCCTGGAGGTGATAGTCCAGGCAGCAGGGAGGCCTCCACACGGCCCTGGTCCCCAGGATGGGACAGGGCTCACCCGGCAGAGCAGTGGTTTTCAGGGGAGGGTCCCAGACCCCTGCCCTGACCTGGGGACCCAGCAGTACCCACTATCAGCAGCCCTCATGACAACTCCCCCAGACAGTGACCCCCCATCTGCTCAGTTCACTGCGCAAGTGAGACGCGGCTCTATGCCCAAGGCTGTGGGGTCCAAACGCCAAGCCCAGTGGGGAGGACAAGAGCCAGGGGGCACAGTCCAGAGCCAAGCACAGGGGCCCTCCATTGGCCCAGCAGGCTCCCTGACCTGGGCCTCCTCACTAACAGTGCTCAGCAGTGGCCGCTGTGGACGCCAAGCCTGGGCAGCAGCCTCGGCTCCAAGAGTGATGTCCATCAATGCTAATGGACGGGAGACTGGGTACTGGGCAGGGAGAGCTGTGGCCCACCAGGGTGGCAGGTGACCACAGCCTGCTGTCGGCCCCCTGCAGGGGCCAGGCACCCACAAAGCAGCTCCTACACCTGCACCTGCTCAGCTCTACGCTCTGAACCTGTGGGAGGTGATTCAGACGAGTGTCAGTGTCAGTCACCTCTACCAAATCTCCCTGGGGGGCAGGAATCAGGAAAATGTCCCAGGGGGCCTCCTCCACTGCTGCAGACACCCTCTCAGGGGCAAACCTCAGGTCAAGGCTGGCTTCACACATCGCAGGACAGACAGTGGGTCTGGTGCCTGCGGCCACCAGGCCCGCACCACCACCCAGGAGAGGAAGAGGTCATGGGCACTTACAGAGCAAACGCCTTTTATTGAATTCACAGCTGGGTGCAAATGTGCCACCAGGACCGCCTTCCCGTGGCCCTGGAGAGCCTGAGCGCAGAGGCCTCTGGGCCACAGGGAGCCCCGCAGTGCAGCTACCTGGCGGTCCAGGCTAGAGGCCAGCCAGCACCCAGTGGCACGCCCGGGCACAGGGCACCTGCGCACAGGCCCATGCCCCAGGAGCTCTGCCCCAGAAGGACACAGACCACCAGCCCCAGGGTCTCCAGCAAGCAAACCTCATGCCACGCTTCCCACGCTGGGCTCCTTATGAAAGGCCGGTTGCCCACACTGGGATCCACAGGCAGACGCGCATTTAATAGACTGCCCTTCTGAAAACTCATTTCAAAATAGAGAGCTCTCCCCGAATTGTAAAAGCCATAAAAATGCAAAATACTTCTTTAGGAAAAATTGAATCAAAATCACACCTCATGTTCAAAAGAGCACAAACCTATTTCGGCCATCACCTGGCGCACGGGCCCTGCCTGCCCAGATTCAGTTGTTCTCAATCTGTTCCAAGTCCAGGTCGCCACGGTCCAAGGGGAAAATGCCCTCCTCCCCAGCACTGTCCCAGTCACTGGGGTCCCCACTGCTCCCTCCCTCGCCTGTGCTGGCCACTGGCTCCCTGGAGGCCCAGGAGCTGGTGGGGCAGGGCCCGGGAACCCTGGGGCTGGAGCCTGGCGTGCTGGTGCCCACTGGGGCCTGCGAGCCACACGGGGAGGACTCGACTGTCTTCGCCTGGGCCTCGTCCTCGTTGTCGTCCTCGCAGTCCAGGGAGCAAAGGCTCTTGGAATTTTTTAAAGTCTGCAACAGAAAAGACACAGGCTGAAAGCACTCCCCGCAGGCCACAGGCTGGTTCCAGGGAGACAGCAGCATGGCTCCACCCACACCAGAGGCACAAGGCTGGTGGGTGCCTGGCACCTGACGAGCCTAGCTACCCAGGGGACTCGACAAGAGCTGCATCGGGAGCCCTAGTCTTGTACCCAGCAGACAGACCAGCAGGGAGGGTCCCATGTGTCCGTCCAACAGCATCCCCCACCCAGGGCACACTCTGCTCTTCTGCTCCCTTCACCTCTCAGCCATCTGGGCCTCACCAAGACAAGTATGAACCCGCACAGGACCTGACCGCTCACCTGGCTCACCACGGCTTGTCACCCAAGGCCCACCCACTTCCACCTGGTCTCCCACTTTCCTCCTCTCCTCATGGTTGGTCATTCTTCAAATATATGTCTATACAAATACTTCCCCTCTTAACATCCAAGACACACACAAGAGGCCACCAACCACCCTGTCCCAAGTGGGTGCCTCCCAGCCCTGTCCAGGTCCCCAGGCTGCCCAGGGCGGCAAAGCCTCAACCCTCTGCTGAGAGGCTTCGACACCTGCTAGCACCACAGCAGCTGTCCCCCTCCTCACTGGGCCCTGCTCAATTCAACCCCCAATCTGCACCCCATAGTCCCTGGACCATCCCCATGCCCAGCTAGGCTGTGTACTGGCCCCCAGCAACAGCCATGGACATTCCACCTCAAGACTGCACTATAGAAGCCACTTCTCGACATGAACAGGACTTGGTCCCAGTACCACTTCCCAGCCTGCAGCTCAGTCCAGTGATGGCTCCCTGGACCCACTGACCACCTCGGCCTCCACTGCAGCTCCACCTGCCCAGGTGTCGACTGCTCAGGGTCAGACTCATGCTGACTTCAGACATGTGCCATGTGGTTGGACACGGGGCACAGACCACAAGGACACACAGCCCTGGGCTGGAAGCCAAACTGGCACAGGACCTGACCAGCGCTACACAGCCCAGCACCCTCCCCACACCTCGATTTTCTAGAGGCTCTGGCTGCTCACAAGACAGCATCTGCTTCTGGGTAGAAACTCCCCAGACCCACTGGGAGGTGAGGGTAAAGGGAGGTGAGCACATCCTCCAGGGTGCTCCTGACGAGTCAGCGCCTGCAGGGACCTGCCCTGAGTCCAGCTCCCCCAGACCCAGCTCCCCCAGAACGAGCACCCCAGACCTAGCTCCTGTAAGGATGTGCCCCGAGACCCAGCTCCCCCGGACCCAGCTCCCCCGGACCCAGCTCCCCCAGACCCAGCTCCCCCAGACCCAGCTCCCCCAGACACAGCTCCCTCAGACACAGCTCCCCCGGACCCAGCGACACAGCTCCCCGGACCCAGCGACACAGCTCCCCCAGACCCAGCTCCCCCAGACCCAGCTCCCCCAGACCCAGCTCCCCCGGACCCAGCTCCCCCGGACCCAGCTCCCCCAGACCCAGCTCCCCCAGACCCAGCTCCCTCAGACACAGCTCCCCCGGACCCAGCGACACAGCTCCCCGGACCCAGCGACACAGCTCCCCCAGACCCAGCTCCCTCAGACCCAGCTCCCCCAGACACAGCTCCCCGGACCCAGCTCCCCCGACACAGCTCAACCGGACACAGCACCTAGAAGGACGCTTCCCAAGACACAGAGCTCCGTTTCCTGCTCTCATCACTCAACTATGAAAAGTGAGCATCTGAGGAGTTACACCCCAGAGAACCAAGTCCTCAAAGACAAACGCAGCCACGCTTGGGCACGAACAAGGGTGCATCACTACTTTTTCTCAAACCAAGGTGAGCTGGACCCCATGCCACCTCCACATGCAACCTCCACTGGCCGGAGCGCTTGTCCTGTCTCCCCCCGGCCCTATTGGTCAGTGGGGCCACACTGTTTGCTGTGCCAGCTTACAGGGACACTGCATTTCAGCCCTCAGTACAGACGCCAACCTGCTGGACTTGTGCATAAATCTGACAGACACACAGGAACCACTGCGGGGTCCTGTCACCTCTGTGACCCCAGCTGTGCAGCTTAGGCAGGAAACCAGCAGCCTCTGAGGACCTCCAGGTGTAGACAGGACAGGACGGCTGCTCCAGGAGACACGAACCTCACGCAGAGAGGACACTGAGGTTCCCGGGGAGACCACTGCACTGACACCGTCTTCACACCTGGCCTCGTCCCCAGGACTGTCCTCCACTTCCAAGCAGAGAAGCCTGACAGAGGCGTGGAAAAGCAAAGGCCAGATTCGGGTTCTAAGCAGCGCTGTCTCCAGAGCGCCTTTGGCCCTGGGCATGACACAGCCTGTGGGGACAGACTTGACTCCTGAGGCAGGCTGGCACGTGGTCAAGACTGTAGCACCATCATCAGGTGAGCTGGGGGAAGGAAGGGCGGCCTCCTAACACCATCCCAAGATCACTTCCACACATGTCCAGGCTGGGCTCACCACATCTGCACTGACCCACCTGCAGAGGCCCCAGCTTTGGCCAAACTAAGACGCTCAGGTTCACATTCTTGGGAAAGTACTAGCCCTGCCCACCATCCAAGGCTACTCAGGACCAATGCTAACTGTCCACAGGCCCAGCAGCCCCTCTGCAGGCCAGGGCTCTAGCCAGGGCCTAGCCCAGAAGAGTAAGCCACAGTGTGGCCAAGAAATAGCAAAGACATTGGGCAAATGCACAAGAGCCTCCCTCCATGGCCAAGAAGAGAAAGGCCAGGCTGTTCCAGGCCAGGGGCCTGCAGGCCTGCGCACATCCACACCAAGGGCCACGGTAGACATGGTCAGACAGGTGTGTCCACAGGCCTGTGCATGAGCACGCTACATGTATGTGATGAGGAAGCAGGTGTGGGAAGCACATGGACCCCTGGTCCCTGCCACCTCCGCTGGCACCTGCCCCAGCCTTGCCCGAGAGGAGCTACAGTCTCAGGAGTTTCTGGTAGAGGGTGGGGGCTGGGTGAGCACCTGCACCCCACATGCAGGCCTCTCCAGGCAGGGACTCCCGGGCCTCTATGGGACTCGAGCCTGAGGAGACTCCAGCCTACCCGATGCCACAGGAAGCCCAAGGCTGAGGGCCACACCCCATGCATCTCTGAGAGCAAACCCAAAGAGGGAGCAGGAAGTATGGCGGCCAGCAAAGACAGCCTGCCCAGCAAGACACAGGGTGTCGCAGAGACAAGATGCCCATCACTCAACAGAAAGAAAGATGGGAGAGAGAAGCAGGACACCAGTGACCTGAACCCAGGCCGCAGGGAGGGACGGCACCCACTCCTCATGGCAAGTCAGGGCTGGAGGAAGGAGTCGGATGAAGACAGGGATCGAGGTCCCTAGAAGCACAAGACAGTAGCTAGGGTGGACACCAGGATGGGGCCACATGCCCCTACCATGGCACTGGAGAGGCGGGAGAGCCAGGCCACAGCACTGCCGCAGGAGGCCTGCGGCCAGGATGGCGGGGAGCAGGCAGCTTCTCACCCCACTTCTGCTGCTGACCATGCTTGCAGGTACCCTGCACCGTCTGGGGACCTGAGGCCATGGTGGCCCTGCTCAGGGAGGCCCGCGCCCTGCTATGCCCACACTCTACCTTTGCCCACCTGGCACCCAGGAGCCGCCACACTCCCAGGGGCTCAACAGAGTGGGGGCCCGTGCACGCAGCCTAAGACACTGGCTCTGTCGTGACCCCGTGTGGCCCCAGGCAGCTCCCTCCACAGGGTGGCAATGGCCTCTGAGACAGCACTGGCTTGTCACCGTGTCCACCTTCACATGTGTTTATCCAACGTGAAGATTAAAGTCACAAGTGACTGACGGGACGTGGAGCAGGTCCTCAGGGCTGTCTGCTGGCTCAGCACTGGGGACAGTGCAGACAGAGAGCCCATCGGAAGGCCCGACTGCGGGAGACGACTTCGAGAGGGAGGCCAGCCCAAGACAGCCCTCTGCAGGGAGGCAGGGGAGGGCCAGCGGCAGCACCCCTCACCTGTGCACACGGCCTGGTGCAGTCCTGGGGAGAAGGTCCAGAACAGGCGCAGGGACAGAGGCAAGGGCACGCACGAGCCTCTGCTGGGGCCTGCAGGCCCAGCTCAGAACGCAGCTCCGCTACCCTGAGTGCTCAGGCTCAGCCCCACTGTGGTACCGCTGGGGGGCCAAGTCATGGGCAGAGCCCCCCAGGGGGAAGTACCCTGCAGAGGGCTCAGGGGAACCAGCCAAGGCCCACTGACCTCCGTCCCTATGCATGGGAGGAACAGGGTGGTCTCTCCATAGGAGGCACCAATGCTGGGCCTCTGGACACCCAGTTAGAGTCCAGCCTCCAGACCCAGGGAGCCTCCGCATCCTCATACACCCAGACACCAGACCGCTGTTCCTGCTGCTGTTTTTGGTGATGCTGGGGAGGGAACCAGAGCCCAGAACATGCTAAGTCCACGCTCCACCGCTGAGCTCATCCATAGCTGCCAAACTGCAGAATTCTGTCACAGCACACAGACTAAGAGGGTCTCTCTCTGGGGACAGCGAACTGTGGTAAGCTTTGAGGACTTCTGGCTTCAACAAGAAAGGCACCTGAGCGTCCCAGCACACGGCGTTCACGGGGGCTCAGCCTGCTTTCCTCCTGACTCTGAGGCCCAGGACACTGGTGACAGCTCACAAACCTTGATTCCCATGAGCACAACACCCCAGAGGCTTCGTCAGCCATGTCCAGCCCAGCTGGCCTTAGGTTCTCTGGATCCCACAATAATTACTGACCAGCTGCTAACTGCTATCTTGAAGGCTTCCAGGCCTAGATGAAAGGCCATCAGGGAGCAGTTTCCTTCTGCACCACAGACGGGAGTAGGTTCGACCCTGCAGGGGGCAGCATGTGCCACCCTGGAGATGCTCTGCAGCTCGGAGGGCGCGCCCTGTGGGAAGCCGGCCCCTGCTTGCCCACCACTGCAACTATCCACAACGTCCAGGGCAACTTCCACCTTGGACCATCGCCTGGCTGATGAAAACAAAACTATTTTCCTGTGAAAACAGAGTCCACGTGGGGCTCAGGGCAGGCAGTGTGTGTCTACCTGCTGCTGCCTAAAGCCCACCTTAACCCTGCCCAGTGCAGGCCCAGAGTGGAGGCTCTGGTTCCCTAGGCCAGGCCCTACCTCCTGCTGCAGAGGCCAGGGCCTTGGTGCAGGAACGTCCAGCTCTCCATGTCCAGGTCCTGGCTGAGCTCTCTGCCCATGGATACGGCAGTGGCCACCTCTAAAAATAGAGGCTTCTGGTTCCCCATCACGACCAACCCACTGTGGCCCTCACCAGACTCCAGCACACCCAGACTAGGGCTGAGCAGACAGCCCTCCCGACGCTCCTTCAGAAGACTGCCTGTCCTGTTGTGTGGACGCAGGCCCCAAAACCCAGTGACAGATGAGCGGGACGGCCACCAGCATCCAGAGAGGCTTCCTGGGGAGACTCCTGAGGCACAGACAAGGCTGGATGCAGGAACCACAGGTGTCCCTCAGAACCACCTCCGCCCACAAGTGACATCTCAGGGTCCAGGCTACTCCAGACTCACCCCGGTACCTGAAAACGCAGCACCAAGCATCCGGGTGAGCCACATGGCACGGCACCGGCATGCCTGCTCCTTACGTTGAACAGCTGCACTTCCTGCTGGGCAGGCTACTCCGGCACCAAGAGGGCTGTGAGGCAGCAGGCTAGACCAGCAGGTGGAGAGGCAGGCATGCGGGACTCTGCACCCAGGACAACCAGGCTGGCCGGGAGTGCTGCAGACAGGTCCCTCCAGCACAGGGCCTTGGCCACAACCTTCACAACAGCACACACCTCACTACTGACAGCATCAGGAGGAGAATTCACAAAGGTCAAGAGGGATCTGACCATGACATTACCCAAAAATGAGACCCTAATTAAAACAGACCCTTTATGACAAAGACACAACTTCCATAAAAAAATAAGTAGAAAATCCTAAAAGATGTGTAACCATTAAAGAAACAGAGCAGCGGCAGGTGCCCCAGGCCCAGATCGAACTCATGGGCGAGGCTTCAACTCAATCAGGAAATGTAGGCAAAGCGTCCTCAGGGCACTGCTCAGAAGGGCCACAGGCCCAGGCCAGGAGAGACTTCTGACCACCTGTGCAACCAGAGCAGAGAGCCCTGCGGAGACTGCTAGCACTTGACAGAAGACAGAGACGCAGGTCCAGAGGCCTGTGGGAGACTGGCCCCAGGAAAACAGGCTTGGTACCAGGACCCACAGCCACACCCAGAGGCCACAGGAAGCCGCGTACAGCTGTGGACAACGTGGAGGGCAGGGCTGCCCCAGGAGCACAGCCCATTGGAAGTAACCCAGCAGCCTCAGGGAGGTGGGGGGGGGGGGGCAGCGCAGGCACTCAGATGCAGCTTTCCAGAGCATGAAAGCCACAGCGAGGTGTGCAGAGCACAGCCCCACCCTCACACCTGAGGCACCTGGCCAGCCAGCCTTGCCTCTGGCCACGCCCTGCCCTGTGGGGCACCCCACTGTCCCACATCTATGGACACTCTGACCCAGCACCACCCTTGGTCATGCCCGACTTCTCTCTTTCCCAACGGGTGCGGAGTGTCTATGGTATCTCCAGAACGTGACTCTCACCTGGCCATCAACATGTCCCTGGCATGAGCTATGTCCACCCTGAAGGCACCCAGCCAATGGCTCCCCACTGGCAGCCCCTCCTCTGCCGTCCTCCTTCTACCCACAGGCCATGCCCACGAGCACCCTGGCTGGTGGAGGACAGTGCTGTGGGCCTGGAGCTCCTCCAGCTGTCCACAGGCGCCCCACCTGGCTCTCTGCAAAGTGAGTCTGGGTCTGACCCCCATCACCACCAGGAAGAGCCTTGCAGAGAACCGGCCGATCAAGTGGGCCTGGTCCAGAGCAGGCACATGGCAGGGCCCCATGGCGTCCCACACGGGACACCAGCCAGTTGGCCAAGAGCCTGAGGCCACTGTCCTGACTGTGCTCAGGACTCGGCAGACTGCACTCCAGCAGCTGCTTCCAGGATAGCCTGGGCACTACCCACCAACTGCCCACCACGTGCAGGGCCCAGACTTCACCCACAGCAAGGCCCCACAGCAACAGGAGCCAATGGCCTGAGGCCCTGGGATGGGCTGGGCAGTGGGCAGTCAGGGAACAGCCAGGGCCACGGGTCACTTAATGAGGCAGACACACCCTGCCACCCACCTTCCACCTTGTGCAGCCCCAGGACCCGACACAGCCAACCAGCTGTAAGCAGGGCCCGCAGCTCCATCCAGGTCTAGCCTCCTTCCACCTGAGGCAGGGAGACGGACATGCCTCCCAGCACACTCCAGAGGCCCCTCTCAGTCCTCCCCTTCTGGACTGCGCCACAGGCAACGGCTGTGGGCATCGCCAAAGGCCAGGGTGCTGGCACCCACTGTAAGGATCTCCAGGCTGCGCCAGGTTTTCTTCCAGACCACAACACAAAAATGGCTCCCTCTAAATGGACTTTCCCAGGGCTAGAACTGTGGCTCAATAGCAGAGCTCTAGCCTAGCATGTGTGAGGCACTGCGTTCGATCCTCAGCACCTCATAAAAATAAATAAATAAAATAAAGTCATTCTGTCTATCTACAGCTACAAAAAATATTTAAAAAAAAAAAAAAAAAGGACTTTCCCAAGAGGTGGCAGGGACATCAGGGTCACGTGTGGGTGCTACCTGCCAGCTGCTACTAGACTGAGTCACCTACAGCCAGGCCAGTGGCCCCATCTCCCACTGACTCCCATGGGCCAAGGGGCCCAGGGTTTGGAGCAGCTCCCCAAGCTCTGCTGGGCTCCCGGGCTCACTTCCCGGGTGATGGCCACCCTTGAAGGTGCAGCAGGGTCCCCAGCAGACAGCCCACTGGGCTGGAGACGCACATGCACTCCTCCCGGCTTCCTCTGTCCCCAGGGCCAGTGTGCAGGCTCTGCCCCAGTGTGACTACAGGTGCTCTGAAGCAGAGACAGGGCCACCATCACTCACAGTTGGACTCCACTCCATGGGGGCTATGCTCCCTGCCCAGGTCATCCCACACAGCACACCGACTCAGAATGAGGTGCACTGAGCCTTGCACAAGGCTCCTTGCCCCTTGCAGAACCCCCAGGCACACCCCATCAGGGCCTAGGTTTCCTGAGCACCCAGGACTCTCGGTGAAGCTCACCCGTGTCATTTTTAGTAAGTCTAAGGACGGGCGCGTCCACCTGGCATCCTCCTCACGCCTCCGTTTGCGCCGGCTCCTCCTCCCGCTGAGCACGCATGGCTGTGAGCGGCACCGCAGCAGGCCATGACGCCGGCCCAGCTCGGGTGTGGATGTAGGGGTGCTGCTGGCTGAAGGCAGGCGGGTCCCCGCCTCTGCGAGGTGCTCCTGTGAGAGGGACAGGCGGCGCCTTGAGGAGAGCGGGCAGGGCCCTGTGGGACGCCAGGGCAGGCCCGAGCCTGAGCTGCCTTCACTGCTGTCCACGAAGCCGCTGCTGGCTGAAGCTGGCCGGGGCACCAGAGGCGAGACGGGGCCGGCAGGCGATGTGGGGCTCCTGGGCAGGCCTGCACCCGGGCTCCGCTGCAGGGCAGAGCTCCCAGTGCCGCAATGCTGCAGCGTGGCACTCCCGCCGCTGTTGCACCGCCTCTTGGAGACTGGCGTCCAGACCTTGGAGCCACCAGGGCGCCATGGGGACCGGCAGCGTGCTAGCTCCTCGGGCTCGGATAGAGATCGGCAGTGTCGCTTGGTCGGTGGTGCCGCCGGTGGCCCTGTGTTCTCACAGAGGTTCAGAGCACTGCCCACCCCCGGGCCTGTGCAGGAGCAGGGAGACTCCGGCCTCCACTGAAGACCCTCAGTGTGCGCCACGCCACAGGGGCCTGGCAGGAAGGGGCACACAGGCCCCGCGGCCGCCTGGCTCCCAGCAGGTCGTCCTGTGTGAAAAGCCTTCCAGGGGCTCTCGTCCACTGAGGAGACACAAAGGGTGGAGGAGAGACGGTGAGCAGGGGCTGGGGTCCGCAGCAATCCAGACACAGGCCAAGAGCCTGCCCCAGTTCTGCTCTGAGGGATGCAGCCACAGCAGAGGGACAAAAGGTGACACAAGGTGAGTACATGTTAGAGCAGAAGCCACCAGCCACTCAGGCAAGGCTGGCCCACCTGTGCTGACCACGGGCTCCAGGACAGTCTCCCTCCCTAAAGGCCAGCTGTGGGGCTAACTCACTCTGAGGAGACCACCTGGTCTCAGGAGGCCCTCAGAACACCCCTGGGGGCAAGCCCAGCTCTGTGCACACCCTGCGCCACCAAGCTGTCTCCCTCTGTCCCTGACAGCCTCACAGGCTGCGACCCCACAGAGCCACTTCTTAGAAACAGCCCCCAAGCTCAGAGGTCGCCTCCTTGGCTGAAGGACGAGCCTAGGAAGACGCAGGCACACCCCTGCATGGCCGTCCCCAACGACACAGCTACACAGTGCGCACCAGGGCAGATCGCAGTGACAGCCACAGCAACACCTGACTCACTTGCTCCTTCTCTAGGGGCCAAAGGATGCCATGGGGCAGCCTGGTACCTCCCAGGAAGGGCCAGACAGTCCCCTGACCCCCACCCACATTGCTGCCAGCAGAGAAGGCAGAGCCCTCGCTGAGCCCTGACCCTGGCCCATCCTCACAGACCACGCATGATCACTGGCCCAGCAAGGAAGACAGCAGCCAGCGACCTTCCCGGCCCACACAGAGGACACAGAGGATCCCCTGGGCCTCGCTCTGAAGCCCAGTCTCTCAGCTCCTAAGACTCCCCTGGGTCCCACCCTACTCCCTGTCAAGGCTTCTGAGACACTTACCACTGACCTCCAAAGGGAACAAATGGCCACTTTTGTTCAGTTTCTCAGCAGAATACTAAAAGTGATAAGAGAGAAGTTTCAGCACTGAGACTTACATATGAAAATTCAGAAAAAAGAAATTCTCCTAGTTGGCATGGTGGTGCACACTTGTAATCCCAGTGGCTCAGGAGGCTGAGGCAGGAGGGTCAAGTTCAAAGCCAGCCTCAGCAACTTAGCCAGGCCCTAAAGCAACTTAGGAAGACCCTATCTCTAAATAAAATGTAAAGAAGGGCTGAGGAGGTGGCTCAGTGGTTAAGTGCCCCTGAGTTCAATCCCCTGTACCAAAAAGAAAAAAAAAAAAGAAATACTCTAATGCATTCATCACTGCAATGAATCCTACTTCTCCCTAACACTTTATTTGGGGGTAAGGGTGATTAAAATGAAAAGCACTGGCTTCCAAACACACTTCTAAGAGACCGTGAGCGTGTGTATGTGCGTCCAGTGCTGGGGTGGAACCCAGGGCCCATGTATGTAAGGTAAGTGCTCCTCCGCTGAGCTACACCCCAGCCCTTTTTTATTTTTTTATTTTGAGAGAGGATCTTGCTAAGTTGCCGAGGCTGGCCTCCAACTTTCTATCTTCCTACTTCAGCCTGTGAGGAGCTAGGATTACAGGCGTGCACCACCACATCCAGCATTATTGAAAGTTTTTTTAAGCCAGGTGTGGTGGCGCACACCTGTAATTCCAGCAGCTCAGGAAGCTAAGGCAGGAGCCCGATCACAGGTTTGAGACCAGCTTCAGCAACTTAGCAAGGCCCTGTCTCAAATTTTTAAAAAATATAAAAGGCTGGGGCATAGCTCAGTGACAGAGCACCCAGGATTCAATCCCCAGCACCAAGAACCTGCCAACCTGAGGTAGATGAATGGGCAGTTTCACTCTGAGCCTCAGACACACCTCCTGTCACTGAGCCTGAAGCACCGGCTGCCTCTCCTCTGGCAGCTTGGGCTGCGTCTGTGCTCCAATCATTGCGGCTTCCTCTTCAGCAAGGAGCCCCAGAGCCAGGCTACAGCGGGTGCAGGGCCTCCCACTCCCTCAGGGAGGCAGCTCTAGGGGCCAGCACGAAGATGCCATGGCAAATGCCACATGGCCTTTCCCGTCACTGCACCCCATGATGTAGCAGGGACAGCACGGCTGCTGCACAGAAAAGGCACTAACGGTTGGTTCTGAGACCAAGAAAAAGACACCCATGGATAGCAGCTGCCCACATGCACAGCTGTGGGGGCTGGCATGGGCACAGGCACTAGTGACCTTCAGGATTCAGAAGCAGAGAAGCAACAGTTCTGCAGACCACCTGACACTGACAGCGCACACCCGAAGGCTCCCAGGCCCTGGTGCAAACCAGCACAGCTGTGCTACCGCCCAGGCCGGGGGCTCACTCTTCCAGGCCCTTCCACATGGCTGCAACCTCGTCTGTGGCTGGCAGTGCCTCATGGTCAGTGGCCCTTCCCCCCATCCCAGCACTCCCCCACAGCGAGTACAGGACAGCACAGAGCTCACCCTCCCAGGTCTGCATCCCCAGTGTATAAGGAAGTGGCCCCCAATCCACAGACTTGCAAGACAGGGCTCCCTCAGCCAGCTCGAATGGCTGCCACTGTGGCTGAGGACCGCAGGCCTGCACCTCCCAAGTGACCAACACACATGCGGGGCAGAACACGCTTCCAGCAGGTCCCCACACATACAGGCTGCATGGATGTGAGCTGAACTGGTAACCTCCACATCCACCCAGGCCAGTGGCATGATGGGACTTCCCAGAGCCCCATGTCCCTCCCCAGCACCAACCATGGCCAGCCACAGCCACTCTATGCCAATGTGAATGGTGACCCAGGCCAGCTGTATTCTCTGCTTCCATCTGGCCTCCCAGCCCTCCCTCCCTCTGCCCCAGGGCAGCTACCCTGACCCGAGTCCACAGTTTCCTACTACCACCAGTTTGTCAGCCAGCAAGGATCTCCCCGAGACCTGCACACAGCCCACCACCCACCACCTCCAGCCCCAGCCAGAGGCCATCGCCCTGGCAGCCCCCGACCACGCTGGCCACCCTCAGGGGCAGCAACATTTCTTTAAACACACTGCACAACTCACCCTTGCCCCTGCCCTCGTCTGCCACCCACAGGTGAGCACTTACACCCCAGCCCAGCATGGGAACAGGTACAGGTGTGGGAAGGCACCCAGCTCACTGAATGACCTCTACACGTGGAATTCAGTACCTGCTGCTATCTCCAGGCCTCTGGACACCCAAACACAAGCACTGTCCACTCTTTTCTCTCCCTGGCCCTGAGGGCCCTCATGGCCCCCGTTTCTGCCACAGCAACAGAAGGACCCTTACCACCTTTCAGTGCTCAGCCCCCATCATGCCCCCAGCCCCCAGCCCCCAGCACTGTTCCAGCAGTCAGTGAGGCCCCGCCACAACCCCCAGTGTCACCAGTCATCACTCCTATGGCCACTGGTCATCTGTGGGCCTTCAAGTAGTCAGCACCTCCTCTGGCCTGAAGCCACAGGCAAGGGAAGGAATCAAAACCCAAATCTCCCCAGAGGGCAAGGAACACCCTGCTAAGTGCCCCGGGAGCCGGTCAGGACCGCCACGTGCTGAAGAAGCTTCCAGAAGGCAGCGTCCAGTCCAGACTCACTCCTGCCATGAAGCTCCCCCACTGCACAAGGGGGCAAACCAGAGAGGAGGTGACTACAGGCCAGCTCTCAGAGCGCTGCGCAGAAGGAAAGCCAAGCCAGAGGCTACACGCTGCGTGGTGCCATTCGAGAATCACTGCCGACCAAGAGCAAGCAGGGATGCTGGAGGGCCCCAGGGAAGGGGGACGCACAGGGGAGTGGTGTGGCAGGAGAAGAGACGTGGGCAACCTCAAGGCACTTACTGGCCTACCTGGACAAGAGAAGGGCAGGGGAGGCTGGAGTAGCCCATCCTTTCCCTAGGCCTCTCTGCACAGCAGGACTAGCCTCCATTCCCCAGACAGAAGCAGAGCAGAAGGAATGGGTGGGGCTGGGGCTGGGGCTGGGGCTGGGGCTCAGGGCTGGGGCTCAGGGGTAGAGCACCTGCCTAGCACATAAAGACGAATACAATAAAAATACTGTGTCTGCACACAACTAAAAAAAAAAAAGAATTTTTTTTAAAAAGAAAGAAATGGGTGAGCCTGAGTCCTGGGTAAAAGGAGGCCTTGGGGACAAGGGGTGTAGCCCCAGGAGACTCAACAGAGAGCAGCGATGGAGGAGCCCACCTCACTGCATCCAGAGAGGACTCGGTCTGACGGGATGGACCAACCCTGCAGTCCTCTGTCACGACAGACACACTGCCCTCCCTGCCAGAGCCTCCGGGACTGGGTGAGGCCTCTGAAGTGCACCACACCCTGGCCAAGGCCAGGGATTTGGGGTCCTAAGCATTCAGCACAGGGAGGTGCTCAGGGTGGGCTGGGCTGGACAAGTGGCATGGGCACTGATGTCTGGGACTTCTAACTGCATTCAGATTATTTTAAATTTTAGTTTTAAAACTTATATCCAATTCTGTTACGAGAAAACTTGTGTTTTTTTCTGCAATGCCAAGGATTGAACGCAGGGCACCCTACCAACTGAGCCACTTTTGCAGGGAGGAGTACTGGGGATTAAACTCAAAGGAACTCCCAGCTACATCCCCGGCCATTTTTAATTTCAGAGAAGGTTTTTCTAGGTTGCTGAGGCTGGGCTTGAACCTGCAGCCACCCACCCTCAGCCTCCAGAGGTGCTGGGATCACAGAGGTGCACCAACACACCTAGCCCTGAGTATGTTTAGGCAGCCTGGGTGCGTGAACCTTCTTTTTTCAAGTGTAAGTTTTATGAAATCTAAATACCACCATCAACTATTTCTGTAACAAATATTTAGTTTCTGAGTTTTTAGTTGTTTTTTTTTTTTTTTTTACAATGAGACTTTTAAAGTGTCTGAGTTGAATTTGCTGTAGAATAAAATATACAAATTTCTCAAAAGATTTGGCTTTTAAAGAATAAGTTTTTGCCAGGTGTGGTGGAACACACCTGTCAACCCAGCACCTCAAGAGGCTAAGGCAGGAGGATCGAAGGTTCAAGGCCAGCCTCGGCAACTTAGTGAGGCCCCGGTTCAAAATAAAAAGGGCTGGGGTCTAGCGCAAGGGCACAGCACCCTATGTTCAATCTCCAGAACCAAACCAAACAAAAAACACCGTGTCTTCAGCGATGCCCTCAAGTGAGTGCAAAGTCAGCACCCTGGGCAGACGAAGCTCCACGACTGCCAGCAAGGGCCAGTACCCGGAACCCAAGAGGACATGCGTGAGTGACAGCCAACAGAGGAACAGCATGACCACCAGGGGACCCAGCTCAGAGGACGAGGAGCCCCACAGCGAGGCACCACCCACATCCACGAGGGCAGCTGTGCTCTCCCTGACAGCGACAGTTCTCCCAAGACGGGACGTGGCAGCTGCTGTGGGAGCACCTGGCGGGTCCTCGGGAAACTCCTCCAGCACACAAGGAACGCTCCCACAACGCCCGCAGGCCAGGCCCACGCCACAGGGAACCAGCCACAGTGGGCCAGTCCACGTCCACCCAGAGAGGGACAACACACAGGGTCTGCCAAGCACGGGCCCAGCCACGTGCCAGCCGGGATGGGGTGACAGGATGGAGACCCCCCCCAGGCAGGCCACCTGCACAGTGCCAACTCCAGGCTGGATGCTCAATCTAACCAGGGCAGTGGGTGTCCTCAGGGTGACATACAAAGTCCACTTACCTCATAGGTAGAAAACTACTCTGCCTACGCCAGGTTCAGACCAGACAAAACCCACGGTGATGAAATCGAGAGGTTCCCTCAGAGCACCTGACCAGGCCACATGTGCTGACCACCTGGACACAGACGTGCACAGGCCCCGACAACGCCAACAGGCCTGGGCCTGGATGCACACGGCGCCTCTGCTGCCCAGCCCACCAGGCCCCTCAGCTCTCGGCCTGGGAGGCCTCCACGTCCCAGTGCAGCCACTCTGGGACACCACACATGGGCAGCA
Source organism: Marmota monax (assembly GCF_021218885.2). NCBI lineage: Eukaryota > Metazoa > Chordata > Mammalia > Rodentia > Sciuridae > Marmota > Marmota monax. The sequence continues at coordinate 28,346,553 of NW_026694710.1, read as the reverse complement.
CTCTGCCCTTGGCGCTGGAGCCAACTCACCGGGCCAGCTTCACAGGCCTTGTGGGTAAGGTCATCCAGGCTCTGGTTCTGCAGCTTCTCGGTGATGAGCGTGACCATGGTCAGCGCCCTCCCTCCGCCCACCACGGAGTGCTGCCGTTCTGAGACATCGGACCTCGGGAGGCCCAGGCCACAGCTGGGTCGTGCTGAACCTCAGGGTTATGTCTCTGCTTCGCAGACACAACGGCCCATCTCCCCAGGCTCTTCAGAGCTGTGCCTGCAAATAGAAACGGCCACGTGACCAGAGTGGAACCACGGTGCTGAGGCTTCTCTCGTACACTCCTAACATCCCGCCCGACAAACACCTTCCCGCCTTCAAAACCACCTGGAACCTCCAGGAACAGGCTCTTCTGGGGAAGGATGAAGGGTCAGAGGCACACACAGCACCAGCCCCACTGAGACCCTTTCCTACAGCTGCAGGAAAGGCCACCCAACCTGCTCCAAGGAAGGAGGGAAGGACGGCAGCAGTGGGAGCCAGGCCTCCAGGTGGCCAGCAGGGTTCCACACCAGATCTGCCTCCCCAGCCCTGGCCCCTGAAGCGTGGGCCCCTCTGGGGAGAACAGGGTGGCACACCAGTCCTGCAAGAAGGGGGTCTGCAAGTCCTGAGCTCTGGCCCTGGGGTGGCCAGCTCCCCCAAAGGGTAAGATGTCCCCATCCAGCAAGAGGTCCAGCGTGCCCCCAGGACGCCACTCACACAAGGCTTTAGACTGCTCTGGGCCCAGTGGTGAGTGGGAGCTGCCACTAGGGGCCAGCAACCAAGGAAGCAAGAGGCCACACAGATGGCGGGGAGCAAAGTGGCAAACCTGGTGACAGCACCCTCTGAAAGGACCAAGAGAACAAAAGAGGCTTTGGAAGCTGAACAGGCCTCCTGAGCACACGTCCCCAAGCGCCACAGGACAGGACAGGGCAGCTACACACTGCAGCACCTGCGAGCGCTAGCCCCCCTTCCAGCCAGCCAGCTTGCCCAAGGTGAGTGTCCACCCCAACTCAGCAGGTGCGGCCAGCTGGCCCACAGTGTGGCGCCACTGCCACAGCAAGCAGGGCCACACTGGAGAGCAGGAACACCCGACCGCAGCCATGCGCGGAGAGACCAGGAAAGCCCAGGAGAACCCCCGTACCTCCAAGACGCTGCCAAGACTTAGCACTCACTTCCCACACTTAGGAAACACGCCCTCTAAACAGAATCCACCAACACTTCCCCTGGGTGACTCTGAAAATGAGGCCCAAAGCTGGCATCTGCCTGGATGGGGCAGCCAGGGCCCTCCATAAGCAGGAAGCAGGACCAAGTGTCACCATCAACACTGCACCTGAGACCCAGCAGGTGCCACAGGCCTGACCCGGGGACCAGGAGGCCTGGCCCAGACAGGACTGAGTCCTCCCCACACACAGGGGCTACTCCAGGTGGGGGTACCCAAGCAGCTGGAACGCGGCTCCCGTATAGCTCGTCTGCTTTGGGATCACACCCCTGTTGCTTCAGCACCTGGTGTGCCTGGCACTGACAGCCCCCACCGACCTGGGCAGAGCTCTGGCCTGCACCAGGGATGTGAGCCAAGACAGGTCCAGAGGGTCTGTGGTTTTCAAACAAGGAGGTTGAGTCAGCGCCAGGCTTGCTGTGGGACCAGCACTGGTCTGGCTGCCCATCCTCGCTGCACCAGAGCTCACCTCAGCCCCAACTTCTGAGTCACACCCTCGTAGGACAGGGCTTTGCAGGGTCCACCCTCAGCTAGATGGGTGTCAAGCAGGACACTCCTTAATTGTCCCAATCCCAACATCCACCAGTTCCCTTTCCCTCAGCCCAGGTGCCACCATCTGCTGAAACCACCTCCTCCTGCTGAAACCTCCTGGGTAGACAAAATACACACGTCAACCCCCAAGAGGCCGCAGTAGCACAATTCAACTTGAAAAAAAATCATAACATAATGAGTAGTTAGTTATTTTAAAAACAGCCACAACCAGGTGTGGTAGCTACGCCTGTAATCTCAGAAACTCAGGAGACTGAGACAGGAGGATCCCAAGTCCAAGGCCAGCCTGGGCAACTTAGTGAGACCCTGTCTCAAAACAAAAATAAGAAGGGCTGGAGATGTAGCTCAGTGGTAGAGCCCCTGTCTATCATGTGGAGACCCTGGGTTCCCAGTTCAAGGAGAGAGGAAGCAACAGACTCCATGGTCCTGGAGCACTGGAGGAGCACTGCAGGAGCACTGGAGGAGCACTGGAGGAGCACTGGAGGAGCAGGTGAAGCTGGGCTGATGCAGGTTTGGGGGCAGCTGGCAGATGGGACAGGAGTGGGTCTGTTTCAGACCGAAAGTCTGAAACCCCATAAACTCACCCTCTGACACACATACCAACACAGGTTTCAGGCAAGAGCCATCAGTGGAGGGCTGGCGTGCAGCTCAGGGGTAGCCTGCCTGCTGGGCATGTGCGCGGCCCGGTTCGATCCCAGCACTGCAAAACAGAAAGAAAGGGACCATCACCAGCTGAGTGCTAAACTCCACAGGGACGGTGTGAGAGGATCTGAACTCACACTGTGTGCAATCATCTCCCCACCAGACATTCATTAGTTACAAAGGAAAATAACCCACAGGGGACCTCCTAAGCCACAGGATCAAATGACCACAACAAGAGGCAGGACACATGGACACCGTGCCTTCTGAGGGGACCCTGGGGAGGACACGGCCCACAGCAGGGCTCCTACTGAAGATACAGAACCTCAGTCTAATCAGACACACCCAGGGGGCAAACTGCAAAACAACTGGCCAGCACCATCAGAAGTGTCACGCAGGCCAGAGCAAGACCAGTAAGGCCAGGAGGGCACCCAACACAACGCCGACCATTGCTGAGGCCTCCCAGCACAGCAGGAGGACGCCAACTGAGGAGGAGACTGGGAGACTGACTCGGCCCCGCTGGACGGCAGTCCTGCACCCCTCAGCATCACTTTCCTGATGGATGTCAGTCTCTGCCCTGTAGCAGTGGGAGATGTGGACCTGCGCGGAAGGTCTCCACACCCCTCAACAAGGACATCTAACGCTGGTGGAACTGCATCCTGTCAACACTACGAGCTCAGGAGGGGCCTGCACTGCTCGGCAGGGCAGAATGGGGGAAGGCCGTGGTGGTGGACCCCTGCCAGCAGAGGAGAAAGCAGCTCCGCATACCCTTCCCACCTGGAAGCCCAGCAGGGGCTGTCAGTGCCCAGACCCCAGCACAGCAGGAAGATGCCAACTGGGGAGAAGACTGGGTGTTTCCAGGGCTGCCACCACAAAGCACCACACTGAGGGGCTTCCACAAGCCAGAGTCAGAGAGCCCTCCTTGGAGGTACAGAGGAACAGCTGGGCCCTGCAGCTCCGGGTCCAGTGGCTCACAGGGAGCCTTGAGCTTCTTGGCGGCATCAGCATCTCTGCCTCTCCATAGGTCCTCGCCTGCCAGGTGAGCAGCTTCTCCCAAGGCTCTGCAGCTTCAGAGGACTGAACGATCCTAATCCAGTGAGGCCTCCTCTTAACCTATCTAGGTCACATCTTCAAAGTAAGGTCACATTCAGAGATGTGGGGGAGGTGTCAGGACTTGAATACAGCTGGGAGGCACTATTCAACCCACAGTGCCAGGCCCGTCTGCCCTCTAAGAAACTGACCGTGATGCCAGGACACAGCCACTAGGCTACAGCATGCCCATCCTCCAGGTAGGCTCTGCCCCTCCACAGGAGCCTAGGTGGGGTTTTGGGATGAAGCTGGTCAGGATCAGAGGAAGCACAAGTCTAGGCAGGAAAGGCCAGAGAAGCACAAAACAATGAAATGGCAGTAAGGAGGAAACCAACCAGCCACCTTCAGGAAAGAGGTGGCAGAGAGGAGGGCCACTGGCCTCCACCAGAGGCAAGCAGCAGCCTGTTATGGGCAACCTAAGAAGCCCCTTGGAAGATGACATGGAGACCGAAAGCTGAGCCAGCGGCCCCAAGAGGGAGACAGAGGCTGGCCCTGGCAGGAAGATCCCCCAGATGCAGAGATGGATGTACAGCAGCGGTGGCAAAGTGGGGTACCTGGCTCAGGTGACAGAACTGACCAGCCCTGCCCACAGGAGGGTGGGACATGGCCAAGGACAGTGCTCTGGAAGGAACTGGGAAAGGACACAAGCCAGACACCTCAGGAGGGACAGTGGGCCCCATGGTCTGCCCCTCCCAGGGGCCAATGCCCACTGGAGCCCATTCCCACTCCAACTGTCACCAAGCCAGCTCCCAACAGCTCTGCCCTCCTTGCACAGGAGCCAGTGTCAGCTGACCCCTTGGCCCTGGCCCTTCCCTGCCACGCTTTCCCACTCTACCCTGGAGAATGCTGGGCCAAGCTGGTCCTCAGGTCCCTGCAGCAACGCCAGTGAAAGAGGGCTCCCACGTTCTGCCCCCAGAGCCACACTCCCAGGTCTCTAGGACAGAGGACAAAACCCTGGCCCTGGCCCCAAGCCCTTGGCCTTCCCTACCCTCCTTCTTCCGTCACCCTACATTGTGGCTGCACAGCCCCCATCCTCTGCCCAAGCATCACAGGCGGGGCAGGGGCTCCACAGAGGCAATGAGAAGAGCCCCCAACTCGGCACCGACCCAGATGCTCACCCTCTACCTAGACAGAGACAGAACTCCCGCTGGGCTCTGCACTCACTTCCTGGGGACCCACCCTCCACATCAGCACCAAAGTGGGTTCTTTTTTTTTTTTTTTTAAATCTTCATTCAGGTCTACTAGATGGAGTCAGAGCATTGGCCAAGCCATGAGTCAGTATCCTGTGGCTGTCCTAAACAAGCCCCACAAAATGCACAGCTCCAATGGCCCTCCAGTGGCCCTGGGGCATGTTCAAGGGCCTCTCCCTAATAGCAGCCTCACTCCCACCGGCACCATGCATCCCATCTGTGTCCACCAGTTCTTTGGGATTAGGGCCACCCCACTCCAGCATGACCTCACTGATTACATGGTCCACCACCCTGCTTCCAAATAAGGTCACATTCTGAGGTCCCGTGGATGAGGACTTCATGTGGACTTGGGTGAGATACCATCCAAGTCCATATCCTCTCCTCACAGCAGACACCCCAGAGGGTGCTCTCAGCCCCTCGGAGGTGTGCTTCCCTTCTTGCTCCACTTCCTCCCCCTCCCTGGGACAACCAGTGACTGACACTGACCAACTCACCTTGACCATGGACACGGCCTACACCAGCTCCTCCACCACACCTCCCAGGGGCTCAGTGAGTCATCTTCCACGTTACCCCCATGCAGAGCATGCTCAGTCAGCTGCCCAGCAGGCTGTCCCCTAATTAAAAATTCCCTCCTTTTTGTGGCGGGGGCGTGGGGGGGGGGGATCTGGAGATTGAACTCAGGGGCACTGGACCACTGAGCCACATCCCCAGCCCAATTTTGTATTTTATTTAGACACAGGGTCTCACTGAGTTGCTTAGCGCCTCACTTTTGCTAATGCTGGCTTTGAACTTTTGCAATCCTCCTGCTTTAGCCTCCTGAGCCACTGGGATTACAGGTGAGCACCACCGCGCCCAGCCCTCCTTTTCTCATATGCAAAGTTTCTGCCTAATACAATTATTTCCCCAAACTCCCCAACAGAATTATAAAGCTCCTAGGAACAAGTTTGGTTGAATAAAAGACATCAAGAGGGCTGGGGCGGTAGCTCAGTGTGCAGCACTTGCCTAGCATGTATGAGGCACTGGGTTTGATCCTTGGCAACACATAAAAATAAATAAAGGTCTTAACGCCCATCTACAACTAAAATATTAAAGAAAAAAAGAAGGAATAAAAGACATCAGGACCAAGAAAAAAAGAATAAAAGACATCAGGACCCTGCAGCCTTGGGCTTAGACCATAGGGCAGTGTCCTCCTACCTCTGACCTGGCCCCGTATCTTGCAGCTTCCTGGGAAGAGGTGCCCATGAAGCCCATGACTCTGCTCTCTTCCCATAGAGGCAGGAAGCCCACCCCTCCAACACCTTCTAGCTCTCAGGGTCTTCTCTCCCCAATGTTGGAAAACAGAACAACCTTGCAGATCTCAGGCGTGCTGGCTGCTGACCATGCCTCAACCCTCTCCAGTGCTGTCTCTGGACCGCTCCTGGACGTCCTCTCCAGACCACTGGCCTCTCCTCCGGGCCTCACCCCCTTTGCTGTGCTGCTGACCTGCCCGCAAGGCCTACCCTCAGAGAGCTCAGCAAGGATCTCACTAACTGGACTGACACGGGCAGCACGAGCCCAGGAGGCGCTAGGCCAGGAGAAATGCAGCTGGTTCCGGGCAGACACCAGACCCGGCAGCAAGGGTGCTGCCAGGGAGGCTCCCCCTGACCTACCAGGGTGAGACCCTGAGCAAGGGCCGCCCAAGGAGCTGCTCTAGAACCTCAGATCCCAGAACCACACGCGATAATAAGTGACTGTTACTGTCCCAAGCCACCAGTTTTGGAGGCAATTTATTATGCTGCCAGGTAACTAAAACAGTATGCTTACTCCAGAGAAAGGGGCCAAATGCCACCTCGCTGCTAGACTGATTAGTCACCACACTGGCACCAGGACTGGGGAGAAGGTAGCAATGGTGTCCCTCTCTCAGCACAGCCAAGCAAGTGAACCTCCCACGGCCACTGAAATCATCAACTGTTGCTGTTTGGTGGCTGCTGACCAGCTCAGAGCTGTCTCTTCTTTGAAAGAGAGCGTATGCAGATGCCATGCTCTGGGTCCTAGGAAGCCCGGGACACATTCTTGTTCTGATGCCACACAGCTGGTGCTACTAATAAGCTGCACAAGAACTCGGAAGTCTTTCTGAAAAGCCCTTTCAAAACAGGACACAACAAAACGAGAAAGGGAATAAAATGCACCTGTCCTAACCAATCAATCTCTTGGTTTTTGGTGCCAGGGATTGAATCCAGAAGCATCTAACCACTGAGCCACATCCCCAGGCCTTTTGAGACAGGGTCTCACTAAATTGCTTAGGGCCTCACTAAGTTGCTAAGGCTGGCTTTGAATTCATGATCCTCCTGCCTCAGCCTCCTGAGCCACTGGGATCACAGGTGTCTGCCACCACACCCAATTGTCTCAATATCTTGCTAACAGTAAAACCCACAACTATTTGTTTGGAAGTAGGATCTTAGTTTAAAAGAACTTGGGAAGGGCTAGGCATATAGCTTAGTTGTAGAGCACCTACCTAACATGTGCAAGGCCCTGGGTTCCATCGCAGGTACCACAAAAAAATAATATCGTTATTATGGAGCAAAAAGTACATGAGAATGAGAGTCAGTTGGTGTAACCCAACAAATCAACAGACTAACATAGAAAACTCATGTCATCACATCAGTAGATACTAGAGAAAGCATCTGACAAAATCCACCAGCACCCATTCATGATAAAAACTCACGAGGCGGACGCGGTGGCGCACGCCTGTAATCCCAGCAGCTCAGGAGACTGAGGCAGGAGTATCCCAAGTTCAAAGCCAGCCTCAGCAACATCGAGGCGCTAAGCAACTCGTGAGACTGCTTTAAATAAAATACAAAATAGGGCTGGGGATGTGGCTCAGTGGTCAAGTGCCCCTGAGTACCCGGTACCAAAAAACTCAGTAGATACGAAGAAAGGGTACAACTTGAACGTGTCCCCTCCAAACCTCAGGCCTTGCCAAGGTAACAGTTCTAAGAGTGGGGCAGTGGGAGGTGATGGGCCACAAGGGTACCTCCCTCCTGGAGGGCACTGCCACAGAACCAGACTGAGAAAGTAAACAGCTATCCTTGCAAACCACCTAGTGTGACATGAAGTGACACGACGTGTACACACGTGCTCCTGGCCCCGGCTCCGACTGGGTTAGTGCTGGGTACCACCAGCCTCAGGAGCAGGCTCAGGCCTCAGAGAGCAGTCCTGTTCCCGGCCTTCTCCCACCTTCTCTTCCCCTAATTTCTTTTACCCAGGTCAGGTCACAGAAATCTCATCTTAAGTTCTCATCAAACACCACCTGTCTGACAAGACCCCCATGAGAAGTGTCCTGCCCCTGCCCTCCAGGAAGGCATGCCCAAGAATCTGGTCAGAGGCCTTGCTGGGCTTGCCCACCCAGTCTGTCAGCCTATATGTCCAATCACACCATGCTGGGTCACACCATGCAAGGACAATGACTCCATAAACACCCTGAAGGACAGGGCCCAGGAAGTTTCTGAATAGGGAACCCTCACAGGAAGGTGAACAGAAGTCACCCGTGTGCTGGGAGGGTGGCAACCCAGCTCCAGAGCCCTGCCCGCTGCACTGAGGACCCCTCTAGGCTTTGCCCTCTGCACCTCTCCACCTCGATGCTCATTTGTATTCTTTAAAACACCCTCTCTGTGCAGGTGCAGTGATGCACACACGGTGACCTGGGGGGCTGAGGCAGGAGAATCTCAAGTTCCAGGCTAGCCTCAGCAACCTAGCGAGGCCCTGTCTCAAAATAAAAAGTAAAAGGGCTGGGGATGTGGCTCAAGTGCTCCTGAGTTATGGTTAATCAAACCGGAGGAGGGGGCTGTGGGAAGGTCAATTTACAGCTGGTCAGTCAGAAGTTCCAGAGGCCCAGAACTGCAGCTGGGGCAAAATGGGTGTAGTCTGGGGACCTGATGTGTCTCCAGTCAGGTGGTGTCAGAGCTGACCTGACCCTGCTGCTTCTTCTGCAGACTGATGGCTCACTTGCTGGTGGGGAGTAAGCTCCCACCTCCAGAGGCCAGAGAAAGCTTCAATGTTGGATGTCATGGTAGGAGAGCAGAGAAGCTTGCTTCTCTAAAACACACCCAGCGCCAGGTATTCTAACAAAAACGGACTAAAAAGAGAACTTTCTCAACTTGATGAAGACCATCTATAAAAACCGACAGCAGCACATGCATTAGCAAGAAACGCGAAGCTTCCCCACGAAAACCAGGAACGAGGCAAGGATGCCCCTCACTGCTGCTTCTCAAGAGCCCCCTCCAGAGCCCAGCTGATGCAGTGGGAGAGGAAGGGACGAAAGGTCTACAGCCTGGGGAGCAAGAAACAGAACTATGCTGTTCTCAGCAGGAGACGGAGGAAGAATCCTTCTGCAGCAGATCTGAAGGGCCTGACGACTACCTCTGGAACACTGAGCCGTTGAGATAAGACTGCAGCAGTCAGCACACACGCGTCACCACGTTCCTCTGCACCAGCAATGAACAAGTAGAATCTGAAATTAAAAACACACCACCATTTACATTTGCACCCAAAAAAATGACTAAGGAACAAATCTAACAAAATATGTACAAGCTCTATACCAAGGAAACCACAAAACTGATGAAAGAAATCAAACCCTAAATCCATGGAAGAGCCCTCGTCTGTGCAGAGGAAAGGCTCAACACTCAAAGCACCATCTCCTCCCAACGGGACATACACATTCAGTACAGTCCCAAACTTCTTACCTACGAAGTCACCACACCAGATGCCAAAGACTGCATGGCTTGTCAACAGCAGAGATGCATTACTCACCATTCCGGCAGGTTTGGAGATTAGTGAGGGCCTACTTTCTGGTTCACAGGTGACCATGTGTCCACACATGATACAAGGGCAAGGAAGAACCATAATCTCTTTTCTAAGGACACTAATCCCATTCCAGAGAGATCTGCCCTCACAATCTAAGAACCTCCCACAGACTCCACCTCCAAATACCATTGCATCATGGAGTAGCTTTCAGCACAGGACTTTTGAGTGGACATAACAGTCTGTTTCTCTCATCAGTGGAAGCTGGAGCAAAATAAGGGAAAGGAAATGGGGAATGAACTACCACAAAGATAGGGGAAGGATCACAAGAGTAGGAGATGGAGGGAGAAGGGACGGGAAAGGCAAGAAAATGTGGAACGAATTTAACAAAATCATGTCATATGCATATATAAATATACCACAAGTAGTTTCGCCTTTATTTATATATAGACAGTACCAATCAAAAATAAATAGCCAGGCACAGTGGCGCATGCCTGTAATTCCAGCAGCTCAGGAGGCTGAGGCAGTAGGAACACAAGTTCAAAGCCAGCCCCAGCAACTTAGCCAGGCCCTGTCTCAAAGTGAAAAACAGAAAGGCTAGGGGGTTAGCTCAGTGATAGAGCACCCCTGGTTCAATCCCCAGTATAAAGGGAAAAAAAGAAAAAACACACAACCCTGAGGTACCACTGCACACCTATTAGAATGGCCAAAACCCAGAACTTGGACACCAAATCCTGAGGAGGACGGGGAGCAATGGCACTCTTTCACTGCTGGTGGGATGAGAGATGGCAGAGCCACTGTGTATGACCATTTGGCAGCTTCAACACTCTTCATCCCACAACTAGCAGTCATGTTCCTCTGGCATTTAACCAAAGGAAGCAGAAACTTCTGTCCACAACAATCTTGCCCAGGTGCCTACAGCAGTTTCATTCCCATCACCAAACCTGGATACATCCAAGGTGCCCTTCAGCACTCCAGGGGATAAATAAACTGGCACATCTGGACAAGGGGTGCCGTGCAAGGCTGAGAAGAAATGAGCTACCAGGAGACACAAGGAGCCATGGAAGAAACTGAAACACATCCCAGTGAAAGCAGCGCAGCCAATCTGAAAAGGCCCTGCGCTGGGACTCGAGCTAAGACAGTGCCACCAAGGTGGCAGAGCGAGGAATGAACAGGCATGGCACAGTGGGTCTTCAGTAGTGACACTACTCATCACACACTTGTCAAGCCCACAAAACAGTAACACCAAGAGTGGACCCCAGTATTAGCTCTGGACTCCGGCTGACGATGTACTACGGTAGCTTCTCAAGTGGAACCAATATGCCACTCTGGTAGGACGCTGGCTGTGTAGGGTAGGAGAAGGGGTAGATGGGAACTCCCTTGCCCCCTGATTCAATTTTGCTGTGAACCTAAAGCTGCTGCTCTGAGAAATAAAGCATATTTTTTTAAATGTACAGAAACCAAGCTTGAAGTGCTACCTTTGAGACACAACAAAAAAAGACACTTGAATGGAGTCCTCCTCTCTGCTGGTCCCCACACACTGCACGTCACACAGAAGGAAACAGCTCCCAGGTGCTTCACTCTGAGAAAGGGGCACAAGGCAAGCTCTAGACAGATGGGTGGGAGAGCAGGTGGCCCCAGCTGGCCAGTACCCCCTGGGCTCCTTGAGCAATGACTTCTCCTTTCTGACCCTAAGTTTCCTGGAACTGAAATTAAGAAGAGCTTGCCTAGCACACACCTGGAATCCCAGTGGCATGAAGGTAGAGGCAGGAGGATCCTAATTTCAAGGCCAGCCACAGCAACTTCCCAAGACCCTGACCCAAAATAAAAAATAAAAAGGGCTGAGGATGTGGCTCAGTAGGTACGTGCCCCTGGGTTCAACCCCTAGGACCCAAAAAAGGACAACCCATGAGACCTCAAGGAATCAAATTAACTAATGTTTGAAAGTACCCAAGTGCCAAAGACGAGGTTTAAACTATGATCTATGCTTACAACAAATGCTTAGGAAATTTTTATTCAATTTTACTTTGGTAAATATCATTGCAGAAAATGCTAAAAAGGTTTACATAAAAATTTTTAATTTGCCTTTTAATATATATTTTTTAGTTGCTGACAGACCTTTATTTTACTTATTTATATGCAGTACTGAGAATCGAACCCAGTGCCTCACACATGCCAGGAAAGTGCACTACTGCTGAGCCACAGCCCCAGCACCCCCTTAATTTGCTTTAAAAAAAAAAAAAAATGTTTTCAGGATTTCTAGTACACCAGTGAAAAGTGCCCAAGGATTTTCCTGGTTCTTCTCTCTACCAGTTAAATCATATTTTCTCAAAAAGGAACGTCCTCATACTACTGTTCCCTATGCACACAGTGATATGAGCAAGCATCTCCACAACCAGAAAGCTACCAGTGCATCTACTTTAAAACAATGACTGCCTTGGCATTTCATCTCACATACTTTGAGCAGCAACAAAAACTGCTCTTTCTGTGGACCCCAAATCTAATGTAAGTCAAAAAATTAGGATTCATACAAAGTGGCAGAACGGTTACAAAGGAAGTTTCTGCTTTTTTTTGTTTTTTGCAGTGTGCAAATGAAACCTGGGCCTTGCGCATGCAAAGCAGGCACCCACCACTGCGCCACATACAGCCCCCCACCATGGCATCTGGTCCTCAGGGTGGAACCACAACTGTGATAGAAACCCCAGATACAAGCTCCAAGTTCACAGGACAGGGAGAGGAACCATCGATCAAGCAAAGGAAAGGGATGGAGATCACCTGTGCCCAGCATACACCGAGGAATCAGGAGAGGGACAAGGCTCCAGAGCTAGGGGAGGAGAACTGTCTGAAAGAATTACCACCAAGAACTCCTGCACTGGCTAACCCAATTTCAGGAAAAGCCACTATTTCTGAACAATTTCCATTCAGATTTTGAAGTAATAGTTTCGAATCAAAACAAAACTGTTCCCTGGCCTTCTACCTTCAGAGCAAGAGGCCAGACTTTCCCTCTTGGACTGATTTTCCTTGGGGGACAAGGTGACTGTGAAAGGACAGCACAGCAATCTGCACCAGCAATGCTCCTGAATGGTGTGCAGCAGCAGCAGGTCCTGAAGTCAAAGCAGCCCCAGCTAAAGACTTTCTCAGAGCTGAGAGCTCATCATAAATTCAATTAAGCCATGAATCTAGTTTGAGTTAAATAAATAAATATGGGGGTTGGGGTGAGGCTCACTGGTGGAGCACTTGTTCCAAGTGAAATGCCTTGGGTTTCGTCCCCAGAACCACGGGGGGAAAAAAATAGAAAAGAGAGGGAAAAAATTAACATAAAGTTTCAAGGGAAGCTTAGATTCAAAGAGGTACCCTGTTATGAAATACAAAAGTCAAGAGTCAATTGAGGGGCTGGTTGGGATTGTGGCTCAGTGATACAATGATGGTACGTGTGAGGCACTGGGTTTATCCTCAGCACCACGTAAAATGAACAAACAATGAAATAAAAGTATTCTGTCCATCTACAAAAAAAAAAAAAGAGTCAACTGAGCACAAGCCTGAGGCTGAGGCAGGAGGATCATAAGTTTGAGGCCAGCCTCAGCAACTGAGTGATACCCTGTCTCAAAATAAACAATAAAAAGGTCTGGGGTGTCTCTCAGTGGTGAAGCACCCTAGGTTCAATCCCCAGTACAGAGAAGAGTCAATGTCACACAGATGGAGTGATGAAACCTCAGATTTGTGACTGTACTCAGATCAGGCAAAATGAAATAAATGCATGCTGCAGACAGAGTCAGTCAGGAGACGCCATCTCACCTAGTGCTCCCTTCTCCACTCAGAGAAGTCCTAAAGCCACTTACTGGGGCCGCAGCCTACACAGGAAAAGTGGCTCCGGATTCCACCTGAGTCACCTTGTGCAGGTTGCTGGGGATGGTCCCCACCTCGTCTGGGTCCACCTCTGGGGCTTCCTTAATGTGCTGTGTTATCTCCTCAAATGCCCTCCTTCTCCTGGGTTATGGGACCGACAAACACCAGAAAAGGCAGTGGCCCACCCAGCTCTGCAAGGAGACAGCAAAGTTGATTCAACAAGTGGAGCGCGCCCCTTGCAGTGCGCATGGGTGCCTGGGGCGGCAGGAGGGATCGGGGGTCCCGGGTCGCGCCTAGACTGGTCGGAAGGGGTCGCCGGGTGCCGGGGAGTTTTAAAGTACTGGGTACCCCGGGGAGCGCGGGGATCCGAGGGTGCACAGGGTCCCGAGGAGAGAGGAGCGAAAGCCGGCGGGGGAAGGGTCCGAGAGCGCGGGGGCCTGCGCCGGTGGGAGGAAGCCGCCGGGTGCACGAGGAGTGTTGGGGTGCTGGGGACGCCGGGGCGCGCGGGGCTCCGAGAGCGCACAAAGGTCCCAGGCGCGTGGGGGCCTGGGCTGGTGGGAGGGGGTCCCGGGGGCACAGCGATAGGGTGCCGGGTGCACGCGGGTCCCGGTGAGCGGCGGCGAGGGCGCGGGGCCCGCGCTGACAGCGGCGGGGCACGGCACGGGTGGGCGGCCGGCTCGGTACCTGCGCGGCGGGCGGCGGGCAGGGGCCAAGGTGGGGCGGCGGGCGCCGGCCGCGCAGGCCGCGCTCCTCACATGGGCTCGACGCGCCCCAGCCGCGGCGGAACAAAACCGCGGCGACGCCCCGCCCCCTCCGGCCGCCCTCATTGGCCGCCGCCGCCGCCGCCGGAGCCGTCACCCGCCGCCTGCCGCGCGCCGTCGCCGCCCCGTCCTCTTGGCCGCACTGACGGGCGGGGCGACGCCAGAGCCGGCGCCGCGTGGGCGGGGCCTCTGCGCCCGCCCCGCCCCCCCGCCCCCCGGGAGCGCGGGGCGCGCAGGCATTGGTCACGCCCCGGCCCCGCCCCCGGCCGCGGCCGGCCCTGTGCGCCGGCGCTCACTGGGTCGCGTGGTTCCGAGCTGATGCAGCCGGCGAAGGCAGGCGGCGGCGACCTGCGGCAGTGGGCGAGGGCGCTGGGCCTGCAGGGCCGCGCCTGGCCTGCGCGAGGCGTGGCCGACGGATCCCAGCTGAGGCCTCCCGGGCCTGGCTTTGACCTGTGGTTCTGGGGAAGCCACTCGCCCTCTCGGGAACTGCGCTGTCGATAGGCACGCGTGTGGTGCCGAGGAGGACGCGGCGCAGGCGACACCGAGGGGCCGGTTCCACCTGCGCCCGGGGGAAGCCGCGCCGCACTCTGGGTGCCGGGATCCTCCTGCAGCCTCTCAGCCCGGCCGGGTCCAGAGCGCGGGGTCCGCCGGGCGCCCGCCACGTCCACTCTTTTCAGTGTTAAGGAAAGAAGTTAGAAGGGCTGGAAAGGAAGAAGTCAACGCCTGTGTTTACAGTCAGAACGATTTTCCACATTCAAACACCAAAAAAACAGATCAGGGTTTGTAATAGGCAGCCAGGGTGCGGGACAAGACAATCGGGACACAAAGCGGCATCTTTTAGAAAGTGCCATTTTCAACCTCAGGTCCGGGTGAGTGAGATGAGGTTAAATAAGACATTTCTGTTGAAGGGTCTGAAGGAGGCAGCCGAGCTGTGTTTGTGGACAGCTGTGGTCTGGATCTTAACCTCCCCCAAAGACCCATGTACTGAGGGCTTGGTCCCCAGCTTGGGGCACGACTAGGAGCCGGTGGTGGAACCTTTAGGAGTAGGGCCCAGTTGGAGGAAGTAGGACACTGGGGGCATGCCCTTGAAGAGGACATTGGGACCCCCATGCTTCCACCACGACGTGCTACAGGGCCACAAAACCATGGGCCAGGGAGAACCTCTCCTTATGCTGACTTAGCTTAGTGGATGTTTTGTCACAGTGACAGAGAGAACGCAGAGATGGCGGGTTTTCTCTCCAAATAACCTGTAAACACAAAGCTTTCAGTGGCGCTTGCCAAGCTGATGCCAGCAATCAGTAGAAAGAACAAATGGCCAAAAGCAAGCAGGGCAGAATCCAGAAACAAGCTGCTTCTCTGGGGTCAACTGACTGCAGAAGGGGCCCTGCTGGCCAGGGCAGGTGTGGGCTGGGGCTGGTCCAGAGTGCCACTGATTCCCTTCCATGTTTGTTTTTGTTTTGGTGTGGTGCTGGGATTGAACCCAGTCAGCACTGCAGCCCTGGCTCTCTCCAGGTAGCGAGTGTCACATCACCATCTCTTGTCTTATACAAAACCAGCCCCAGAGGAATCAAAGCAAGACCTCAGGAAAAACCTGGGAGAATATCCTTATCTAAGTGGAAGTAGGAAGGAAGGATTTCTCTTTTTTTGGTGATACTGGAGATAGAACCCAGGATCCCTTTACCACTGGGCTACATCCTCAGCACTTTTTATTCCTTTGTTTTTTATTCTTTTGATTTGTTTTAGCATAGGGTAGGATTTATTCAAGTGAGAAGAGGCAGAGTTCCCACAGGACAAGAGGGAGCCTGATAGGTTGTCTCTAAATAGAACATAAAAAAAGGCTGGGGATGTGGCTCAGTGGTTAAACACCCCTGAGTTCAATTCCCAGTACCAAAAAAAAAAAAAAGGAAAAGGGGGAAAACAAGTTGGATGCCATGGCACACATGCGCCTGTAATCCCAGCAGTTCAGGAGGTAGAGGCGGGAAGATCACCAAGTCAAGGCCAATCTCAGCAACTTAGATCCTAAGAGCTTAGTGAGACCCTGTCTCAAAACAAAAAACAAAAAGGGCTGTGGATGTGGCTCAATGGTAACGCGCCCCTAGGTTCAATCCCCAGTACCAAAAAAAAAAAAAGAAGAAAACGATAATAATACCTACTCATGGTCCACTGAATGAAATAAAAATCCAGGAATCTGCCAGGTGCAGTGGCACACACGTATAATCCCAGCAGCTTTGGAGGCTGAGGCACAAGGATTTCGAGCTCAAAACCAGCCCCAGAAACTTAGCAAGGCACTTAGCAACTCAGTGAGACTCTGTCTCAAAATATTAAAAAAAAAGCTGGGGATGTGGCTCAGTGGTTAAGCACCCCTGGGTTCAATCCTCAGTACCAAAAAAAAAAAAAAAACTAAAAATCCAGGAATCTAAGCCAAGTTGACAAACAGGCAAGAAGAGAAGCCCTCCTTAGGACAGCAGCTAACAAGTCACCACACAGGGAACACCATGACAGTAGTACAACAGCAATGGCTGGTTCAGACCAGAAGCATCACAAGTGCCGTGAGGATTCACTCCACGTCCATCTGACCTCAGAACACATGTTCAGTCGGCATGTCTGGGTGTTGCTGTGAAGATATGTTTCACATGAGATCAGCATTAATCACAGTAGACTGCTAAAAGCACAATGCAGATGGGCCTCGCCCAATCAGTTGAAGGACTTTTATAAAGGTCAGGGGGGCTGATATCCCCTATAAAGAAGGAAATCTGGAGGCACGTGGCTTTCATACTCCAGGGTAACACCAGCCCGTTCCCTGTAGGAGGCCGCCCTGCCCATGAGCTAAGTACTCCTCTCAGCCTTGAGTAAAGGGGGTGTTGGCCTGGCATTGCACACCACAAGCTTTTCGAAGCAAGTGGCCTTCACCTTGGCTCAACAAAGAATTTGCTTCAGCCCTGGGCTTGAGCGTTACCCAGTGGGACTGGGCAGCACCCTGAAAGCTTACCCCCTGCTTTATTTGGTGTAGAATATTCTATTGAAAATCCTTTGTCTTTTCCCTATAAATAAAGTGATTCTGGGTACACTTGCTCTCTTGCCTTCCAGCGTGGAAGAGGACCTGGGAGGTCGCAGAGCTGTCCACCACCACCACCCCCCTTCAGCCGGGCTTTGTGAAAAAATTACTTCGTGTCTGTGTGATCCTTTTGCTGCCGGCCCAAACCACGCAGAGTGATCTCCATTCCATCGCCCATGGACGGACGCGGGCGATACCTCCCCAGGCCTACAGCCTGTGGCAGACCTGGCACATCTCAGACCTGAAGCCTTCACAGTCAACTCCTTCAACAGTCCCTCTCTCCAGACGGAGGGGCCAGGGCGATCTCTCTTGGAAGCCCTGACATAGGCTGGTGGGTGGGGATACTGCTGAGGGCAGCACAGAGCTACTGACAGTGAACAGCTGGCAGAGCCTCCCAGCATCCCCACAGGTGCTCTGCCCACCTTGTGGGGAACACCGGTACAGCACCTGTCCAGGAGATCCATCAGTGCCCCAACCAGCCCACTCCCTGCTTCTGAGGATGCACAGGAAGGCCACAGCCCACGCTGGATCTTGTGGGGGTGAGCAAGGCCACCACCATCCAACACAAAACGAGCCGCCAACCCAAGTGGAAAGAGCCCAGTGTGAGCACCCAACCAGAAACCTTTGCCAGCAAAGCAATAAACCCATCTTTTTCCTTTTTTACAAAAATAAGAAAGAAAAAGAAGCCAGAGTCAGGCACAGTGGCACCCACCTGTAATCCCAGCGACTCGGGAGGCTTAGGGCATGTCCCCAGAAAAGGACCTCCCTCCTGGCCCCACCTACTGAGGGCCCATGGCCTCCCCACAGTGCCACCCTAGGGGACACACTTAGCCATTTCTACCCATAGGAGTGAGAAGGACACCCCTCTGACCACTGGGCCCTCCCTACTTGGCTCACCTCCTAGGGTCCCGCTGCACCCCCAGAAGCCTGGCGCAGTCTGGAGCACAGCCCACGCCCTCGGGGGGCTGTGCAGGTTGGCTGCGGCACAGGCAGGCGCTGTGCGCTGAGTGGCACCCAGCCCAGGCGCTGTGCAGCCACAAGCATCGGATCCCACAGGTGCTTTGTGGGATGTGGCCGAGGACTCCGGCCTGGAAAGCAGAGCAAAAGTCAACTTGTTTCCACATGCACAGGCTCCTGCTGGTGTGCAGAGCCACTGCTCTAGTGCCTGCGGCCTTGCTGGGCTCGGTTGGCAGCTGCAGGGCCACTTGAGTGGTTTCCTCAGAACCATCTGTGTGGACATCCCATGGCCTGCCACTGGGCAGCTCTTTCTAGTGCATGCCTCTTTCCCCCGCCCTGCTCCACCCTGCTTTTCTCCCTTTCCCACCCCCCACCCCCCCCAGCAGGGGGAACCCAGGGCCTTGCACTTGCTGGGCAGGTGCTCCACCGCTCAGCCACACCCACAGCCCCGTCTTTCTGTTCATTCCTCTGCTAATTCACTTCTAGCAGCCACCTCCATCCTGTTGTCTCCTTGAGTTGCCCTCTGCTGCCTGTTGCTCTACCGAGGCTGCTGTCCTTCTAATGGCTGGGCAGTCTACTTCTGTCTTCTGGGGTTCCTTTGGGCACTCACACTGCCTGTAGGCACAGGACCCTGCTCCTTAGTCCCTGAGTGGGACTTGACTTTACTAGGGATTGAACCCAGGGCTGCTCTACCACTGAGCTATAATTTTATTTACCTATTTTTACTTTTTTGGAACTAGGGATAAAACCCAGGGGCACTTAACCACTGAGTTACATCCCTAGTCCTTTTTTATATTTTATTTAGAGATGGTCTTGCTGAGTTGCATAGAGCCTCACTAAGTTAAGTTGCTGAGGTTGGCTTGCAATCCTCCTGCCTCAGCCTCCAGAGCCACTGAGATTATGTGTGTGCACTCAGCTTCAAATTCTTAAACATAAAATCATGTTTATCTGCCAAGCCAGGTTCAAAGCCAACAGGCCAAGTACCAGTCTGCACAGCATTTGATGCACCCAGCCCAGCAGACCTTCCAAATTGCCCGTGCTGGGGAACCAAAGATCCTAAAAACCATCAGCTCATCAGAAGAGCTGTCCACCAGGGTTCAGAAGGCCCCAGGTGGCTAACTCAGACAAGTGACTCACCTCGGAGACTTGATGGACATCTTCCTACCAAAGGGAGGGAGGAGTCAGCAACCTGGTGGCAGAATTGCTGAGACAGGATCCTGACAGCAGCCAGAAATGAACAGCTGCACAATACATAAGGAGAAAGCAAGTCAGGGGACATGGGATGACAGCCCTGATAAGCTGACCCCGTCTACACACAGAGACGGGAAGATGACTGGTGAATGGGATGAGATAGCAATCAGCCTGGGATGTGAAGAATTAATCATGCTGAACTCACTTAATTTAATTCCGACACTCCTTGGTTCGATGTACAAGAGTCAAGAATAAAGACGACTTGATCTTCGCCTGTTGGTTATTTGTAACACTCATACTGAAAATACTAGATATGTTCACACAGTAAAGCAAGGGCTGAGGCTCAAGATTGATTTCCTTGGTGCTCAACAGTCTTCCAAGAATTTAAATGTGCAGCAAAAGCTAGGAGCTGGGGACTCTCCCCTGTGCACCAGGGCTCCCAGGTGCCCAACCCCTCAACAAAGCCCGAGCTGCCCTCCCCCATTCTGGCCTCCTCATCACCCCAGCTGCCTTGCCCTGGGCTGAGACCACCACAGCCCACCCCAGCCACAAATCAACTAAATTCCTCCAAAATGGAGGATATACACACCAACTCCACCGAGGCCTCAGAGTTCCACTTGATCACAGCAACATCCCAGTGCAGGGCATGGTATTGGAAGCTGCTCAGTGTGGCAAGGCTCCTGGATATGCTTCTAAGTACAGCACCCCAGGATGAGTACCTCTTCCTGCCCCACCACACACACAACACAGAGGGGGACATATGCTCTGGGGTCCCCAGTCCATGGCAATTGCACAATCCAGCCAGCAGGGCACACAAGCAATCGCCCGGCTAGGCTTAGCACAGGGCAATCCTCCAGGCTCCTGGCTCTGCCCTCTGGATCCTGGGCCCACTGTCAGAAGCACCTTCTTTCCCATCAAGGGATATTTGTGAATGCAGCTGGGGTTTTCTCAGGCGGCTTCCTGCCAGAGGATCTGGAGGGTCCTAAGGTCTTTTCCCATTTCCCACTGCCTTCCCTTCCAGTCCTCTACCTCTTCCAGAAGCTTTGAGACCTGTGAATCTTATTGGCATTCAAGGCTACATCCGTCCCCCTTCCAGATGAAGCCTCTGGGTCCTAGGCTTCTGCAGGACTAGCTCATGAGCTCACCAGCCCTATGTCTCTGAGACTCTCAAGCAGTCAGCCACCCTGCCCTCAGCATCAGCACAGCCACCTCTGGCTGCTCTCTGCACCTGATGTTTGCTTGGAAGCCACTTACTTAACTTCACCTTCTTTGCCATCAGGAGAGGTGGAAGCCCACACTGTGTGTTCAACAGTCCTTTAGCTTATCAATGCCCACGTTCTCACATGGGCAGCAGAAGCCAGGAAGTGGTCAGCAAGCAGCCTGGAGAGCTTGTATCAGGAGCAGGTGGAGGTTGGTGTTTCTGATTCCACCATCTGAGATGGCAGTCTGCCCTCCCATGCTCTCCATTTGGAACTTTACTGCAGTCTACACTTCGCTCCCACCTCAGGGCTCCACACTTGCTGCTCCCCAAGGGGTGACAAGTCACTCAAATGCATCCTCACAAGCACCACCACCCCCATATTTTTATCCCCTAACCTGAACCCTGAATGAAGCCTTTGTAGCTTCCTCCCCGTCAGGGCAGGCTCCCATGCCAGAGCCAGGACTATCAAGGCCCCTCACCAGTGGGTTAGGCAGGGTCTCGGGCCAGCACTCTCATTGGCACTGGGCTCAGTTCTCTTAGAACCTGGACTGCTCTCTCTGTGCAACTCAGCAGAACCTCAGGGATGCCAAGAGGCTCACTCTGATCCCCTACACAAAGTTCATCAAGGCAGTGAGCCCATCCGGCAACGTCATAGATCCGTTAAAAGAGTTTTTTCCTTTTTATTTTTGCAACATCATTCCATACAAAAGCAATGAAAACAACAGTTTAACAAGTTTACAATTGAATATCTGTACACATTATCATTTACAGTAATTTTACACTGTCAATTAACTGATTGTAAAAAACATTCTAAGTCGCTCTGTTGCCTTAACTGTCTCATCAGTTAAGACCTACCTAGTGCTATTTACAAGTACCCAATCACAGACTTTAACTTACATAAAACCCATTAATTTAACATCTTTGTTCAGAGCTCTGTATGGGAGGGAAAAAAAATACTTGGACTTATTGATAAAAGGCCAGAAAACACATTTCCACAAAATCATATGTCTCACACTGAATATACTTTGTCAAGTACCTGCAAAGAAAACCACCCTATATTGGTCCTGTGAACACATGGTAAAGTTTACAACCAGCCCACCTGACAAGCGGCAACTAAAAGTCTAAGGAGGCTGTGGGAAACTAGTCCACTTGCACTGGCCTTTCCAACTTGAGAGTGGAAACACCATGCACCCAAGTTTGCTCAAGACTGCTTTGCAATCAATATTCCTTGGATTCAGAACCATTTACAAGTTAAAACATGCAAAACACTCACTATACACAAAATTAATGTTTCTAAGAAAGTAAGGCAAGAAGAACAACTCATCCTAAGACCATGAACTACTGACAGACACCACCCAGCTACCAGTGCACATCACAGGCCTACATGTTTGGCGGACCTCTGGCTGGCCAGAGATGGCACCTGCTTCTCCCAGTGGCCACCAGGTGGCAGTCAACTCATAGCAGAGAAGTCTTTCAAGGGCTCAGTTAAGCAAGCTTCCAAATCAAATCCGTCTTCCACTTGGCAGTCCACGTGTCTGACCTTGGTGGGTGTGCCAGAATACGCATCCTAAAAGACACAAGCACAGGTCACATCTGTGCCTCAGAGAGGCAGGCTTGCTGAGCGATTCCAATGCACAACAATAAACCTTATTTTAGTTGGAAGCTTCAAATTCCTGCCCACTAACTATCCACCCACCCCTGCCCCAGGGAACACCTCACACCTCACACCTCTGAGCCATGGCTGCCTCACCTAACAGGAGCTGCTGTGACACAAAACATCACCTAACTGACCTGTGAGGGCATGACCTTTCAATTACACTTTTTCTTCAAAAATTTAACTGAAAAGGGAAAGTTAAGCTGGGCATGGTGGCACAAGCCTTAATCCCAGCATCCTGGAAGGCCAAAATGGGAGGATTTCAAGTTCAAGGTCAGCCTCAACAACTTAGTGAGATCCTATCTTTTTTTTTTTTTTTAATTTTAATATTTATTTATTTTTTTTAGTTTTCAGCAGACACAACATCTTTGTTTGTATGTGGTGCTGAGGATCGAACCCGGGCCGCACGCATGCCAGGCAAGCACACTACTGCTTGAGCCACATCCCCAGCCCTGAGACCCTATCTTAAAAATAAAAAGGAGTGGGGATGTGGTTCAGTGGCAAGGCATCCCAGGGTTCAATCCAGTTAAAAAAAAAAAAAAAAAAAAAAAACCACCATGATCTGAGACAGGGTTAGGGTTAGGCCCATAGGTTGTAGGTTTTCTCCAATGCAGCAATGTTCAAAGGTGGGATTATGAGGCTCTAATATCATCAACAGATCAGCCCACTGACAGCTCTTAATTTGATGGCACTGTTGGGAGGTGGCACCTGACTGGAGGAAGTAGATCGAGTGGGGACATGCCCCTGGAAGGGTGTATCTGGTTCCAGGGCCCTTCCTCTTCCCATCCCCCTACTTCCTGCTTTCCTGGAGGCATGAGCTAAGCAGTTTTCCTCTACTAAGTCTTTCCACCATGTTCTGCCTTTCCTTAGGCCCAAAGCAACAAAGCCAGGTTAACATGGATTGATACCTGTGAAATTATAAGCCAAAAGAAATCTTAAAATATTTTTAAGATTTTGCAAGTGGACAAAGTCTAACAAGGTATATGCCTTAAGCAAACATTTTGCTGTTCCTCTACTGAACATCTGTGTCGCCTACTAATCACAAGCAGACTGAGTGGTGTACAAACGGGCGACATAGGAAGGCAGACAGTAAAAGGCAACTCTGGACCTTGGTTTATATGTTCAAATATGGTACAGGAACCCAAAAGCACCAATTGCTCAAGTATGTATGTTTGAACCTTTACCTGTTTTTTTTTTTTTTAACTAAAGACTCTGAATAATTTCCATTTGAAAACATTGGGTAGTCTCCTTTACAAGAATAATACATGAATCTTTTCATTGTACATTGTACTTATGCAGGAAAGTCTGAAAAAGACCCAGGGCTGGGGTTGTGGCTCAGAGGTAGAGACTCGCCTAGCATGTGTAAGGCACTGGGTTTGAAACTCAGAACCACACACACACACACACACAAAAAAAAAAAAAAAAAAAAAAACCAAATTCCACTTCATTATCCACAGAACTGGAGATGAGGCAACCGGTACACTATCTTTAAAGGGTTTCCCCCTAGAAAACCTAACTTTAAATACCTAAGTACCAGCCAGACACAGTGGTGCATGCCTATAATCCCAGCAGCTTGGGAGGCTGAGGCAGGAGACCATGAGTTCAAAGCCAGCCTCAGCAATGGTGAGGCACTAAGCAACTCAGGGAGACCCTGTCTCTAAATAAAATACAAAATTGGGCTGGGGATGTGGCTCAGTGGTCCAGTGCCCCTGAGTTCAATCTTTGGTTGCCGCAGTCTGGCTGGGCATAAAATAACCGAGCCGCCACGAGGCACTTGTAGGCTCTCAACACTTGGCACCATAAAAAACAAAAAACAAAAACACAAAACCAAAACCCCAGAGACAAAGCAATCTCTCATCTAGTAACATTCAGCATTGATTTTTATGCCAGTAGTTCCCCAGCACAAGCCGGACACCACTTACAACACTTGTGACAATGCTCACACAGATGCTAGATTCAGAGGGCAAAGGCCATATACTATAAATGGAAATGATGGGACTCTTCAAAAGCCTTTAGGTCACTCTCTCAGAATTCAATCTTATGATCTGAAACATCCAGGCAGAAAGATCTAACTAAAGAAAGTACTTACAAAGTTATCCTGTGAGCTCGTCTGAGACTCAGAGCTGCTTTCTGTGGATTCAGTTTCCATTTCCCCAAGGTCCACAGGGTGTCTATGAAATGAAATCCAACAAGGCTTTGAGAGTCAGGACAGGACGGGGGCGTTGGCACATGCCTGTAATCCTAGCTACCTGGGAAACCCTGCCTTGAAATTTAAAAATAAAAAAGAGAGGTGGGACTCAGGATGTGGCTTGGTGGTCGAGTGCTCCTGGGTTCAACACCTAGTACCTACACAGCAACAACAAAACACAATTTGTGAAGATAAAAACTTTCCTTAATTAAAATAAGACCTCTGCATGGGCTGGGGCTTAGTGGTAGAGTGCTTGCTTAGCATGTGTGAGGCACTGGGTTTGATTCTCCGCACCACACATATATAAAGGTCCAACAATAACTAATAAAAATATTTTTTAAAAACTCTTCATAAATGATTTTTTTGTTGTTATTACTGTAGATCGAACCCAGGGCCATGTATGTTAGGCCAGTGCTCAATTGCTGAGCTATATCCCCAGCCTGAATCAAACAACTCTGAGGATGTTCATCTTTTAAGGGAATAGAAAAAAAACCACCAGAGTCCTAGATTTACTGAACACTCTCTTCCAACTCCAGAAGGTAAATCCAACCCAGTAGGCAAAATCCTCCCTGAAATTCTCCCCACAATCCCATGACTAGGGGACACCAAGCCAAGCCCTGAGAGCGAATCACTCTGTTCTGAGAACTTCTAGAACACCTGTCATCAGTCACTGTGCCAGAGAAACGGAACTAGAACACAACAAAGACATACATTTCTTGCAAATCACAGCCTTCTTCAGCTGGAGGATCCCAGAAGTGCAGAGCCACCTTCCAGAGCTTGATCTGCTGGTCCCATGAACGCCGACTATACTTCTTAAATTTGTTGGGGGTCTTGGGGTGAATGCCAGGTTGTCGAAGGTGTCTGCAGGGGAGTAAGGTCACCTCAACACAAGCCTCTCACATTTCTCAATAACTAGGTTAGCCAGGCTCTGAGATCAGCACTATCTGACAAAGTACAGATCAGGTGAGTCTACAAAATGAGCCAGCCATATAAAAAAAGCACAATTTCTTTGAATTTTACTACTTATTTGCAATCTATTCCAGAAAAGTAAATGTTAATCTTAATGTTACCAAATACTTCATGAAAATTCAAAAGGCTTTCCTGTATCCATTTGTGTCTGCCTGGAGAGAGAGGCAAGGACATGCTGCCTGAGAGAGAGCAGGGTTGAGTGGCAGGCAATTTCCTCTGGTTACATCTTCAGGATCGGTGGCAAACTCCCACCCCCGCTGTACGTTTTAATGACTGTATCTGCAAGACTACTAGGACTCATGAGCATACCACCTGACATTATTATTATTTTGGGTGCTTTTCAGATACCAATCTATTCTCCTTGATTTACACACAAGCTCCTGTGAGTCAATGACAGACAATTCTCAGCAAGGCATGGTGGGGCTGATTTAGGAAGTGCCAAGGAGACAAGACTACCTGGGGACCTCTTTAATATAGCGATCGTAGGCAATAGTGTTCTTTCCATAGTTGATCTGCTTCTGTCTTCGCATCAGGACACTTTCATCTGTCTCCACATCAGCTGGCACTGTAGACGCTGACTCTTTTGAATCAGAACTGAAAACATGGAAGATTAAGAACAAGCCTGGCATAAAAAAATCACCATGTAAGCTATGCCAAGAAAGTGCTAGAACATCATCATCCTCTGGGTTCCAAACCATATTAATCCCAGAACAGCCCAGAACCTTTGTACATTTGGGGATTTAGTACACAACAGAAACTATTTCAAATCAGTAAGGAACCAGCTAATCAATAAGTGCTATCAGGACAATCTGCAATTCAATTACAAAGAAATGTTTACACAGCATGTACCTTCCTGATGATGATTTCCGCTCTCTTCCAAAGTCATTTATGAGGAGTTTTCTTTTATATCTGAGAGGGGGGGAAAAAAAAAGACCTTCTTTAAAGGTCTAAAAACTAGCAATGCTTCTAGAGTTGACAGCCACCAGGAATGCAGCCTTCTCCCTGGAAGCTCAGCATGTTGTTGTTGTTTTTAAACACAAAACTAACCTCAGTTACATCATTTTATAAAACAAAGGTTATCTGCCAAGATCATAGTTTAGAGCAACCAGGTCTAAAAAAACTGTCCTAACGCTCTCAGGCACACCACCCTACATCACACAAATGGTCTCTAGGCCAAAAGAAAACCCTCCACAGCGTCATCAGCTAGATGAGGACAGGCAGCCAATCCCAAGACGCATCCTCATCAGAGGCAGCTAACAGATCTGCTCCCACCGACTTGTCCCCTGCTTGATCCAACATACTGCACCAAACCACACCAACTCAGCCAGCCGGGCTGGGGTTGGATGGTGAGGGGCAAAAGGGGAGGAGGGACTAGAAACGCCCACGATGTGACCCAGGGATTTATCGCCTGGATGCAATGAGGCAAGGAAGGGGACCATCTTGCATGAAGACCAAGCCAGGCCACCATCGAGAACAACTCCTCACCTGAGTGGCGCACGGTGGTGATAGAGTCAGTGGCTGTGGAGCTGGGCTGAGTGTGCAACTCAGTGGTGGAGCACTTGCCTCGTCACACCACCCACAGCTTGGAAGGGTCACCACTAAGGCCCTGGAAAGTAGGCTCCCAGGAGATGCTGATAAAGTTGTTGATAGAACTTTATTTTATTTATTTATATGTGGTTCTGAGAATCAAACCCAGGGCCTCACACATGCCAGGCAAATGCTCTACCACTGAGTCACAGCCTCACCCTGGGAACCAAATTTTGAGAACCACTGCTCCAAGGCACACCTTGAGTGTTAAGATTCAAAAGCCACAAAAACATTTTAATGTGGTCCAAAATGTGTACCTTGCAATTTCTTTGTTAACTCTGGTCCTCATTTCATCTTCTTCAACGGCATTGGCCCAGTCTGAACACCGAGAACGGGGCTTGGGGCCTTCAGGAGTGGTGAAACTGCAACAAAACAAAAAGGCCATCTGACCTCAGGAGCACTTCCAGTTCCCTTTCACACTGTCAGGAAACACTCAGAGGCCATCTGGCAGAATGGGCTGAATCAGATGTGAAAGCATCTCTATCTGTAACTGACTAGGTCACTGAGTTTGGGCGATTCTCTTAAAGCCTTTCTGGGCTCCATTAGATGATTTCTGCCCACCCACCTTAAGCCAACACTGGCTAAACAATGAGGCATGTCACTGAGGGAAGAGGAAAAATTAACAAGGCACTGGGAGTACTGAGAAGGGCACCTACTGTAGTTTGTTCTTAAAGCTACAAAACAAGAAACCATTATGTCATGGTTTTATAAAAAAGATTTCAGATAACATGCTTACTGCTATGTAGTGTCTGGCACACATAAGAATCAAGTGGAGTGGCTACTTTTTTTCTTTCAGGCACACATGATTCAGAACCCATTATACACACAACTACATTGTGGATGTAAAGTGTACTGTTTGGCGCGTTTGCTGCACTAGGGCAGTAATAGTGCACACTTACAGTTGAGTCAAACCTAACCCAAGAGCTCAGTTCTATCAAGGCTTGATGCTAAAACTTCTGGCAGCCAGAACCTTCATCATGTCTGTTATTTATATTAGATATAAATTTATCTTTTATTTTTCCTCTCCAACTTTCTATTCGCTACTGTTGGTACATCAAAACTAGACTAGACACTAATTTCAACAAATAAACAACCTCAGGTGTTATAGTCACAAATCAAATGGCATGTTTTGGAAAACATAACTACAACAACAATTCTTCCACAACAATTATGTAACTTTCTTCCCTCATAGTCACCCCTGAGAACCTTAAGTTAAATTTTAAAAATGGTCAGGAAAGCCTGAAATCAAATCAGGTAATAAAGTACAATTTAATCTGATTCAATAGCTGTATTGTAAATACAGAGTAAAGCATAGGGAGACTTGTCCATAGGCTGCAAACCCTCAAGTGGTATAGCAAGAGGTCCAGGTCTGGGTCTCCAGATCCCCCACAAGGATAGCTTAAAGAGTATGCACAAGCGATCTTATGCCACCTCTCATATTTTGGAACCTTTTGTGATGTTACAGCGCATTTTAAAAATATATTTATTTATTTATTTAGGTATAGATAGACACAACACCATGCCTCTATTTTTATGTGGTGCTGAAGATCGAACCCGGGTCCCGCCCGTGCTAGGGAAGCACTCTACCACTGAGCCACAATCCCAGCCCCTAAAGCACATTTTTGACAAGGCAGATTGGATGCCCAATTTACCCCATCTGAAAACAACGAAGCCTATTTTATACACTGAACTAACCTCTTCCCAAAGGGACCACTTCTTGCCTACCCCAACATGACTAGCATGGAGATACAGCTAGTGCATACACAGCAAGTGCAAAGGCCCAGGGACAGAAGCATTCCTTTTATGTTGGTGGAATGAGGCTGTGCAGCTGACCTATCTGCTTGAGGGTTTGAGTCCAGGTATCAGGCATTCTAGACATTGTAAGGATTTAACTGGGAAAGGTTTAGAGCTTGATCTCAGTAAGGCTTTGTTGCCTCCCGTTTCTACCTAGCCTAGTACTAGTTAGGGCTCCTACTCACACCCCTCTTCCAAGTCTTTAAACATTATCTATATGTACTGGTGACTCACATTGCCTCCTCTAGCCTAATCCCTGAGTCCCTCCCTACAGGAGATCTGCTCATCCTGGGCAAAAGACTCCACAGTCAACACAGGTACTCAGGCCTGAAGGCTCAAGTCACCCTGACTCCTCTTTCCTCTAGCCCCCAAACCATCAACAAGTCCTCCAGGTCCTGCCTTCAAGGGCCCACACTAAACAAGTGTTCCCCACCACCTTGCTACCCCCATCTCCTTTCATACAGCTCAGTAGCAGCCTTGTCCTTGTCCTCTAGTCAGCTCTCAGGCCACTCAAGCCAACCTGAAAGCCTAGGAATAAAATGTGGTACAGGGATCACTTCCCATTTCATCCCAGTCACCAAAGAGTCCCTCAAGAAGTTCTCCCTGAGCAGCCCATTCTCCTCGGGTACTCCTGGTCCCTCTGGACTATCTTGTTCCACTTGCTGTCCAAGTCCTAAGAGACATTGCTTTGTGCACATCTTGACCTTCCCAGAAGTGCCTAACCTAGAAAATGCTGGGCCAAGCAGACACCGAACAGGCCATCAAATGGCAAGACTCCTTGGGTGCACCAGCGTGGAAAAGATGAGCTACCTGGAGCTTTGGTTTTCATCCTGGCTTTTACGTAACACCTCTATTACTCCGGTGTAACACACCTTAGCAAAATCTGCTCAAAGTAAAACACAACTGAAAAGCTATGTTACTAGATCATTTTTAAAGAAATATCCTCAAGTAGCTCCCAGCACCGTCTCAGGGTTTACCAGAGGTTCACGAAGTGATCAACTCGGGCTGAAAACGGTTCTGCAGCCACCTGTCAGAGAGGATGCTTCCCGGGCCTGGAGCAGAGACAAGGGACCCAGCGCCCACCTGCCTAACCTGGCGCCGCGTAACGGGGCACACAGACCAGCCCCCGCAACACGTCGCATGCACTCTGCGGGGCCCACCTCGCGGGTCTGCGGTCATCAGCCGGGTGCTGGTCCTCCTCCGCGTCCTCGGGCTTCCTGCGCCTCCCGTCCGCTCTGCGCTTCCGCCCGAGGCTCCATCTCTTAGGGGACGACGGGCTACGGAGACAGAGAGAGATCGCGGTCAGCGGCGGGGACCCAGCCTACACCCAGCCAGGCCCGGGACGCGCCGCGCCGCACACGGCCAGGCCCCGGGACGCGCCGCGCCGCACACGGCCAGACCGCGGTACGCGCCGCGCCGCACACGGCCAGGCCCGAGACCTCACCACGGGCCCACTCACCTAGCGCCGCGGTCGCGGCGGCTCCCGTAGGCAGGCGGGCTTCGCGGCCGACAAGCCATGGCGGCAGGGACGGCGGCGGCGTACTCGGCGCCGGCGCGGACAGGGTCTGCGCGCGCACCGCCCCCAACCGCCCTTTTGTGCGCGCTGCCCCGCCCTCGGCGCTCCCGCGCGCGCGGGGTCGGAAGACACCACCAGGTCCGCGCCGGCGGGGGTTCCCCGCTCCGCTACGTGTTCCTTGTGGGCGGACAAGGCTTGGACCCAGGCCCCAGGCCGGGCGGAGACGTGGGACCTCGCCGCCGGAGACTACCGCCCAAGAATGCGAGCCAACGCCACTGGTTTAGCTAAGAGGCGGAGGAACAGAATACCCCCCTCTGGCTTCGAGACAGCCGGCTCCGCGACTGCTCGGACGCTGATTGGTCGCGCCTTCGCGGGCGGAAGGGTCTTGGCGGGAGATTCGACGCGCGCGCCGTGGCCACACGGAATAGGCGGTGCGACTTGCCTTTCTATTGGTCCGCCAGAGCGGGCGCTCCAATGATTGGTCCCGACCAAAGGAGCGGGCTTTTGATTGGCTTAGTCCGGGCTGGGGCGCGTCTGGCGCTGGCGGGAACCCGGAAAGTACGGCCTGGCTTCGGTCCGCAGATCCTACGGCCGCCTTGGGTTTTGGGTTTCTAGTTTGTTGTTTTAAGCCATTATAAACTTTGGCGTTGCCTGGCGTGGTGGCGCACTCCTGTAATCCTAGCGACTTGGGAGGCTGAGGCAGGGAAGACCCCGAGTTCAAAGTCAAACATCAATTTAGCGAAATCTTGTCACAAAATAAACAAGGATTGGGGATGTAGCTCAGTGGTTGAGCAACCCTAGACGCAGGCAGCAGGGATGGATGAGCGTCCTCAGGCGCACGCCTGCCACCGCCGCCCGCTTGCTTCACCGAGGCTTTGGGCCCCTGTTCTAGCGCCCACGGGCATAATAGTGGTCGGTTTCAGGAACCGGTCCAGCCTGTACCTGGCTCGGGCCGAAGGAGGGTTAAGTGCCCCGGAGTGCTGTCCTCGCGCAGGTTGCGAGCAGATTCCGCCTAAGCGGAAGCAGAGGCCAAAGAGGCTGTGCCTAGCTCCAAAGCCCTTTTCCCACACCCAGAGGGCTGGGCTTTGGCATCTGCTGTCCAAGGGCGGCCTTGGAGACTGATGCCGGGCCCTCCCTTTCCAACTCAAAAAGGTCATCCCCAGGCTAAGGCAGATGGGTCTCACTCTCTGTCCTCCCTTGAGTTCCTACACCAGGAACACGTTCATTCCTTCTTGTCCTGAACACTGCACAAGGATCAGTTTGCGATAGCTTTCCTAATATTCTCCAGCCATCACCCCAACTGTGACAAAAGCTTGGTGCTTTCTTTTCCAGCAATGATGCTTGAACCTAGGAGCACTTTACCGCTGAGTTACATCCCCAGCCCTTTACTATTTTTTCATTTTGAGATAGGGCCTTGATAAATTGCTGAGGCTGGCCTAAAATTTGTGATCCTCCTGCCTCAGCCTCCCTGGTCACTGGATTACAGGCATGGGCCTTAGCACCTAGCAAAAGTGGCTTTAATATCAAAAGTAAAATAAAGCACAGCACTTCAAACTAACATTTTATTAAGTACAGTATCATTTAGCTACATTTATCTGTATAAAACAAACTTCCTTTTTTGGTAAAAACAACCCCCAAATTGCTGGCCTTTCCTAGGCAGCCCTTGAAATTCTGTGTCTGGCTCTTGGCCTTGCCACCAACCCCCATTCCCCAAAACAGCTTGCTCTGCTGGAAAACCTCCTGGGGTTAGGCTCAGCCTTGGATGAGTAGGGCTAGCTGGATCCTTCATGCCTGCTTGAAACAGCAAGGTGTAGGGCACAGATGTGAGGGCCTCCCTCCAGCAACCACTGTGTCAGAGCTGGTGGGGGGATGACTTCTTCCCCTCCCACCTGAACCATCAAATCATCAGTAGGGCAGCATGCCCATCAGAACTTTGACCATTGGGAGTACCTCTTCAGAACCAGGCAGACTCAGAGTCAGTGACTGGCCCTGTCCTTTGTCCCTGGTGGGCTTGACTTCTGGATATCCCTGTGGCTCAACATCCTCCCTGCTGTCCTGGGGCCAAGTCTGATGCCTCAGTCTTCTGTGGACCATGGGAGCCAAATACACCAGGGCACAGTGAATACCCTCCAGGTGCTAGGTGGCCCCCAGGAGTGAGTGGAGGCATCCTGGACTGACCCCAGCTTGCTACTCCTGCTTCCTCATCCAGGAGTAGCCTCTCAGCAGGCTGCAGCCACCAAAATGCCCCAGCTTGGGCCTTCACACTAGAGTGGCACCCCAAATCTCCACTTCCACAGTTGAGCTCCACCTCAAATATTCCAAGCAGTATCCATGGCTGGGAAAGGTGTCCCAACACCAGAGCCAGCAGCCAACTCCAGGACATGGGCCAGAGAATGGGCCTGGGTGAACGGACATGAGTCTGGCTCATAACTGAGGGATAGATGTGCTTGGTAAAGTTAAGGCAAAGTGGCCAGGTGAAGGTCATCAAGGCAGTCCTAGGTTCTGGAGGCCCTGGAATGCTCTCAGTTTGAGTACCTGCCCTCACCTGGAGGAAGGTGGCCAGAAAGAGAAAGTGCTGAAGTCCCTGGGGATAGAGTATCTCTGATGAAAATTTCTTTTAGACAAATATCCTCAACATACAGTAGGCTCAAGGCAGAGTGGCTTCAGGTCATGTGCTTTGAATAGTGCCCTATGCCAAGGCCAGGGAGGTATGGCCACTCCCAGGCAGGGGCAAGTGGCTGGCAGGGCCACAGAGTCCATTCCAGATCTCCAAGGCCCTACCCACATCCTCTGGGAAGCTCAGCGCACAGTACACACATCCAGGATGCAGAAGCGAGCTCGGCAGGTGGGGCAAGGCACACGGCTGGCCAGCCAGGTGTCAGGGCGCTGGGGGTCCTGGCGACTGGCAAACCACTTGCCCATGCAGGTGAGACACCACATGGGGCGGCAGTAGCACTGCTGGCACTCGCCTACGGCAGGCTCCTGGCACATCTTCACCAGCTTCACACTGGCACGTGTCTGCATGCAACCAATGCAAGCTTCCAGCTCCTGCAGGGGTTGCATAGGGAGCTGTAGGAGCCTGGTGACATGTTCTGTGAGGTCCATCCAACCCTCCCCTCAGGATAGCACTTACCTGGCTGCTAGGCACAGAGTAGGCTGGGTTGACCTCCACCAGGGAGGCAAATGTCTCCAAGAATAGGTCACCCAGACTCTGGTGGATGACTACGTTGGCTGCACTGCGGATGGGTGCCCGGAGCTTCTCACATAGCTCGCCATATTCTGTCGAGTTCAGCCTGCAGGAGATGCAGCCTGCTGGGTTGGGTTCCTCTGCCTGAGGGGCCTCGACCTGGAGCTAGCCAGGACCCACAGGCAGACAGGGTCCAGGGAAACCAGCTGCCTTCAAGGGTGCCCAGGACAGCAGCCAACAATGATGGCCCTAAGGCCAGATCCTATAAACTCACCCCCAGGGCCAGGAGGGGAGAAGCTGGGAGCCAAGTTGACACCAAATCATGGTCCTTGGCTGTCCTAAATGTGTTCCAAGAAACTGCAGAAACTTAGAGAGCAGAAGGAGCAGCACATGGGGAAGCTAAGAGCAGCAAGATCCCTGAAGGAGGGTGATGCTGGAAGGTCAGATGACCCATATCACACAGACCCCAGGAGTGCTGCAGCATTCACCACCACACCCAGTGCCTCCCAAGGGGCAATGAAGGCCACACCCTGCAGCAGACCACAGCCACCACACACTTACCGGATATCAAAGGGTTGCACAGAAGGACTGGCGCTGACCACACAGATGGTGAGGAGCTGCACAGGCAGGTTTGAGTCTGGTGAGAGCTCATGCTGCCGAGACTCTGTCACTGTCAGGTGTACATCCTGCTGTTGGGCCACGTGCACACGGTATGTGGTAACCTTCATCACCCATGTGTCTGTCACAATTACACGGGCACCTGGCACACCAGTAGCAAACTTATCAATCCGCCGGAACTCAGTGTTGATGGAGGCGGCCACGGCCTGCCAGCCGGACTGTGGGAGGGCATAGAGGGCCAGGGTGCGGGCCAATGGGTGGCAGGTCCACTGGTCCTGGGACCAGTAGTAAATCAGGATGCTAGCAACAGAAGGGAGGGTCACAGCCAGCAGGAGGAAGAGCTGCCAGGCCTCTGGGGCCTGGCTGGGGGAGTAGAGTCGCTTTTCTGAAGCTGCGCAGCACATGCCCACATAGTAGCCTGCAAAGGAGAAGGTGCCTCAGGGAAGCTGGAGCTGTCAGGTGCCATCCTCCTCTTGCAGTGGCCATCTGGAGGTCACAGTGCTGCCCTTCGGCTGGCAGAGGGGAGTGACTACATCCTCTCTTGACACTAGCTCTGGGCCTGGCTAGCTACCAGGACAGGTGGGCTTCAGCATTCCTGTACCTCCACACCACTTTAGGGGGAAGGTTTTCAATTTACTTCTTTAGTTTTACGTGAGAGTATTGAAAAAAAAAAACACGGACTAGAAAACCAAAAGTAAACACAAAGACCTTGTCACAAGGCTGATCCTAGGGGTAGCTACCTGGGTCAGATCTTGGTCTTTCCATTCCACCCTGAGAAGGCAGATCTGACAACACCCATCCCAGAGCTGGGACACTTTATGCAAAAATGTAAACAAACCAGGTATAACAGTGCATGCGTGTAATCCCAGTAGCTCAGGAGACTGAAGCAAGAGGGTCTCAAGTTCCAGGCCAGCCTCAGCAACTTAGCAAGGCAGGCCCTAAACAATCTAGTGAGACCCTGTCTCAAAATTTTAAAAAAGGGGTGGAGATGTAGCTTAAATGTGAAGCACTGCTGGGTTCAATCCCTAGTACCAAAACAAAAAGGTGAACAAGTACAGAAAGAATAATGAAGTATGTTGCAAGGACAAAGGAACTAGCTCCAGGGCCCTACTGCCACATCCGCACAATGGAAACATCAGAATGAATAACAAAGTAGATGGTAAGGGACTACACAGGCAGGCTCCCACTTGCAAAAAACAAACAAAACAGTAAATGTTTATTCTGGCCAAATCACTATGTGTTAAGATAATTTGTTATGTAGCAATAGATAACTAACATCTATGAAACTTGGAAGCTTTTTGAAAGTTGCAAACACCAGTTGGTGAGACAACAGGCTGTAAGGCCAGCTCTGCTGTCTGCTATAGGTATGTTCTCCATGAAAGATTTGCGTGCCCGGCTTTCCTTTGGTGCAAAGGGAGTGCCCATGGGGAGGGTGCAAGTACAGGGTCTTCAGAAACCCCCCCCCACATCCTTCGGGAGCAACATGGTCAGGAAGTCCTGCTCCACTTTCCTCATCTGCCTCACAGGACATGGGGTCATCAGGGCAAGAAACCAACTGCCACAGCAGTCCCATCTTCATCTCTCCAGCGGACTCCCCTCAGCCCTCCTTCCCTTGGAGGTAGGCCTGGGTGCCTCCAGCTCTCCATTACCCAACTCCACTGGTGTCCACAGAGCAGCAGACGTGGCACTGCCGTTTGTCCTCCCAGACCTCTTTCTCCCAGTGCCAAAGAACTCCTGCCTAGTTCCCTAACGTGCCCCAACGCTCTCCAAATCCATCCTCTAACCGACTGACAGCTCCGCCTCCCAGAGACCCCACTAGCAGCTGGGTCACTGCTCAGCACTGCCCTGGACAGCTCCTGAGTGTCCTGGCCTGGCAGAGGACTCTGCATATATATGGCCCCCAACTTCGAGCTGCCCATCCGCGCCGGCTCTCCCCACACTCATCTTCCAGGGACCCTCGCCCAGGCGCCATCCACCACGGCAGGCACGGTAGCGCGATCCTGTACCCCAGCCACCATGACGGTTCAGGACTCGAACCCGACTGTGCCGGCCGCCTTTCCCACCCGCATTGACCGGCTGCAGGGCCGGGCCGGGCGGGGCGACTGGGCACCCCGGGGTCTCGCAGCAAGCCCCGCCCGCGCTCAGGGGGCTCACCGAGCGGCAGCAGCGAGTGGCACAGCAGCGTGGCGGCCGTGCGGCGCAAGTGGTAGGACACGAAGGCGGCGTCCTCGCTGCCCAGCCAGCCCGACAGCAGGTTCTGCACCGTGAGCCCGGCCGAGTGGAACTCGTTGGGCGTGAACACGAAGCACACGGCGAAGACCAGGTAGGCGAGCGTGAAGGTCACCTCGGGGCTGTCCATCGCGCCGCCACCCCCAGAACGGGGAAGAAGCCAGGCGTCGGATCTCAGGCAGTTAGCGGTAGCAGCCGCCCAGGCCAAGCCAGGCCAAGCCAGGCCCCCCGCGGGGCACTCTGGGAGAGCGAGTCCGCGTCCGGCCGCCCGCGGGGCACTCTGGGAGACCGAGTCCGTGTCGGGCCGTCCGCGGGGCACCCTGGGAGAGCGAGTCCGCGTCGGGCCGCCCGCGAGGCACTCTGGGAGGTTGTGTTTTTTGCCCAGCTGCCCCCAGCAAGGCGCCGGGACGGAAGTTTCTAGTCGCCCTGGGAGTCCCCGTAATGGTATGGGCCTCCTCACGAGCAGCCCTGGAGAGGGGGGCTGCACCTAGCCCCACTTCACAGGCGAGAAAACAGGCCAAAGCGAGCGCCTCTCTGGCCCCGGCTATGCCGCGCTGCACGCTCTAGTGCGCAGCAGAGCCCGAAACTCGTGGGCAAAGTCTCGAGCTCCGGGCCACGGCTTCTGCGGTCCCTCGGTACCGGAAGTGGAATGGGCGGTGCGCGGGGGGTGGGGCCAAAGTGCCCTCCCATTGGTTCCCTGTGCCCTGTGGGCCCGCCCCCGGCGGCACGCTGATTGGCCGAGTGGCGCCAACCGTCGGTATTTGAATCCGCGGGCGCGGCGGGCGGCGACCGCGGGCTGGGAGGCGGCGGCTACTGGGTCCTCTCGACGCGGCGTCTTGGCTCGGCTGCCGTCGCGGAGCCGGGGCGGCTCTCTTCCTTCCTCGCCGCGGTGGTCAGGTAGGCGGCGGCCGCGGGGCGCAGTCCCAGCCACGAGGACCCCCACCCGGATCCTGCAGCGGCGCCGGCCCCGAGCCCGCCTTCCCTGGCGGGGTCCCGGCGCGTGCGAGGCTCCTCCTGAGCCCCGAGGGCTCTGGCCGCGCCTGCTCTGCGACCCTTCCCGGCTCCCTGCGAGGGCTCTCGCGGCGCTTCGGAAACTCGGCCCGCGCGGTCCCTTCCAATCCGCGCAGCCTCGGAGGGGGCGGCCGCTTCGGAAGCGCTCTTGCCGGCCTCCAGAGGTGGCGGGCGGCGTCCTCTCGGAAGCAGTAGCCCGAGCTGTCTTCTCCCTCAGCTCCAGCCCCCAGGTGACCTCATGTTGCCTGGAGTGTCACCTGGAAGCTGACTCACAAATGCGTGCTTGTAGCCTTAAGTGTTTGATTTCGAACAGCTGCGGGGTCGCCAGCCCTCTTCCGATAGCTGTAGGCAGGATGTCTCATCCCCACCAGCTCCTGCTGCCCTCCCTAGCAGCAGGGTTGCTTAGCTGCCTTCCAGGGGTCATCCTTCATGCTTTCTCCTGTTCCTCACCTGAGGGCCATCACCAACTCCAGGTTTTCCACCTCCCATGAACACCTGGACCCTAACCTGCTCTCCCTAAGATGCTGATTCTGATGGGACTGGTGTAGCCGCAAGACCCCCGTGTTCCTTATACTTTGTCCCCTACTCAGCAGTCACTTCTGCACACAGAGGGCATCAAAACACAATCCTGGCTTTTCATCCTCTGCTCAAGAGCCTTTTCCATCCTTCATGGTCCCACCTGAGAAGAACGAGCTGACTGTTCTCCCACTTTCCTCTTGAAAAGGCTTCCTCTAGGTCCGCATGTCCCAGAGTCCTAGGCTTGTGCCTCCCACAGTCATCCAGTGTCTTCTGTACTCCCTGACGAGTAACCCAGTTTTTCAGACCAAAAACCTAAATTGCCCTTTACTTCTGTTTTCCCACTTGCACCTGTTTTTATAGCCTGCAGGAGATTTCTGGTTTCATCACTTCCTTCCCTGTCCATCCACTCACAGTTCCATAGTGGGCTTTTCAAGTTGAGACAGCAAGGACCTCTGGTACTGGTTGTGCTGACCTCTTTCTCTGCCTCCCTTCTTGCTCTTCAAACTAAACTTCCAGAGCTCCCAATAGAACCATGTACCCATGGTGTCCTTTTGGGCAGGTAGATACTTGGTTCTTTGATTACACCTGAATTGCTTACGCTGTAAATGAAATCTGTGTCTTGTGAGTGACCAACATGAGGACCTGGGGAGTAGAAATGGAGCCATTTTAGAATCTTCTGGGCCTTCTTGGCACCTACTGAGTATTTCTTTTTCTTGCTGGCTTGCCTTCTCTTGACTTCCAGCCTGCAAATACCCTAGTCCTTCCCTTCTCCTGCCTAGTAGGAGGGGTACAGACTAGTGCTGCTTTTCTGCTTTCCTATAGAGTCATCTACAACTGTTACTTTTGCTTTATACCACATTCAGAGGCTCATGTGTAACCTGAGGCTTCCTCTGGCTCTTAATTCTTCTTAAAGACTAGGACCTTCTGTACCCTGGCTTTTGCCCAACAGTGCGATACA
Organism: Marmota monax; assembly: GCF_021218885.2. Lineage (NCBI taxonomy): Eukaryota > Metazoa > Chordata > Mammalia > Rodentia > Sciuridae > Marmota > Marmota monax. The sequence goes on along the minus strand of NW_026694710.1, from coordinate 28,307,826 downwards.
CCTGGAGCAGCCTCTAAGCACTGGTTCTGTCAGCATGAGCCCTATCAGCGCTTGGCCCAGAAGGTGGCAGTGCAGCCTGAAGCAGAATGGAGACTCTAAGACTCTGCCCACCTTTGCAGGAGGGAAGACTTCTTGTGGCACTGTGGGGCAGCTCTGTCCCTGGGATTTGTCTGCAGATGACAGTGTCATTGCCCTTATATTGATACAAAAACATTTTCCTTTTTCAGAATGAGTCTGCAGGTCTTAAATGACGAAAATGCCATCAGTGACTTCCTGTTTTCACCACCAGAACTTACCGGAAGATCATCTGTCCTTCGTCTGTCACAGAAGGAAAATGTACCACCTAGAAACCAGTCCAAAGCTGCAAAGGTGAGTGGGGAGCCCTGAGCTGCATGGTGCTGCCAGCGTGGTCATGGGGAACTGCATCATGGAAGAGACACTCTCCTCTTCACCCTCCCACAGGTGACTTTTCAGACACCTCTGCGAGATCCACAGACGCACAGGATCTTAAGTCCTAGTATGACTAGCAAACCTGAGACTCCTTTTGCTCTGGATAATAGCATTGGATTAGGAGACTCTCACTACACCTGGATACAGAAAGAGAAGTAAGTGCTGGTGTCCTTGAACATCTACAACTCTGCTACCTGAGGAGCATTGCAGGAGTGCTCTGTCTCCTCTAGGCTGGCTTTCTCCTGATCTCTGCTCTGAGCAGATGCAGGATGTGGCCTGTCGGGAGAAAGTTAATTAACAAGTACTTAGAAAAATTTTTGACTTCATGCTTCACTTCTTTGCTGTGCCCTTGACAGTTGGTCTTTGTTTCTGTAATTTGGTTAAATGTTCTGACTTTGTCTCCAGGGAAGATAATCAACAGTGTCCTTCCTCTCATATTTTGCTTATTTCCTTCTGCTTGAAAGTCGGCACTTGCAGAGAGCAGGTGAGGCTCATAGGCAGAGAAACTGTCCTATGGTATACTAGTCAGAGCACATGTGTAGTCAAAGGGATCAAGACAAAACACTTGACCAGCACCTTTGGGTGCTAGGCTTGGCCGATGGTCCACCAACCTATCAAAAATGACTGACTAGAGCTGTTTCCAGGCAAAGCCCAAGCGGTTCTCCACCTGCCTGACCCCAGGGACAAGTCCATGTCCAGAGCAGGAAGGGACCTCACTAGCACAATTTTGTGCTGGTTTTTGCATATTTAACTGTTCAAAACTTTTAAACAGATTTCACATGTGAAGAGAAAAAGCCTAAGAAATATCACTACTGTGCTTCTCACCTGATTTAAATAAAATGTCACTAATAAATGAAGATATTTCTCTGGGCCATGTGCTATCTCCAACTTGTGGACGCATCTCCCAACCTGAATCTACTGCTTTCCCATATGTCCTTGCTACTTTTCAACTTGATTTTACACTTTTTGAAATTTGGTCACATGAGATCAGAGTAAATCTCATGATCTTTGACAATTTTAAGAGGGAAGACTTGCCACTTGGCTGCCATGGATCTGGCCTGCTTTGAAGCCAGGAAGGTTCTTGCCTCTGCCCTGTGTCTCTGGGGCTGCCTAGCAACTGGCCATAGGGCAGGAGGTGGAGAGGAGCTGGAAGTCAGCTATGAGCTTCATCTGTGAGCTTGTCATCGGGGTCTCAGGCATGGTGTTACTGCCCTGTTTCCATTCATCTCCTTCCTGATACTTTGCTGAGTTACATGGTGGGGACAGGTGGTGGCTCATAGAGCATGTATTTATTGGGGAGAGCATAAAGTGGCTGGCCAGACATTGTCCTAGTGTGCGGAGGTGGCAACCTGGGAGGGAGGAGCATAGCTGTGAGCAGTGGAAGGAGTTGAGAAGTTCCTTATCCCAATTTCTTAATTTTAATGTTTTCAAATTTGGAGAAAAGAATAGGGCTGTAATCACAGAGTCCCTTCTCTGAGTCACTGAAATGCTGAGGCTGGCCTCTTTCGAGTGATCCAAGATCACATAACACTTGCTCCAAAATGGCTCTGTGCCCTCTTGCACTGTAGTTCAGTCCCCAGCCCTACCCTCCATCCGCCCACTGCCCTGACAGACCTTCCTGCCTGTCAGAAGCTCTGTGGTTCCATCACCCTGCTCTCTGCCACCCCTGTTCTTAGGTGTGAGGCACGACAGGGACAGCAGATCCCTTGGGAGATGCCCTCTGCACCCTGATGTTCTCCACGGCAGCCAACTGTCTGAAAGCAGCATTCCTGACCTTAATTTCCCTTTCCCTGTGAAAAGCTGGAACCATGTGTGCTTTGACCCCCCCCCCCCAGCCACTTAGCTCTAATCCCCACATTAGAGGAAAAAGTGAGAAAGCTTTCACTGGGACTGCTGGCTTATCGTGTCTCTACTCTGAGCCAGTGTGTGCCCTGATGCACTATCCTATGAACATGGACTTAGTAAGATTTAAGCAAGAGGAACGAGTTAGCCAAACATTCTTGTGTCTTCTGGTAATGTTCTCCATGTGGACTGAAATCTTGTTGAAAAGCTTAGGACCCTTGGCGTTAACCAGTCTGTTTCTGTGAAGCCAACAGATTACCAAGGAAGTGGACACCGAAGCTATAAATGGGTTTCTCCAGGCAGAAGCAGTGGCTGATACTGACCTTCCTCCAGGAGACATAAGCTTCAAAGCGTTTGAAAATAATGATGGCTCAAAAAAACCCAGCTTGGCCACCTTGGCTGATCCAAGCTCCTTAAGCTCTTCCCAGGGCCCAGAAAGTCCTGAAAACCAGATGTTGTCTCCAAGACAAGTGTCTGACAGTCCGCGTCACGCCTCAAAAGAAAGTGTTAGCTCTCATTTCTTAGATGGAAGGATGCCATCCACCTCTGAGACCCTAGAAGATCCTCTGGGGACAGCACCCCAACACAAGATGGAGACCCCTCCCCAAGCCCCTGCAGAAAGTTCACACTGCACTGCCTCAGCCATGGCTACTTCACCTGGTACCAGCCCTGAGAGCCCATGTGGAGGGGCCCTCCCCATAGACCTGGCCAGTGAGACCCCAGGCTCCCCTGAGCCAGTAGCCAGTGCCTTCCTCTCTCCCCACATCTATTCATCTGGTCCTGAGAACTCAGCCCCAGCTGGCCCTCTGCAGACTGACGGGGCCACAAACCCAAGCCCTCAGAAGGAAGAGGCCGTGGGCCAAATGACTGTCCTGCCAAGGTGTGAGCCCATAAGACTAGAATTCGATTTCTCTAATGAAACCACCAGTAGAAGGCTGGCTCTACCTGGGAGACGGGGAAAGAAACCCAAGGGCAGGCAGGAGCAGGCCCCTCAGGAGGCAGCAGAGGGAGGCGAGGGCCCTGAGCCTGTTCCCCAGGACTCTCGCCTTGGCTGGAACAAACTAGATGACCCAAATTTCAGCCCGTTAGGAGGTGGCTCCAAGCCTGATGGCAAAGAGGCCTGGCCCCCAGAAAGCCCAGCAATCAGGTCAGCACCACCTGTGGCTGAGCAACCATGTGTCAGACCCGCAACCCAGGAGGACTCGCCTTCAAGCCAGTGAGTATGGGGAAGGCATGTCGGGCAGCTGTTCTGTGTGTGACCAAGCGCCTGAGTCCAAAGTTGCCACTTGTCCTTTCACAGCACCTTAGAAGAAAGAGCCTCCGGGCTCAGAACCAAACTGGGGGGTGGGGGGGCGCTGGGGGAGCACAGGTGCTGGGAGCTGCCTCAGCTGATATGCAATAGAATGTGTTCAGCTTAAAAAAGAGAAAGAACAGCCTACCACCAGGTGAAAAGCGGTAAAGCCAGCACCATGGCACAGCACTGTCCCTGGGCATGTCCCTTCAGGGGGCAGCCATGACCTGTATTGAGTGCCATTATTCCAACACCAGACCAAGCCTGTTTCCTCTAGGGTGACTTCCTCAAGTCACGTTGATGCACCTCTAGCATGAACACCTTCTCAGGTGAACCAGCACAGCAGTGCAGGAGACAGGCAGGTGGCAGCTCAGCGCTGGAGTGGGGAATGCGGTGAACACCAGCCTCTGCTGACTTTCTCTCCAGGCAGCTGTGTTCGGCCCCAACCAGTGACATACCTGTGGTGCAGATGGCATCTGAGACCCCAAGAGCAGAGGGCAAGGTACAGTGTGTATGTGTGTACATAGGTGCGTTCTTATACTATGCAGCCGTTTACATATTCTGTAGAGAAGTAGGAGGGCAGAAGAGGCCAGTGGAAATCTTCTGTCATCGGGCTGGATACACTGCTGCCCACCCCCCTTTCCCAAAGCCTCCTTTCCTTCTGGTGTGTTTTGAGACTGGGTGAGACAGTCTAACCCAGGGTTCTCAGCTGCGTGAGATGACATTGACCTTCCCTGTAGGAAGGAAGCTTGGCTCCCAAGAACTGTCTGGAGAATGAGCTGACAGCCCCCTCTGCTCAACTGATGCCCGCCCCTCCTCATCAGGGACTGGAGCCTGCCTCGGACCTGGAGGAGGAGTGCTTCAGGGACCCAGCTGAGGGTACGCAGCCCTGGTATTGCTCTGTTTGCCCGAAAGCTGTCCTGTGGACATTTCTGTTCTGTCTCTTGGTTTAGCTGTATCATTTACAGGTGTCTGTTTCCCGATTTTAAGTGATTATCATAGAAACTTCTGGTCCATCAAAAGATAAGGTATTTTCAGTAGAACAAAGCAATACTTTTACTATAGAGGACCCTAGACATATAAATTGTGGATTTGCAAAGTAGGCAAAAGATGTGAACAAAGTAATGCACAGGTGAGATCCAGTGAATGATGAGCAGCTGGGTACCCGCTGACAGACGGCATTCCTGTGCAGCCAGTGGGAACTTGTGACTACGTCGCTTGAAGGATGAAAGGCAGCTGGTGAGAGCTCCCTGTTGGCTACTGTGGCCTGGTCAAGAAGTCTGGGACCTGTAGTCACATGTGCCGTGGCCTTTGTGCCTGGTCTCTTCACCAAGTATAAGGCCTTTGGGACTCATCTGGTGAGGCAGGGATCCGTGCTTCACATTTGTTCATTAATAAAGCACTTGGGTGGTTTCTGCTATTTAGCTCTTATGAGTAACACTACTAGTGGGACACAGTGGCCCACCCCTATAAATCCGTCTACTCAGGTGTGCATACCTGGGGGTGTAATTACTGGATCCTGGTAACTATACATGGCTTTTTGAGGAACTGCCAGACGGTTTTCCTAAGTGGCTGCACCATTTTACACTAATGTCTGTGGCTCAGGAGGGCCCCATTTCTCCACAGGCCCTCCAGTGCTTGTCATCTCTTACGGGTTCCAGCCTCCTGGCAGGCGTGAAAGGGATTTTCATGATGGTTTTGGCTCATGTTTCCCAGACAGCTAGCAAACATCTTTTGAGCACCTTCCCATGTGCTCGTTGCCTTTTGTGTATTTTTGGACAAAATGTCTTTTCACATCATTTGCCCATTTTTTAAATTTGGTTACCATCTCTTAACTGCATAATTGTTGCCACAACATAAATATTATTAATATTGAAAATAATATTATGTTTCCTATCTGAATATTGGTTTATAACTTTCGTTGAACAATAGTTGCAATGGTTTAACTGTCCATCAGGCCAGTGAGAAGAGAGTGGGAATGTGGTTCAGTAGCAGTGCTGACCCACATTAGGGAGCCAAGCAGCGGCATCTGCATGCACACTGAGCCATGGGCCCAGAGTTCTCGGCACCTTTGCATTGTCTAAACAGACCTAAAGTTGTGTGTTATTTGTTTAGAGGCTGCTGCACTAATGGCAGACAGTCTTCAGTGCCACTCCTGTAAGCCCTGTGTGTGGTTCCTAACAACCAAGTCCATGCTTTGCAACACTGTAGTAAATTTTCTCAAGTGTAATATTTTCAGTAGAGTGCACAAATCAGTAACAACTGATGTACTAATATTTTACTTTCCCCAAACCAGAAAAATGTTTACTAAACTGTCAGGAAAAAATGATGTGCAATGATTTGGATTATTCAGTTTTACAATTTTAACATACATTCAAAAGCATTCCATGCATCCTAACTTTGTACCAAGGACAGTTTGGTAATGATGGCTTTTTTTTTTTCTTTTTTTCTTTTTTTTTTTCCTTTTGGACTAGGGATTGAACCCAGGGGGACTGTACCACTAAGCTACATCCCCGGTTTTCTTTTTAAGACAAGGTCTTGCTAAGTTGCTAAGGTTAAGCTCAAACTTGCCTCACCTCCACAGGCGCTGGGATTATAGGTGTGCATCCCCGTGCCTGGCTATTAGTAATAAATGGTTTTGGTTTTGTTGGGTTTTTGTGGGGTGTGTGTGTGTTTGAGAAAAAGGAGAAGTTTCATTGCTTTGCTAGCAAAGGAAAAAACACTGGGGACTCTTGCCCCGGAGGCTGTGATTCTGCTCATCAGCAGGAACAGTGGGCTTTTAAAAAGGTGATTCAAGGCCATGTTCCATGTATTCTGTTGGAGCTGTAATTCACTTGATAATTTGGAAGATAGTGATTTCTGAGATCTTCTGATGCCATCCCCAAAGTCTGGATTACCATGTCCACTTTAAAAATAAGTTGCAGTGGCAGAGCAGCAAGGGCTATACTAAAAGCATAAAGTGACCACTGTTCCATTTCCTCACTGTCGATTTCTACATTCCATTTCTATGGAAAAATGATGACATCTCCGAGCTGCTTCCTGCTGAGAGAAGGCAAAGTTGGGGGAGTAAACCAAAGTCTTGTGCTCTGTCAAGTGGGGTGTGAACAATTAAGGGTATACAGCATCAGAGCAGTCCAGAGGTCCACAGTGGCGGATGGCAGGCGAATGGACAAGGTATACATAGGGCAGGGATCTCAGATGGCCAAAGCTGTCATGACTTTCCTGAGTTCAGTTTCCTTTTTGTCAAAGTGGATCACAACCTGTACAACTCGGAGAAGGCAGGAGTTCCTGAAGCAAAAGGAGCTTCAGCAGCTGCTGGGACGCCCCTCATCCCTCCCCTGACTGGGGAACAGCTCCTCTGGTTTGACCCGAGGCATACCCGCCCATCTCCCAACTCTCCTGCAGTTGCTGTCAACAAGTTTCCCACACCATGAATCCTCAGCATGGAAGTGGGTTCCTTGGAGAGCCAGGCCTGCCCAAGAGTACTAGAGAGGGGTGCTCTTGGGCCCCACCTGGGGCCCCAAATTTGTTACTGAAAGCTCAGTCCCTGTCCCTGATGTCAATCTGATAATGAGGACACAGTTTTAAGGAAAAAAAGAGAAAAGTTTTATTGCTTTGCTAGCAAAGGAGAAACACAGTGGACTCTTGTCCCAGAGGCTGTAATTCCTGATAATAAATGGGTTTTTTTAGGTGGTTTACATTTTTTTAGTTGTAGATGGTCACAATATCTTTATTTATTTAATTTCATGTGGTGTTGAGGGTAGAACCCAGGGCCTCACACGTGTAAGGCAAGTGCTCTACCTCTGAGCTATATAGCCTCAGCCCCTAATGAATGATTTTTAAGTAATACGGCGTAATGTTTTTAAGCTTCACAAAATGGTCACAACCCTCTTTTGACACAAAATCTGCAAAGGCTATGTGGTGAAATATGGTATCTTTTTGTTAACTGAGAGGTCAGTCTCTTGTTAGGTAGGACTTGAGGACACAGTTGGCCCCTGTATCCATGGGTTCCACATCCTTAGATTCAATCAGTGTTGGATAGGAAATCTTCAAAGAAAAACTGCATCAGCATTGAATGTGTAGAGAGGATTTGTTACCACATGCAACCAGGTTCTTGGTGGGGCTCCTCCCAGAACATGGAGAAGCCTGTGGCTGGAAATATAGCTGCATTTATTTCACCAAAGAACTGTGGTCCCTCCCTAACAAGCACTTTGGAAAGCACCGTTGTACAGCTGTAGGCTCAGGTGTGAAGAGTGACCCCACTGTGACTCTCTCAGTTCTAGGCACAGGTGCTGAAGTGGACTACCTGGAGCAGTTTGGGACTTCCTCGGTAAGTGGCAGGCTCTGATAGCCTCAGCAGAGGTCTGTACCCCAAGACCCAGCCCTGCTGCTGTCACCCTGTGCAGTGCTGGCACTCAGCCCTTGGGACTCCCACAGCACTGGCATTGTGGCCGAGTCTCTGCAGGGCCCCTTTCTTATAGCGTCTTGTCCCAGCATCCTATGGTCCTGGCACCTGTGCTGAGACCTGGTAGACACCCACAGTGCTGGATAGGTGGCCTTCAGGCAGTGGTAGGGACACCGGAAGCAGGCCAGGCGTGTCCTTCCCCAGGCCCCTTGTCAGCAAGCAGGTGGCCCAGCTCGTGGGGCTGCACCTGTGGGATAGCAGAGGAGCCTGTCACCTTGCCCTTTCCCTCCAGTTTAAGGAGTCAGCCTGGAGGAAACAGTCCTTGTACCTGAAATTCGACCCTCTGCTGAAAGACAGCCCTCTGCGACCAGTGCCCGTGGTCCCAGTGACAACAAGGTATGTCCCCTCATCTGTGGAGCTTTTAACATGGGCCAGGGGAGTGAATCCTCTCGACTAAGGGGGTTGATCTGAACTAGAAATCAGTTGTGGTGGCAGATAAGCAGGCCATGAGCTGCAGCCAGTCTCATGTGGTGGGGCTGCTGACCCTCACCATACACACCACCCTAAGTTTTTAAAGGCCCTAATTGTTAAAATTAAGAAAAGTAGATCCTGTAGAACAGAGGCCAGTATACCATAACCTGTGGCCAAATTCTGCTCACTGCCTATATTTTACTATTTTACTTAATTCATTTAGTCATTCATTTATTCATTCGTTTGTACTGGGTACTGAACCCAGAGTTGCTCTATTACTGAACCACATCCCCAGCCCTTTCTATTTTTTAAGACACTATGTTGCCCAGTCTGACCTTGAACTTGTGACCTTCCTGCCTCAACCTCCTGAGTTTCTGGGATTACAGGCATGACCACTACACTCAGCTACATATACTTCATAAGTGAAGCTTGTTGGCCCAAGGTCACACCTATTCCCTCACAAATGGTCTGGGTAGTAACTCATGCTACAGGGGCAGAACTCAGTAGCTGTGACAAGCTGTGTGCCCTTCAAATGTAAAAGCATTTACTATTAAGCATCTGCAGAAAACCCAGGCTGACCCCTGCTCTGGAAGAAGAATGGGCATATTTGTCTAATTTCAAGGAGAATGACTTAGCATGGTATGGAAGTTTAAAGCCAGGGGAGAGAAAGGGCTGTTGCCTCTGACTGTGAGAATTCTCTGTACTGTGAGGACCCACAATTAAGGCCCTTCCCACTGGAAACATGTGCTGTGGACAGTGCAGCCATGGGCCTTGAACACCAGGAAGGAGAGCAGCTGTGGGTGATGGCAGGCAAGACGGGAGAGGACCCAAGTCATCAGAGATGTCCAGCCTGCCAGGTGCAGTTCTGCATCCTCTACTATGAACCTGAAAACCAAAAGCAGAGTGTGGTTAAGATTGGACATGGCAGCTGGGTGCAGTGGTGCACACCTGTAGTCCCAGCCGCTCAGGAGGCTGAGGCAGGAGAATCACAAGTTCAAAGGCAGCCTCAGCAAAATCAAACTGCTAAGCAACTCAGTGAGACCCTGTCTCTAAATAAAACACAAAATAGGGCTGGGGACGTGGTCAGTGGTCGAGTGCCCTAAGTTCAATCCCTGGTACCTTTTTTTTTTTTTTTTTTTTTTTAAAAAAAAGACTGGACATGATGAGGTGCGGTGGCACGCCTTTGGGGCCAGCTGCTTGGCAGGCCAAGGCAGGAGGTTGGTAGGTTTAAGCCAACCTGTTCAAGGCCCTGGGCTCCATCCCTCACACTGGGGCGGGGGGGCGTGACTGTCCCTCCTGTCCTTCTCAATGGAGAACGTGTCAGTGACCCTGCTACCTATTTAGTCTCAGCACACAGGATGCCGATGAGCCTTCCTTGGGAAACCCGCTGGAAGCCAAGCTTGTGGAGTTGGATTTCTTGGGCACGTTGGATGTTCCTGTAAGCATCGAGGTCTCTTTGGAGCAGTCTTTTTGTGGTCTCAGTATATGCAGGTGGGGGCTGGGGCTGGGGCTCAGTGGTAGAGCACTCGCCTTGTACGTGGAAGGCACTGGGTTCAATCCTTAGCACCACATTAAAAATAAAGGTATTATGTCCATCTGCAACCCAAAAGATACTTAAAAAAAAAAATAGAAAGAAAGACGTGGGTAGCTTACGGGCCTATGTTTTATGTTCCTGAGGGTCTGAAGACATTGGGTCTGATGATGGGGCAAGGACCCACTGGCCATTCCATGACAGACGAGATTTCTGCTGTGGGGCCCTCACTGGGCATCTCTGCCTGGTTGTGGCCCTGGCTTCTGGTGAGAGGTTAGAGACAGCAAGGCAGCTCCCATCAGCCTGTCTATCGCCCTCACAGGCACCGGGCCCACCCGCATGCCTCCTGGAGCCTGGAGGCCCACCGTTGTCTGTCGGGCCTATTGTGGACGTCCTGCAATACAGCCAGAGGGACCTGGATGCAGCGGTAAGGACCCAGGCCAACAGTGCCCCTACTCTCCAGCTCTCCAGCCATCCTGGGGAGTAGCCAAGGACTGGGCACAGACAGCTTTGAGCACAGGGCCTGGTTCCTTGCTGGGTCCAGTGACCTTGACTGCCCTTGCTGCTTTAGGTGGAACCATCTCTGTTGCAGCAGCACTGGGCCTGGTTTAGCCCTGGCTGACATCAGTCACTCCTCAGGGCCTCGGCCTGCACTGTAGCCCAAGTAGTTTAGGATTCCACATGTCCCTCCAGGTCCAAGCAGGCAGCTATCCCTATACAGAGAGATCAGCTGTCCCCAGTCAGCTAAGACCTCTGTCACCTCAACCTCCCAGAAGGGGTTCAGTTGTGGGGAAAATGGCCGTGTGGATGTGGCATTTATCTGTGGGGCAGTCTCACTGCAGTGTGCCATGGCAAGTAGGCACCAGTGTCTCAGTGCTGAGGGTAGTAACTTGCTGCTGCAATCCTGGGTCAAACCCTTTCCAGCACCCCAGCCCCCGTGGACGTGGCTCTGGGCAGGATGGAAGGCTTGTCTTCACTTTCTTGGAGTCTGAAACCCCCTGCCCTTCATATCCCATGCTTCAGCCATCTCTCCTTGCTCCTTGGATATGCAGAAACCTCAGCCTGTATTAACTCTGGTTCTGGGTCACCTCAGAGAACCTGTGTGCACAGGGTCACACAAAGGGTCCAGGTGCCTCAGGCCCCACTCTGAGCTGCCCTTATGCTCACTAGTCTGCACAGAGATGGGGCCAGGTAGCCCGGAAAGGACAGCTTGCAGATTGGGCTCAAACTATACATCTGCTTTAGTGTAGCTTTTTGTGACCCTCAGGGCAGTGTCCTCTTAAGGGCCTGTGGTACACACCTGAACCAGACACACCCAGGCCGCCCTATCTCGGTGCCCAAGCTGCCCTCTGGTCTTCGCTGCAAGCCCCACCCTATGGGTCTGGGGCTCACCTAACTTGGGCTTCTGGTACATACCTGACCCACAGCCAGTTGGAATGAAGTTGGGCTCACTGGGGAGGTACAGGTCCACAGGAGCAGCCAGGGACCCCACACCTTATTCACGTGAAGCAGGCAGCCCCCAGCCTGACCAGGTTTTAAGACCTCAAGGGTGGGGATGTCCCTGTGGGTGTACCCACCTGCCAACCACGTGTGGCTTGTTCAGGTAAGCGCAACACAGGAAGAGAACCTGGAGCTGAAGAGCAGGTGTGAGGAACTCCGCGTGAAGAACCTGGAGATGGGGTGAGGCTTGCAGCTGTGTTTGTCTCCCACCCAGGATGGCCTGTCATGGGTGGCCACAGACAATCACATGCTTCTCCCACAGGAAGGTCATGGATGGGTTTGAAGGGCTTGTGTGCCAGGCAATGGGTGAGTGCCAGCTGCTTCCCCAGCACTTCCCCCACGTGTCTCCATCTGTGTCCCCTGAGCTGGTAGCCAGGGCCATGATTGCCAGGGTGGGTGACAGATGCTGCCTACCCAGTCCGCAGTCTACCCCACCATCCCATCCCATCCCCTCCCCTCCCCTCCCCTCCCATCCCCAGGGGGCTGGGGTCCGCTGCTTCCTGCCCCCTGCAGAGCCTTACATCCACACAACCTGTGATGGGCCTCTGGATGGGCCTCAAGCTGAGCACAAGCCTCCAGGTCTCAGGGGGGCCCTGCCCTCTCTCCAAGGATCTGTCAGGCGCTGGCATGGAAGCAGCAGCTGCTTCTGGCCTGTCCTGCTCCAGAGATCCCAGCAGCAAGGGTTAATGGACAGAATCTAACCTGCTGTGCCCTGCCTCTCGTTCTGTGGCTGATTGTGGCACCCAGTGCAGGGGCTGCTCCCTGAGTCCTAGTGTTTGATTTTCTCAAGAGGAGGCTCAGAAACAGAAGGAGCTTGCCAAAGCTGAAATCCAGAAGGTTCTGAAAGAAAGAGACCAACTCACTATGGATCTGAACTCCATGGAAAAGTCTTTCTCTGACCTCTTCAAGCGGTTCGAGAAACAGAAGGAGGTGCTTGAAGGTTACCGCAAGGTGGGTGGTGCTTGAAGGTTACCGCAAGGTGGGTGGCTCACAGTCAGTGCCCACGGTGCCATGAATGGGGTGTCTGCCTGGGTCCTCTGCCCGACTTTCCCTGGCACCAGGGTGTGTGGGGTTCTGGGAACGGGATAGACTGTATCCAGTAGGTGCTGGTGAGTGGGAGCAAGAGTCACACATGACGCCGTCTATGAGGCACAGGTTCAAGAGGTAGGAGGGACCTCGGCAGAAGCCCTAGCACATCTCCATGCAGGTACTGGGTGGAGGAGCAGGGCAAGGGGCAAGTCCTCGGGGCTGCGGGTACTCATGGTGTGGAGAGAGGGGACCTGCACAACAGCTGGTGGCAGCTGGCTTGAGTTTAGGGAGCACTCTGAAGGGGGCCCCTTTCCAAGTGGCAGGTAGGAATCCATTCAAATGCCACTTCAAGGGCTGGGAGCATGGGGTACTAGGGTCACTGTGGCTCCTCAGCAGTCGGCTTCTCGCTGTGTCTAGGGACCGCCATGGAGAGCAAAGCTGAGTGGGTCCCTCAGTGTTCATCGTGTCCTCCTGCCAAGTGGGTCTGGGGGCCTGTGTGGTGGTCCCCTGCTTTCTTCAGCAGGGCCTGGCAATTCTGAGGACTTGAAGGCCAGGCCTAGGTCCCAGGGGAGAAGGTCCAGGGCCTGTCCCGTAGTGCACAGCATGGAGGGAACCCTGCCCACTTAGCCTGGCACAGTGGACAAAATGGCACACTGTTAAAGAGTTCTCATCTGCTCATTCCTAAGAACGAAGAGTCACTGAAGAAGTGCGTAGAGGATTACATAGTGAGGATCGAGAAAGAGGGCCAGAGGTACCAGGCACTGAAGGCCCACGCAGAGGAGAAGCTCAGGCTGTGAGTGCTGGGTGGGGACCAGAATGGGTAGGGGTGGGGTGGGGCGGGGCTTAGCCTTAGCCTCTGCCCCTCCCTCTTCCAGGGCAAACGAGGAGATCACCCAGGTCCGGAGCAAGGCCCAGGCGGAGGCCTTGGCCTACCAGGCGAGCCTGAGGAAGGCACAGATGCAGATCCACTCTCTGGAGAAGACTGTGGAGCAGAAGGTGGGGTGTGAGGCCGGACCCTGGCTGCCAGCGCCTGCCAAAGGCCACACCTGCCTCTCCCTTGCAGCCTGTCTATCCAGGTGCAGGGGGCAGGGCCCTAAGCTTCCTGTAAAAGCCCAGCAACTCATTTTTAAATTTTTCCTTCAGACTAAAGAAAACGATGAGCTGACCAGGATCTGTGATGACCTCATCTCTAAGATGGAAAAGATCTGATGAGGGCCATGGCCATACCTGCCTTCTCCTGTCTGTCTGTCCATCTGATTTGTCTTAGTTTTGTGTTCTTCTCTCTTAACCTCAACTTCCTTTCAAAATAGGTTGCTTTTAAAAGAAGACTAAATAAAGTTTCCCTTGAGCTCAAATTCTAAAGTCACATTGTCCTGGATCTGGCCTGAGGCTGCCATGCCACCAGCTAGGTCCTGCCTTCCTTGCGCCTGGATAGCTTCCCCAGGAGCTGCCTCAGTCTCCGTTACTGTGAGGTGCCACCAGGCAGCACATGGGGTGGGACTCTCCTTGCCCCAGGGAGCTCAAGCCCTGCCTAGTCGGCCTGCCATCTGGTCAGCCACATAGTCCTGGGCAGGAGGGGTGCTGCATCTCCGCCTCGGGACCATAGATGGGAAGCAAGTGGCCCAAGCATTCATGTGAGGAAACCAAGCCCTAACCAGCCAGGGCAAGACCTGGAGGCCTCGCACAGAGGTGGGCATTAGTTGACGTCTCAGGTTAACACCTGACATTCTGGCATGGGAACCAAATAGGTTTTCCTAAGAAGGAATTTTATCCTGCCTCAAGGGTGCCAGCCACTCTGCAAATCCTGACCTTACCAGCCAGAGAGGCAGAGGCAGAGCTGGGAAGAGCTGCCAGTGCTGCTGTGGAGCAGGCAGGACAGATGTCAGGACAGCCATGGTGTGATCTCCCTTCATTACGCAGCACTTGAAAAGACGTGGCCATTCCTGATACTAATAATATTAATGTTTGCTCATTTCAATTGTCTGATATCCGTTCTTACCCATAACTAGTTTATATATAATATACAATTTTTTTTGTGGGTGGACACAATACCTTTTTATTTATGTGGTGCTGAGGATCGAACCCAGGGCCTCACAAATCCAAGATCAGTGCTCTGCTGCTGAGCCACAGCCCTAACCCCCCAGTACTAGTTTTTAAAGATCAAAACTTTATTCTATTTACATCTTAGGTAATCTGTTTACATTGGAAAGATGTCAAGAGCCTTAAGGAAGCTGAGCATGGTGGTGCATGCCTATAATCCCAGCGGCTTGGGAGGCTGAGGCAAGAGGATCACAAGTTCAAAGCCAGCCTCAGCAATGGCAAGATGCTAAGCAATTCAGACCCTGTCTCTAACATACAAAATAAGGCTGGGGATGTGGCTCAGGCAAGTGCCCCTGAGTTCAATCCATGGTATCCAAGAAGTTTTAGGAAAATGCTGCAAAGCAAAAATTTTGTAATTTCAAAAGCAAAAACGAAACTGTAGCATCCAGTGATACATGCTACATATGCCAATTTTAAAGACAAATTTCCTAAGGAAGCAATTGCCACTTAGCTATTTACATACCATAGAGGGTAAAGGGATTGAAAATGAACTGAAAGTTCCATTTCAGTTTCATTTGATAGTATGCTCTGGAAATCTGCAATCTAAAGAGCTAACGGAACTTATTAAGTACCAGGTGACATGTGCCCGTAGTCCCAGTTACTCAGGAAGCTGAGGCAGGAGGATTATTTGAGGCCAGACTGGGCAAGATAACAAGACCCCATCTTTAAAAAAAAAAAAAATACATATATATTTAGTTGTTGATGGGCCTTTATTTTATTTATATATAGTGCTGAGAATTGAACCCTGTGCTTCACACATGCTAGACAAGTGCCCTGCCACTGAGCTACAGCCCTAAAAAATTTTTTTATCTAAAGAATATAGTTTATTTTCAATGCTGATTCCAGAAGTCTGTTTAATAAGTACGCGTATGGATCTTACTTTTCATGAGTGCCAGTTGTATTTGCTTAAGCATCAGACCCTGTAAATACCACAGCCTCCAATTCCTGTTGAGAAACGCCTTGTGAGTGGTGTTCCTTCTAGAGACTGAGCTGTTAATTAACTAAAGGGAGGAGCAAATGTCGAAGTTCGATAAATTCTAATGAGCTTCAACTTGAAACAAGCAACTAGATACATGGGTGCAGCTGGGATTACAGGTGTGCACCCCAGCTCCTCATAATGCCTTAAAAGTGTCCCCTGCTCCTTAGTGCCTGAAGCCCATTCCTTCACAGCCACAAACAGCCCAGTCATGAGCTGGTGGCCCATTTTAAGTCTTGACCAAAGCTCACTGTCTACAACAAAGGCATGTAGGTAAGAAATAGTAAGTCAACAGGCCCCACAGGTGCCAGGGCTGCATCCTCGGCACCCAGAGCTGGCTCAGTGGGGCTGGTTCCACAGAAGGGCCTGTGTATGGTACAGGACCCCTGGGACAAGCTGAATGCAGCTCCACAGTCCGTAGGAGCCCTTCTGAACAGGCCCAGGCTTGGTCCAGCTGGGCATCCTTGAACCCCTGGACACTGGACTTGAATTGTGACCCACCTTGGCCTCCAGAACAAGCCAGAAGGCCCGGGGTGGGCAGGACTGAGAGTACTGTGCTCCAGGGAGCTGATGCTGCAAGGCCTGGACCACAGCCCCGGGGCCCGGCAGAGGAGCAGCAAATGAAAACTATTCCTCAGGGACAGATGCCAAGGCCTGCGGACAGAGCCTGAGCCACAGCGGGGTATTCTAACAATGAGGAGCAGGGTCCCACTCAGGGAGGGGCCCAGTCGAACACCTGGCAAGATACTGGTCACTCCAGTAATCTCTGAACATCCCTCAGCCAGAGCAGAGTCCCAGGACCTGCCTGCGCTGGGCCAAGAGAGAGGGTTGATGACTCTCGAGGGGAGCAATGTGCTTGGCTGCCACCAGGGGTCGCTGCTAGCCATGGACCACAGAGCCAGGATTGGACCATAGAGGCCAGGTGCGATGCCAAAAGCCCCTGTGGACCTCCGGAGAAGTGGAGGAATGGAAGGGGGGCTTCAGAGGACAGTCTGAGGAGCCCAGCAGCCTGGGCAGATCCCTGAGGCTCCAGGAGGCGAGCAGCATCTGTGTTCAGCCTATCTGCAGAAAAGCGCCTGGTAGGTGGCAGAAGGCCTTGTGGGCTGTGCAGGCATTCCTAGGCAGGACAATGGCCCGCTGCAAATGGGGACTGGGGGACCACCCAGCCCTAAGCCTCAGGCCTCTGTCCTTCTCCCTCAGAGTCCTCCAGGCCCCACCCCCTTGTTCCATCCTAGTCAGCTCTTCCAAATCCCATGGATCTCCTGACTGGCCTCCTGGACTACCCCCTTCCACACAGGCACCTCCCAGTTCTGCTTGGACAGATGGTGGGTCCACCACCTCCCAGGAGCCATCCAAGAGCCTGCCAGGCCCACTTCACAGACAAGGGTGCTAAGGCCCACAGGGGTCGGTGCCACTGTCAAGGGAGGCTCTGGCCAGACAGTGTGTGGGCAGCACCTCTGCTGCCCTAGCTGGGGTTGTGGGTGGGGCCTAAAGCCCCCAGAGCTTATCATCTGCCAGCAGGGTAGGGGGGTTGGCAGGGCTCCCACCTCTTTGCAGGTCAGAGGTGGACTGAAGAGGGCTACAGAGGCAGAGGGCTGCAGCCAGGCCCCTCCTCACCAGCCCTGCCTACCTGGCCACTCCCATCCCTCTGTGAGCTGCTCAGGAGCCTGTCCCCCACTGGGGCCTCTCTGAGCCAAGCCCAGAGTCTGCCCAGAGAAGGCCCCATGGGGCAGCTAGACGTGTTGGGGCAGCCGGCCTGGCCTGGGGCCGTGCCGAGGACAGCGGCCTCTGGGCAGTATCCTGGGCCAGAGCCTCTCTGCAGGACAAAGGGGCCTTGTGTGTCTGAATGGGTATTTATCCTGGAGCCTGAGTTAACTTGGGGCCACGAGGCCAGGTGGGGGCCCTGGCACTGGCCCTCAGCGGGTAAATATGACCCCAGCTGGGCACACAGCAGTGGGTCTAGACTTCCGAAGCCCAGTGTCCCTGACATCTACGCAGTTGGTGCCCCCAAGGCTTCCTGCCAGGACAGGACATGGAAACAGGGCTGCCCCAGGCACCACCTCCAGGTGCCACAGCAGAGTAGGAAGGGAGGGGTCCTCAGGGAGGTGAGCCACAGTGCCCCTGCCCAAGCGAGGGGAGATCCACAGACCTCTGCAGCCCAGTGCCGTGTCCACCATCTCAGTGCCTGTGCTGAAGGCCACACCATCAGGGGTGCACATGGAGACTGGGCCTAGGAGGGAATTGGGGTCAGAAGAGGTCATGGGGTGGGGCCTGTGATGGGACCAGTGTCCAAAAAGAAAGGAGACCAGAGCTGCCACGTGAGGACACAGCAAGGAGGTGGTGTTGGCCGGCCAGGGAGCCTGCGCAGACCCGGGTGTGCTGACCCTGCCTCAGACGCCCAGCCCCCAACAGAGACAAGCCTGCTGTGGGAGACCCCGGGCAGTGGAGCACAGTAAGAGCCCACCATGGGAAGATGGGCTGCCTGGCCCCTGGCCCATCCACTGTGTGATCGTCCTCCTGTGGCCACCACCGTCCACAGCCTGGCTGGTGGCTTATGAGAGCTTTAGTCCCACACAGAGAAGCCCAGGTCCCCTCCAAGGGGCCATTGGCAAACATATTGGAGTGGGGCCCTGCCTCCCTCGCTGGTCCAGACCCTGGAGACAGGGCCAAGTGATCACTGCGTCTCCAAGCCCACTGCCCTCCATGCCTCATCCCACCCTGAAAGTCCCAAAGCTGCAGGAAAGGGTGCCCCTGGCCACCTGCAGACCCCACTGTCTCTAGCACCTCCTCCCGAGGCATGTGTTGCCCTAGCCAAGACTGACCCCACTCCCTGGGCCCTCAGAGTCCACAACAGTGAAGGTGGCCGCAGGTGAAGGAGGCACCCATGCGCCTCCTCCAGCCGCACACCCCATACTCAGGAAGGACTCCAGTGGTGTTGGTGCCAGTGACCTGGGCACACAAACCCGGGCTCCAAGTTTCACTGGACCCTTGGGCTGCTCTGGGTGGACTGAGCACAGGACTCTCATCCCCACTGAGAAAGTCCAGCAGGGCAGAGCCTGGAGGGTGGCCACCTAGTAAACGGGGACATGCTGAGGAGTTTCAAGTCCTGTCTCCAGGGCTGCTGGGCTGGACAAAGCCGGAAGAGGGACCGAGTCCTTCCTCAGGTGAGCCAGGGCAAGCCACCTCTCGGGCGTGTGGGGTGGAGGGCATGCTGGTGGGATGCTGCACGTAGCCTGCTGGCCCTGCTCAGAGGCCAGGGCTCCCGCCCCGCCCGCCCTGCTATGGGCCAGGCTGTCACGCTGGCCCAGTAGTTTGCCCAGAAGGCCGGCAGGGGGCGGGGTTGGGCCAGGCTGAGCCCCTCCTGCCCATGTCAGACCAGCTCTCAACTGTCATCCTCTTGTCCCATGACCCTTCACTTGGGCCTCCAGGGACCTTCTCCCCATGGCGTTGAGGGGCCACCTGACCACCAAGTCCTCCCATCAGACCTGAGCAGCTAGCCACAGCTGGGGTCTTAAAGTGGCCTTGCCCCCCCACACCCTCTATCCTAAAGGCCCCCCTGCACTCACCAGGCTTCCAGAAAGCTTGTGAGGACAGAGCCAGGTGACAGTGGGGAGAGCTCAAGTCCCACAAGGGTAGGTATTGATCACATCAGGTACCACTTCCCACTGTGGGACAGGGGTCCTAGGTAAGGCTGGGATGGCCCTGTTGAGACCCCTGGGGGTGGAGGGGAAGGCTGTCTTCCTGCAGGGCTTGTGGGGCTCAGCCCCTCACCTCCATGATCCTGCAGGTTGGGCCAGACTCCTCTGAGGAGCACCTGCAGCCTGGCAACAAGGGCACAGGTGCTTGTGAGAAGAACACACCAAGAGTCTCCATACTCACAGCCTCACTCTGCTCCAGGCCACAAAGGGTGAGGGCTTCACATCCCTGCAGGTGGTGTGGGCACATAGCCACCATCCAAGAGGAGGCCTTTCGGGGCCCACGCCTCCATCACACCTCCATCACCCTCCATCACACCTCCATCACCCTCCATCACCCTCCATCACCCTCCATCACCCTCCATCACACCTCCATCACCCTCCATCACCCTCCATCACACCTCCATCACCCTCCATCACCCTCCATCACCCTCCATCACTCTCCATCACCCTCCATCACCCTCCATCATCCTCCATCACACCTCCATCACCCTCCATCACCCTCCATCACCTTCATCACCTCCATCACTCTCCATCACCCTCCATCACCCTCCATCACCCTCCATCACACCTCCATCACACCTCCATCACCCTCCATCACACCTCCATCACCCTCCATCACACCTCCATCAACCTCCATCACACCTCCATCACCCTCCATCACACCTCCATCACCCTCCATCACCCTCCATCACCCTCCATCACACCTCCATCAACCTCCATCACCCTCCATCACCCTCCATCACTCTCCATCACCCTCCATCACACCTCCGTCACCCTCCATCACACCTCCATCACCCTCCATCACCCTCCATCACACCTCCATCACACCTCCATCACCCTCCATCACACCTCCATCACCCTCCATCACACCTCCATCACCCTCCATCACACCTCCGTCACCCTCCATCACCCTCCATCACACCTCCATCACACCTCCATCACCCTCCATCACCCTCCATCACTCTCCATCACCCTCCATCACCCTCCATCACACCTCCATCACCCTCCATCACCCTCCATTGCTGCAGTCTGGCTGGGCACAAAATCACGAGCCACTCAAGCAGGAACAAAGTTTATTTTTTGAAACTGCCGCCAATGTCCGGTACCGCCCGGGAAGATTTTTTCCACCCACGCGGCCTCCTCCCGGACCTACAGAGAGCGCTCCTCCCCTGGAACTCCCTCCTACTGTACTTCCCCAACCAATGGGAACTCTCCAGGAGTCCCGTAGCCGGCCTAGGTGAACAGCAGGAATCCAATATCCATATGAATGCAAATCTTAACATAATCATATCATCTCAATGGCTAGCTGGCGTCACCTTTCGACCAAAAATGCCATGCATCATATACTTGGCTCTTAGCATCTCTCTCCCCCCTTCTGTTTAAGTAACAAGCAATCTGGCTAGGGACCGTGCCTGTTAGGTTTGTCCAATTCAACATATGGTTCTTACCCGTCATCCGGAAAACTGACCTTTAGGCGTCAGCCTCCTGTCTTAGGTTGATACCACTGCAATTGGATCATACCCGTCACTGACTACCGGTCCAGCATATAGCCATACTTGTGGATAGGCCTATGTACCAGTGGGGGGGTGAGGTTCTTTGCCTCACCTCTGTTGGCCCCCAAATTTGGCCCTTGGTGCCGGTGGGGGGGTGAGGTTCTTTACCTCACCTCTGTGTGGCCCCCAAAATTAGACCATCACTAGTAGAAGGGAGGAGGATACAGAAATGTCATGACACCAAGTCAATTAACGGCTCCTAGGAAAAATTACATCACTGGTGACACATCAGCAAAGATACGCTAGCACTAGGAGGCCACGTGGGTGGAAAAAATCTTCCCCGTACGGGCCACCAGTGTTTCAAAAAATAAACTTTGTTCCTGCTTGAGTGGCTCGTGATTTTGTGCCCAGCCAGACTGCGGCACTCCATCACACCTCCATCACCCTCCATCACACCTCCATCACACCTCCATCACCCTCTATCACACCTCCATCACCCTCCATCACACCTCCATCAACCTCCATCAACCTCCATCACACCTCCATCACCCTCCATCACACCTCCATCACACCTCCATCACCCTCCATCACCCTCCATCACACCTCCATCACCCTCCATCACACCTCCATCAACCTCCATCACCCTCCATCACCCTCCATCACCCTCCATCACACCTCCATCACCCTCCATCACACCTCCATCACACCTCCATCACCCTCCATCACCCTCCATCACCCTCCATCACCCTCCATCACCCTCCATCACACCTCCATCACCTCCATCACACCTCTATCACCTTCATCACACCTCCATCACCCTCCATCACATCTCCATCACCCGCCATCACACCTCCATCGAGCATCAGCTCTGGCCTCCTGTCTCTCCACCCTGCACACCCCTGCACTGACAGCCCACCCAGGCCAGGCTCACTGGGACCCAGATCCCCTCCACTGGGGAGATGTTACCTGGGGCTGCACAGGGAGAGGACAGGCTTCTGCTTATTTCTGAGGAAGGAGAAAGCATGGAATGAGTGGGAGACACAGGGGCCTTCAGCCTGTAAAGGAAAGGCTCTTGGGACAGCACAGTGGCACACCCTGTAATCTCAGCAACTGAGGAGGCTTGGGCAAGAGGATCACAAGTTTGAGGCTAGCCTCAGCAATTTAGTGAGGCCTTAAGCAACTTAGTGAGACCCCATCTCAGAATAAAAAGGAAAAAGAGCTGAAAATGTAGCTCAGTGGAAAAGCACTCCGAGTTCACTCCCAATACCATGGAAACAAGGGAGGGGAGGGGAGGACCGGCTTCTATGTGGGTGGACTAGGCTATCTGTGTACTGCTGGTGGCCCTTCTGCTGGTGATCTTGGTGCCAGGCTGGAGGTGCTCCTCAGAGGAGTCTGGCCCAACCCACAGGATCATGGAGGTGAGGGGCCAAGCCCCACAAGCCCTGCAGGAAGACAGCCTTCCCCTCCACCCCCAGGGGGTCTCAGCAGGGCCCTCCTGGGCCTTACCTGGGACCCCTGTCCCACAGTAGGAAGTGGTGCCTGAGGTGACCAATACCCACCCTTGTGGGACTTGAGCTCTTTGGTGAGTCTGCAAACCTCCAAGTCTGTTCACTCCCAAAGAAGCAGGAGAGTGTTGAGAGAATCCTGTCCAGGGGGCTGTCAGCAGAGACCACCGTGGCCCTGCAGGTCTGGGGGGCCCTCCACACAGTGGGTCCAGAACTTTCTGGTGCCCCCCAGGAGAGGAGGAGAGCTGGGCAGAGCTGGAGCATGGTAAGCCTGAGGGGGCCCCAGAGGGAGTTTTTTCTGAGTCCTCCCTGATATGTCCAGCTTGGCAGGATGATTCCAGACCGCGACTGTGGGGCCAGCACTGCACAGTGCCTCAGGATGAATCAAGGTGTTCCAAGTGCCTTCCTGCAGGCACCTGGCTTCAGGGAGCTGAGAGGGCCCAGAGCTTCTGCCTGGGGTGTCTGGTAGCCTTAGAGCCGCTGCCCCTGTCTAGAACCCCCAGCTCCTGGCCCAGCCTAAATGCTAAGGCCCCTCCAAGTTCCCACAGGTTGATTCCAAAAGGCAGGGAGCCAGGGCTGGGGTGGGCAGGGGCCAGGCCTAAGCTGTGTATAGACTCCCACCTGGTGCCCCGTCCCCATCAGTCAACAAGGGGCTGGACTCTGGACCCTGAGGCAGCTGTGCACACTGGCCTTGTGTCTGTGCCTTCTGTGCCAGGGTCTGTCCCAGCTGGGCGGGTGTGGAGGTGCAGATGTGACCGGACACAGGAGCGGGGCTGGATTTGTCCACATTGCAGTCACCCAGAGTGGGTTCCAGGTGATCCTCTGTGCCCACCAATATCCTGCTGCTCTTCATAGTGGCCCCATTCCCACCCCACATGCACTCATGGGGGCTCACCTGCCTGCCCCTGAGCTGGGGTGCAGGTTCTCCACCTGTGCCTGACAGGGTTCCCGACAGTTCAAGGCCAGCGCAGCAGGGGGTATGAAAGGCCTCAGCCCACACAGACAGGCAGCCAGAGGCAGCCAGAGACTGTGGTGAAACTGGACATTGCCACAGGGTGCAAGGAGCCCCCACCCCAACTGGCCCAGCAGCTCAGCTGGCAAGCAGGCAGATGGGTGGGCCAGTGTCCATCTGAGAGGTTGGCAGGGCTTGGCTGGGTCTAGCTCTGCACCCTGCCTTTGGACCCCAGGCTGGTCCCTCATCCTTTCTGTCCTGCAGGAAGGTCCTGGGCCCTGTGACCCTCAGGCTTCTCTGGATTTGGAAGGTGACCACCCAGATTAGCTGAGGCAGGCCCTGCATGGGCCCAAGACAGGGCGCCTTGTGCGGCAGACCTCAGTGGGGAGGCCTCAAGAATCAGAAACACATGGTGGCCCACTGGGCCCACACCCGGCCCTCAGGCAGCTCACCCACAGAGCCATGCTGGGCTGTAGCTGCTGGCCTTCCTATCCGGCCCCCACCCAGCCTGGAATCCCAGACCCCTCCCCTCAGCCTCCACTAGCTGGCCCTCCAGAGCCCTCCCCGTCCCTGACCCAGCCATCAACACCTGGGGCATAGATGGTGGTGGCAGGGCCCTGCCCCTCACCCCTGCATGGGACACCACTGTGGGCAGTCCCTCTACCATCACATGGGAACTCCTGGCAAAGAGGACTCCTTGGAGGGCCCCGGAGGTGGGGAGAGTGGCCCTGCCAGAATGGACTCCACTCCCAGGGGAGGGTTCCAGTGCCCCTTGGTGTCTAGCTGGCCAAAGAGTCAGAGGGGCTGCCAAGGGGGCTTGTGTCCCTGGGAGGTCCCACCTGGCCCTAGGGCCACTCAAACCAGGCGGGTTGGGGCCAGATCTGCACCCGCCCTGACGTGCCCAAGGTCCTGCCCCCGCACCGGAGGACTCCCTGTGTGCCAGGTGCTGGTTCCTCTGCCAGAAGCATGAGCTCACTCCACCCCCTCGGGCAGGGCGGGCTGAGGCGTCCCCACCCCATAGGCTACGTGACTTGCCCGAGGCCACGAAGCCTTTCTTCAGCTCCCCACCCTGTCCCCCTCCCTACCCCCACAGTTTCCTGGAACAGCCCTGGAGACCTGAGCCTGTCGGGTCCTCACATGGACGGGGCAACCCCGGCCAACTCTGACCCAGGAGCGGAGGACGCAGGGAAGATCCTGCAGGACAGCTAGGTGAGCACCAGGAGAGAGGCCAGGCCCAGGCCCAGGGCACCAACGGATGCTGTCCAGGCAGGGGACGTCAGGGGCTGCACCAGGATCTGAAGGAGGAGAGCTCTTCAGCTGGCCCAGGCCCAGGGTGGCCACCCAGCCAGGCAGAGGCTCCCACAGAGCTGGCCATCAGGCCTGTTGTTGTCACATGTGTCTGCTGGGCTCCGCCATTGAAGCAGAAAGTGCCAGGGGCTCTCCCACAGTGCTCCTGGAATCCCCTTCCCACAAGCCCAGAAAGTCCCCTCCTCTGGCTAGGGACAACTGAGCAGGGCCTGAGCAGCCAGGCAGGATCAGAAAGTGCTTCCAGCAGGAGGGGTCCTGGGCCTGGCAGGATGTGGGACCCGGGGGCAAGGGGCTGACAGGGGAGGCCTCACCCAGGCGAAGGTGAGGAGACCTGGAGCTGGGCCAGGTGGCAGTATCTCTGGGCCCAGACTGGGGCACTCACCTCCCTAGTTGTCCACTCCAGGGCCAGGCTCCAGACCCCATCTCCTAGTGGAGTCCCAAACCCAAGCATAGAACCTAGGCCCCTGAGTGGAGTCAGCCCCTGTAGACCAGGGACACTACAGTGACCGTTGCGGGTGAGCCAGCCCCCTGTAGGGCAGGGCAGGCCTCCACCCTGCCTTCCATCCAGCACAGCGAGGGACCCAGGCCACTGCCTGGTGAGCTCTGTGAGGGCCCTAGAGCCCAGGAGCCCCTCCCTGAAGAGGATCATGACTCTCAGGCCTGGTGCCCTTCCAAGGGCTCCCTGCTTAGGGAGCCACAGGCCCAGCCCAGGCCAGCTTGGCACTTTCCCGCTGAGACTGAGACGGCTCAGGAGTGCTCCCAGAGCCCGGGCTTGAACTTGAGAGTGGAGAGAGATGAGCACACCAGCCACAGGCCACAGGCACTGGAGCCCAGGGGGCACCCCAAGGACACAAACTCAGAGCAGCATGGCCTCAGGAAGGCCAGGCATGGGGTGACGATGCTGGAGTGGCCATGAACAGCAGTGCTGGGGGTCCCATGTGCTGGCTTGGGGGTAACCCAGTTGCCAGGCCCCAGGCATGATTACTGTCCCTTGACCCTCTAAACACTGGGCTGATCTCAGCCCTGGCCATACTGAGCCCACACCCTGGCCACTCCCAGGCTGTGCCAAGCCTGGCTCCATGGGAGGTGGGCATCTTGGTCATGTCCTACTGGGTCCTTGCTGGGAGACGCAGCACAGTGCCAGGTACAAGGTCCCAGGAGTCCTGCTGCTGGGGGGTGGGGAGGGGCACACCAGCAAGGATCAGGGCCAGCGTGGAGACGGACAGGCAGCTGGGGGGTAGTGGGGTGCTCATGCTGGGGCCCTGCCAGGTCCCCAGCCAGGTTGTTGGAGAGGAGGGCTGGGGGCACTCAGAGGTACGCAGCAGTGCTCAGTGGAAGCCACCTCTCCAGGGCCCAGAACTGGGGCTGCTTAAGGGCTCTGAGACCCAGGGGCACAGGCCATGGCCATGGCAACGCACAAGAGCTGCTGGGGCAGGAAACATCTGCGTCCCCCTCCCCAACCCCAGACCAAGGGGAAGCCAGCAGACAATCAGAGCTGGGGCTGGGGACAGCCTCTGCCCAAGGTTGGGAGGGGCACAGGGCACCCTGGAACCAAGTTCAGTGTGTGATGGGCTAGGGGCTAAGGGACAGATGGAGGACTCCCTGGAGGAGGCAGCCCTCCTGCTGAGAGGCCTTCAGGGCAGGTGTGGGCACCTATCGGCTGGGGAGGCCAGGCAAGGCACCCTGGGGGAGAGATGGCTGCTGTGTCCTAGCCCAGTCCCCCCAGGGTGCTGCCCTTGGACTCCACCAGCAGGAGCCCCCATTCCCCAAGGCTTCATGCATGATTCCTCAGACCTGGAAAGCAGTAGGTGAGGGACCACCCAGGCCCAGGGGAAGGCAGGCAGCATCCTCAGGTCTCCCTGCCCAAGGCTCGGGGTATCCTGGCTGGCCAAAGGCCCTCCACGTGGGGAGCAACTGTGGTGTCTCTGTGACCACTCAGCAAGAACCCCTGGCCCCTTGCCCCTGCCCAGGATGGCTCGTGGGAAGCCCTGGGCTCTGTCCCTTCACCTCCTCCCACAAGGCTCAAGGGCCTCCTTGCTGTGTGCTATAATGGAAGCCACCAAGACAGTCAAGGCGGCTGGGGTCCCATCAATGCTGTCCAAGTCTGCTCCCCCACTGCCATGCCCAGTGTCAGCGAGATCCGATTTCATGACTCTCCTGGATCCTGCCCCAGAGAGAAGGGAGCACACAACCCAGTGTATTTTAATTATATCTTTGAGGACTGCGAGTCCAATCGTTTCCAGATGGAGGCCCTGGACAGGCGTTCTGCCAACCAGGACGGAGGTAGGGGAAAGGGAGCCGACCGCAGGCCACTGCCCAGCTCCTCCAAGGGGTTGGCACTGGACAGGAGAGGCTCTTCTTCAGTCATGCCTTCCGTTTGACATAAGGGGAAACCGAGGCATGGGGTACCAGACTTGAAGCATTTGGCCTGTCTGGGCATCACAGTGAGATGCAGAGGTTGGTGGCTGGACCCCAGGGCAAGGGCCAGCTGGAACCCAGGGTGTCAAGGACTTGGGTCACACATCAGGAGGGAGTGGGTCTGGCTGTGTTGCCTAGGAAACCTGGATCCACAGGACAGTGCCCTGGCAGTGCCATACACAGAAACTCTCCATCATGGCTCCAGGCAAGTGGGGCCAGTCTCCAAAACCTCCACAGCCAGGTTGCAGATGGATGAGCCTCCCCCAGTCCCAGGGCTCCCTCTAAGCAGCAACAGTGCCCCAAGACCCAGGAGCCTTCTCAGCTAGGTGACCACAGTGGAGGGCCACCAGCTCAAAGCTCAGAAGTGGAAGAGTGCCCTGCTGTGCCCTGCTCAGGAGGACCTGCCCTGGCACTGGGTGGTGGGGAGGAAACACCAGGCAGTCAGCGCTGGAGACCCTGAAAGTCTGCTGGCTAATGAGATTTGCCCCCTCCACCTACCAGGTACTTCTTGCAAGGGGGGCCACCTGGCTTCTGCCCAGAGTCCTCCCTTCCTTAGCCTGGCTGTGCCCCTCCCTAGCTGGGATGGCCTAGGATTGTAGGGGCAGGAGGGTGACAGGCCTAGCTCTCTGCATGCAATCAGGATGGGGGGCAGAAAGGGGCGAGAGACACGGAAACTCCCCTCCACCGCTGTGCTGGTCTGGGGACCCCATCCTTGCCCTACCTGACTGAAGTCAGCAGGCTCCGGACGACTAGATGGCTTCAAGAGGAATGGCAGGTACAAGGCTTCAGAGATGGGACTGGCCGGGCTCCGGGATATAGCTGCATGGCCTAAGTGACCTCCCTCCCTTGGCTGGGGACTGCAGCTAGATGCCAACCTGGTTGGAGGGTACCTGCCCATCAGCCCAGGTCATAGGGCAGTGCCCCAGGAGGCCCCGGTCCTACTGCTGCCTGGCCTGGGTGCCTGCTGTAAAATGGTGGAGAAGGAACAGGCGATCCCATCCATGGCAGCCACGGGGGTCTCTGACAGTGGCACCAGGCAACGGCTTTCTGCACAGCCCCCAAACCCACCCCCCCTTTTTTTTGACAGCAGGGATTGAACCCAGGGATTCTTAACCACTGAGCCACATCCCCATCCCTTTTCCATATTTTATTTAGAGACGTGGTCTCTCTGAGTTGCTTAGGGCCTCACTAAGTTGCTGAGGCTGGCTTTGAACTTGAAATCCCCCTGCTTCCGTCTCCTGAGACGCTTGGATTACAGGCCTGAGCCACCACGCCTGGCTACAGCCCCCCTTGGTGTGGCTCCCCCACCCCTGCACCTTCAGTCAAGACCAGCAACCCAAGGTAACCAACAATCCAAGGCAGACCTCGTGAGCACCTGCTGTATACAGCCCCAGCCTGACGCCATGCAGGCCCCCACCAGGGGACCCAAAGAGAGACCTACTTGGCCCCAACAGCCCAGTGGCCTACATGGGCAGTGCTGGCCTGCCTGGAGACCAGGCCAGGATGTACACAGAGGGACCTCTGACCCCAGCCCAAAGGTAACTGGCTGGGCTGGTAGACAGCTGGGTGGACCCCATCCTATCTCCTCATGGGGCCTTGCCTGCCTAATGACCCCAAGATGACCCGAGAGAGTGGGGGATCCAGGTTGCGGAGGGAGCCTGAGGTGCCCTGGGCTCTCTGCCCATGTGATCTCTGCTGCCAGGCCTGGGGCACCCCCAGCAGACGTGAGCTCATCCTGCGTCTGTGGGGAGCGGGAGGAGAGGCCGAGCTCCCTGGGCCCACCGAGGGAGGCAGGCGTGGGCGCTGGTTCACACGGTCCAGGTAAGTGACTCACCTCTTCCCACAGCCCGTGGCCCCGAGCTCCAGGCAGGGGAACCTGCCCCTGGGGCTGCCCTGGAGCCCACCCATTAATGCCAGCAGCTCCAGACCCCTCTTCAGAGATTGGCTGGACCTCTTTCCCTCTCTCAGTGCTTCGAAGACCACACCTGCCTTCCAAGGGCCAACTCCTAGGGCCCTGCAGGACACGGACATCTGTTCCCACCTTCCATCCTCCATGAGCCCAGCCTCCTAGGTGCCAGGCCCTCCACATCCCCTCCCTCCCCCTCCCCTCCCGATGATCCGTCTCCCCCACACACTACATCCCTTGGCACGGTAGTATAGACCACCCAGCCACAGAGACATCGGCTGCGGCACCACAGCACCTCTGCAGCCTGCAGCCCACTGTGACACTCTCCATCATTCCCAGGACAGTCAGCCTGGCCAGCCACGAGCCAACAGCACCTTGCACCCACTGCTGGCTGCTGTCCATACCCCACCTGCTGTTCATCCTACTTACCCCCCTCCTCCCCTTACTGACACTCGCTGACCGTGAACACTGTCACAGCAGTGCTGGTGATGAGTGACCGCTGGGAGACTGCCAATAGGTGAGCCAAGTGGGGCGGCCCAGCTGGTGGCGACTGGGTCCTGGAGACTGTTCATGAGTGTGGTGAGAGAGCCACTGGGGGCAGCAGGGGTCAGGGTGGGAGGACCCACAGCGGGCAGCGTTGAGAGAGTTCCAAGGCAGACCTCGTGAGCACCTGCTGTATACAAGTAGAGCATGGGAACTTAGGAAGGGAACTGAGGTCATATTTTCAGCTGCTGGGCCTCAGGGGCAGGAAGATGCCTCAGGGCCTCAGCGGACCTGGGGCAGCTGCACTCAAAGCAAGGGCTGCCTAGGAGCTGACCAGAGTAGGGTGGTGCCCACCTCCCCACGGCCCCATCCACACGGGCCCTGCACACTGGCCTCCACCTGCTTTGCAAGCACAGAGCTGACCTCCTCCTCTCCGTGCACCCCTCCCGCCCAGGTCCCCTCCTTCCACTCAGTACCCCTGCCAGGCATGTGACCATAGGTCCCCACCCGCGCCTCTCCACATAACTCAGGCCACCTGAAGACCACCACCAGAGGCCTTCCGTGACTGGCTGTGAAAAGCTTGGGTTTGAAGTACCCTTCCTCAGATTTCTCAAGGGCTCTGGCCCAGAAGGTCCTCTCCCCTTGGGTGCCACACACACCCCTTTTGGCCATGGACTTCTAGGTTTGGGGCACCAGGCCAGCAGGACCTGCTCGGCAAGCCACACAGGCAAGGAAATGCGGGGCTGGGCATTAGGGTCTCCCGCCTGCTGGGTGAGTCCTCCCCACAGGCTATTCCTGGGCCCGCATTTGAAGGTCCAGATGGAGGAAGGGCACATAGCCCCAGGGCACGAAGGTGGGTCCCCGTCAGGCTCTGCTCCTGCAGCTGGGGCGTTGGCCCGGTGTCCACACTAAAAACACACCTAGCCCCTTTGCAATCTTGGGGAGCCATTGGCTCTGGCCCTTGGCCCACAGTCACAGCTGCCGGAACACAGGAAGGCCCCAGAATCAGTGCTCCAACCTGGACTAGGAGGATGGGTAGGAGCCAGGGCAGAGGCCAGAGGAGGTCACAGGGCACACACCTGGCACTGGGGTGGGGGCAGAGGCGGAGAGGGTGGGACACAGGGAGCTGAACACAGGGCACTGGGGTTCAGTTAAATGGAGCTGGGAAAAAAAGTTTGAACCAATGTCCACTCAAGGGTGTCCCTTGCCAGACCAGGCCTTGGCCAGTCCTGGTCAGAACCGGGGTGGGAAGTGGGGTCCAGCTTTAACGGGTACCTCTTTCCCTCACCTGTGAGGACTAGGCGTGGGAGCAGGAGGGCCCCTCACCTGCGCCTCCCAGGCATAGTCACACCCACCGGTCCCCTGGCAACTGGGAACAGGTCAAGGGGCAGCCAGGACCCTGGAGGTCCAGCCAGGTTCCAACCCCCCACCCCTGGGCTCCTGGGGGTTGGCCATGGCTGGACCTCCTGGGCCTTTGTAAGTGGGTTGCTGGTGGGGGGGGGCGGGGCTGAGGCCTGAGGAGGAAGGGCTGGCTCAGTCCCTTAGGAAGCCCTGGGGACCCACCCATGCCCCTGCCCCAGCCAGGGCATCACGCCTGCACCCATCCCCCACTCCCAGAACCCTGGCCAGAGGACAAGCTGAGATAAGGTCTGAGGGAGGGGAGGGAGAGGGAGGCCTTGGCCCGCTGTCCTGATTAGCGGCAAATCCCAGGAAGTCTCCACCCCATCCTGAAACCCCATCTCCTAAGCGCACCACCACAACCCATGTTTAGGTCAGGTCAGGCCTTACGGCCCCCTGCACCCCACCTTTCCCACCAGGGTGGCCATGCCCCCACTATAGGGAAGGGAGTAGCATGCCCACCGTGTCTGCTCTGAACCACATGAACCACAGGAGAGCCCCTGGCCACCTGAGCTTCCCGGGCCCAGGCCAGGGTCCCCAGAGAGGTACTCATGAAATGGCATGTGCTTCTCAAGATCCCAAGGGTCTGGACTCTTCCAAGTGGTGTGGGGCCTGCAGGGGAGGTGCCACGTGGCTAGACGGGGAGCTTGGAGAACCTCGATTCCTGGGAGGTGGGAAGGCAAGGACCAGCCCAGTCAGGTGGCCCCAGGGTGGGGAGCAATATCCATGGGGACACCAGGAATGCCACGGGGGGGGGGGGGACAGGGACCTCCCTGCCCGTCCCATGAGCAGCGTGGCCCCCAGTGGTTCCTGCCCTGCCACAGCCCTCCAGCACAGGGACCAAGGTAGGAAAGGCAACAGGGCCTGGGGCTGGGTACTTGGAGGGACTGTGGGGACAGTCAGGTGCTTCCCAGTCCAAGTAGTCCCCAGGAGAAGTGGGAGGAGGAAGGTCACCTGCCTGTCAGTGGCAGAGCTAGGAGGAATAGAAGACAACAGAGCCTGGGAGAGGGTCATGGGCATCAGGATAGTTGAGGTCACCTGGGTGAGGGGAAGCAGATGCCCTAAAGGGGCTGGGGGACAGGGTGGGGGGCCTGGCCGGGACAGGAGGCCACACTGGCTGCGAGATACCAGTAGGCTAGCCCTTGGCTGGCCAGGCAGTGTGCGTGGTGCTTTGGGCAGATGACTTAATCACAGGCGGGCTTTGTCCCTGGGCACCGCCCCCCTGCCGGATCCTCCGCCTGGCCGGGCCCCTGGCTGCACGCCCCCATCCCCAGCTCCTAGCAACCTGCAGTGGAGCATGGGCAAATGGGAGCAGGGCTGGGGGCTCCATCAGGCTGGGAACAGCGCGGGGGTGGCCACGGGGTGCGGCCAGGGTGGATCCACCACGGGCTGGCTCAGGGGACACCCGCCCAGCCTGGCCCGTGCCAGCCCCCGAGGGGGGCATCCTGGGAGTGGCTCCTGGCTGGCATCCTGGCAGAGGAGGTGCCAGGGCCACGGCTGAGGGGGGGCGGGGGCTTTGTAGACTTCTGCCCCCCCTCTTCCTGGGGCCCCCACCCGCCTGATTCTGTCAGAGCCTTAGAAAGAGAGACAAAAGCCCCGGGAGGCCCTGGGAGGGCCGGACACAGGCAGGAGATGGGGTTTTAATGACCAAACTATAGTGTGGGAGCAGAGGCAGCTCATTAACCCTGTCGGGCCCTCACACTGGGCCCACCCAACACTGGCCAGGCCCTCTCCAGGCCTCCTGACCCCCAACCCATGAGACTTGGGGAAGAAGGTGGTCTTACCTCCAAAGACGCATTGCCAGGGGTCCCAGAACTTGCTCCCTGCCCCTTGCAGAGGTTCTGTGCAGGCTGCGGGTGGGGGGTGGGTGCAGCAGGACGCCAGCCTGGAACACCCCGTCCACCCGTCCATCATTACTTCCCCGCAGCCTTCCCGCTTCCTGACCTTGGATCTGAACTCCAGCCAGGGGCATTGGCTGCGTGTGGGAACCCACCCTCCTTGTGGATTGGAGGGTGGAACTGGTGACCCCCAGGTTCTTCTCGGATATCTGCCTCCCAAAAGCGGAGGGAACTGAAGCCCTTGGGGGCATGAGAGGATTCCAGGCCTGGCCTATGGAAGGACAGAGGAGCTGCAGTCGGGGCTGGGAGCCGCAAGGGTCTGCTCTGTAGGGTCAAGTCCAGATGCTGGGTCCAAACAGACCAGCATGGACGACGCTTGCCCCTGTCTGTGCAGGACCTTTTGCCTGTGTCTGCATGGTGAGCAGGCAGGGTGTGCCTGTGGGCCTGTATACGGTGCCAGGTGGGTCGTGGTGGAGGGCACCTATGTCCAGGCCAGTGCTGGCGCTCCTGTGTCATGAGCAACAGCCACTCCAAAGGGTCA
The DNA here is from genome assembly GCF_021218885.2 of Marmota monax. NCBI lineage: Eukaryota > Metazoa > Chordata > Mammalia > Rodentia > Sciuridae > Marmota > Marmota monax. The sequence goes on along the minus strand of NW_026694710.1, from coordinate 28,274,691 downwards.
CAGGCTCTCCGGAGCCTCCCTGATCTCTGCCCACCACAGTGGCCAGGTTCTGAGCCTCAGGCCACCTCAGGACCCCTGTCCTCTTAGCTGTGGTCTCTCTCTCTAAAAGGAGGTCTGGCCCTGGGATGGGCACCTCACCCCCCCGCCCCTGGGCTGGGCGTCCTGGGACAGGCACTGGACCCTGCCTGCATTGACCAGTCCAAGAGAATGTGACAAATGAGGAAAACTTGGGGCCTTTGCAGAGGCCTGAGCCTGGGAGCCTCTGAGGAGGGTGGTGTCTCTGGGCCTGCCTGGAGTCCTCCCCACCCCTGGAGGACACAGGCCGGGCTGGGTCTCCTCACCTGGGGAATGGGCGCCAGGGGCCTCGAGGTCCTGGGGGGCCAGACCAGGGAGGGACCAGCAGGCCTGGTGGGTCGGGGCGTGGCTGCCAGTGGCCAAGGCGCAAACAGCCGGGCTTGTTTCCCCCACGGTTCGCGGGTTTCCAAAAGCCTGAAAAAGGAACGTGGCCGGGAGGCAGCGTGTGGCAGCCGTGAATGGAGCCTGTGAGCCGTCCTGCAGGCTGGCTGGGGGGCCGGGATAAAGGGCCCCAGTCATGCTGCTGGGCTGGCCCAGCGCGAGTGTGCTAAGTTGAAGCTATAAATTACCCACGGCCGTGGCCAGCGCCACCGCAGGGCGGGCGGGGCGGCTGGGAGGGGGCGCGGGCTCTGTAAATCGGCCCTTTCACCGCTGGAGGCCGGGCACGAAAGAAAAACTTTGTTTTATTAAAGCAACATCAGGGTTGTGGCTGCCCGGCCGAGAGGCGCCGACAGAGGGGCTGGGCACCAGGCAGGCGGGGGCTCCTGCCACACCCGGAGCCTCACAGAAAGGCCCCTTCAGGAGTGGCTGGCTCCAGGCATGGGAGCCAGGTGGGGGGCTTGCTGCCGCACCCCAACCCTAAAGGCTCACAGCCTCCACCTTGCCCCACAGCCAAGACTTGCTTGGGCCCCCCAGAGCTCCAGCTAGCCTGTGACCAGTCAGCAGGTCAGGGCCCAGAGCAGGGTCCCAGGGCAGCCACCTCACCCTCTCTACCCAGCGTTCCCTCAGTCAGAGCTGGGTGCCCAGATGGCTGGGGCAGATGACCAGGCCTCAGGCTCACCCACTGGACTCAGGCCCTGTCTGGTAGCGTGGGTGTTGATTGTGGTGGCCCAAACACAGGGCAGCACCCATTGGGACAAAAACTGCTCCTACAGCCAGGACCTTCCCAGGATCCGGGGGAACCAGGGGGCCCAAGGGAGAAATGGGAGAGGGCTTTGGGAGCCTGTGGTAACACACCCCTCAGTGGAAACGAATGGAGACTGGTGGCTTGTCTGACTCCCCACCCGGCCATGGTGCTCTGAGGCCCTGTGACGTGATGGGCAGGTCTGGGAGACCCAGGGCCTGAGTGTGAACCTTGGGCTGGCTCCTGCCCACACCTCATCCTCATGGGAGGCTGACACCCCCTGACCCGCTACCCCTGTGCTTGTTCCTGCAGCATCTCCCTGAATGGAGCCCTCTGCCCCTGTCCTCATGCCCCATCCTTCTCTGAGCCTCCTAGGAACCTCCCTGGCCCCACGGTCACAGTGGGGCTGCAGCCCAGGCTGGCCTCACTTTTGTGGTATTAGCCACGCGGCTTCCCTACTCCCTGCCCCACTAGAAGGCAGGCCTAGTCCTCTTCTGACCCACCAAGGGACAAAGGAGATGGGTACATGGAACAAGCAGGATCCTGTGGAGGGGCCCAGCCTTCGAGATGGGCAGGGTGACCCGTCCAGGGCAGGGGGGATCTCCAGACTTCTTGCAGGTGCTATTGGCTGTGCCCTGTGCCCTCTGGGCTTCGAAGACCCTCTAGCTGAAGACAGGTGTCGCGACAGCAAAAGGTGCGACTCCCGCAGTCCAGGGGAGAAACAAAGAATGTCCACACACTTCTGCCCTGGTCAGTGCTTTCTTCCCTCAGATCACTCCATACAATTTCACTCTATAGGTTCTTTTTTTTTTTTCCCCAAATATTTATTTATTTATTTTTAGTTTTCAGCAGACACAACATCTTTGTATGTGGCGCTGAGGAGCGAACCCGGGCCGCACGCATGCCAGGCGAGCGCGATACCGCTTGAGCCACATCCCCAGCCCCTCTATAGGTTCTTAATCAAGAAGACCGCAATCCTTAATGCTAGTCGCTGCAGTAGCCATAATCAGTTCACAGCAAACCATTCTAGATTAATTCCAAGCACCGCAAACACACTTAATCGTGACAGGCTCATGACAGACATGCCCTCTGCGTGCCAAGTTCAAGTGTCAGATCAAAAGTCTCAAGCCTTAGGCTCTAAGTCCAGCAGATGCACACTCACTCAGACCAGATGCACACTCACTCAGACCGCAATGATCAGGTCAGGAACCCAGGCAGGCTTCTCCTGGGGTGGAGCTGACCGCTGGCTGAGGAGGCTCTCCCCAGGGCCAAGATGTGGCTGTAGAGTTTGAGGGTGGTGAGGAAGATGCAGAGGATCAGCAACGATGAAAAGTGTTGGGATGTCAGTCCAGGTCCTCATCAGGCTCTCGGCGTGAGGGCATCAGTGTCGGCTGGCTGAATGTCTGTTCTCTTGCTCCATTATTTATACCAAATTTGGGGGATTTTGACCCCCTTTCAATCCTTATCAGCTGCCACCAGGATTTCCCAGTGACATCATTTACCCTGGGGTTAAAACATCTGGTCTGGTGGTCCCCACCCTGATTTTCTTGCCTTTCCCCCTTATTGGGGGCAAGGACAACATACCAGAGGCTTCACTCTGAGTTTGTCAGGGTGGGGAGAAGTGACTTGTTTGTGCCTGAGGGCCATACTGGAGGGCTCCATAGGCGTGCCTGGTGAGACGAAGGTTTCAAACTGGAGTTTCAAAATGGAGTTGCTTAGGCTCAGGCCTAAGGCCGTCCTTACAACAGGGCTGGTGCTAGAACTGGGTCCACCCTGGGCCTCACTGTGAGCAGAAGCCCTTCTGTCCTGGGAGACCCCCTGCCTGCCTCCACCGGGCTACATGCCCCTGTTTCCACCAATGCCCACACACCAGGACCTAGGCCTGGCCAGGACGGCCCTGTCCCTGGTCACCCCTGGCTTCTGGTCCCTCTGTTTTGGGGAGGGTCCTCCTATGTCCTAGGCCTCGCTCTCAGATGAGTTGAGGCTCCCTGGCGAACCAAGAGTGGGACGAAGCCCAGCTTGGTGGAGAGAGGGGCCTTCCAGGAGCTGAAACATGGTATTCCCAGGCAGATTTCTGTCCCCAGGGTCCTGGGGCCAGGCAAAGCTCAGGGACACCCTAGAGTCCTAGAGCGCAGGCCTGGCTGCTCCTGGTTCCACAGCCACCCTCAGACCTTGGGCCTTGTTGCTCTGTGGTGCTACCTCCTCTTCCACCCTCCTGAGCTCCCACTTACCCCTCGAGACCTGTCCAGAAGAACTCAGATCTGACCAGGCCAGAGCAGGGCACCAGGGCTCATGCTGACCAGGGCCCTCCTCTGGGCTTGGCCTCTGCTCTTTGCTCCCCCAAGACTGTGGAGTGGAGGTGCCGGGTAGGCCAACCTCACAAGGCCTGAGTGTGGCCCACGAGGCTCACCTCCTCACTGGAGCCCATGCTCACACCTTGGACCGTGCTGAGCATTCATCAACAGCACATCTCCCTGTCCCCTGAGACCCCCTGCCTTGGTCCCTGTAGAGAGGTGAAGACTTAGGCTTGGAGAGGTGAAAAAAGGAGCATCAAGACAGCCATGGGCAAAAGGCAACGGCAGGAGGCATCAACACGTGGCATCGGCCCTCCCACCGGGTGGGGGTCCTGGGACGGAGACATCCACAACGTGTGGAGAAAGGCTGGTGCCACTTTCCAAAAGTGACATCATTGCAGAAGAGCCAGGGAGTGTGCCAGGTGCCCAGCAGGCGCTCAGGAGGAGTGGACTCTCTGAGAAGAAGTGGACAATAGGAGCCAGACCTGAGTGGCCCTGAGGGGCAAAGCACTGGGCTACATGCCCAGCCCCAGTGAGGAGACAGGAGTGTGCTGAGCCTCAGCACCCAGGGACTGGGATTCTGACTCGCGGCCACAGGAGCCCCAGCAGTAGAGTGATTTGGGGGTGCGAGTGGCCCTCTGAGCACGGAGGCTGTGCAGGGCTGGGCTGAGGGTCAGATACTGGGAGAGGTGAAACTCCAGATCTTTGCAGGCCAGTCCTGGGCCAGTATGCCCAGCCTTAGCCCCCTGCCCCTTCTGGGTACTAGGGCCCCTCCCTCAGGTGGTGGGCAGAACTCAGGCTGGCTGGATGGTGCTGGCTGGAGGGCGGGTACTACCAGGGCACTGGGGGGCAGGGCTTGGGAGGTAGCCATGCCCCTAGGGATCATACAGCCACCCAAGAGATGAAAGGCCCTGCCCCTCTTGGGCCTCACGGTGCCCTTTGAAGGCTGTGGGAATGCCCGCAGGGCAGGCGGGTGCCAGGCCCCAGGAGGGGGCTGGGGTGCCAGGCCCTGTGTGAAATGCAGCAGCAGCGGGAGCAGAAGGTGCTAAGAGAAAACCCTGTAACCAGTGCCTCAGCTCCCCCAGCTGGACAGCCATGGGGTAGAAGGAACCCCACCCCCCAAGTCTTGGGCTCTACTGACCTTGGGCAGTGCTCAAGCCACAGGGCCAGGAGAAGATTGGCCTCAGAGGCAGCCACTCACAGATCAAAGTCCATGACAGTCTGGGGGTTACCAGCTAGTCCAGTGGTCAGCAGAGAAGCTCTGGTTAGAAGTGGGGTGCCCAGTCTGGTCTCTGCTTCTTCAGACCAGGCACTGTGTATGGGTGGATGCCCTGTCCCTCACTCTGCCCCCACTCTGGACCCGGGCCTGACCCTTGGCTGCCATCGGTGATGGGGAGTGGGGGCAGGTTTCGAGGACCTGGGGCAGGGGCAGGGCCTGTTGCTCCCGGGGCAGGGCGGGGCTGGGGCTGGAATGTTTGCACTCTCTGTTTGCCCGAGGAGGTGCACAAGGCCCCTGCAGGGGCTCCCCTCCCGAGTGCTGGGTCTACAGCTTGGTGGCTGGTGGAGGCTGAGGGACCCTCTGGCCTGGATGGGGAATTCCAAGGCCGGCCTGGACACAAAAGGGACCTTCCTGCCTCCTCCAGGCCACTTCTGGGCGTCGGCAAGGGGTACCCGCGCCCACAGGGACCTGACCAGCCCGCGCCTCCCGCCCCCTTCCGGGGCTTCCCAGCCGGGCGCGGAGATTATGCAAATCCCCGGCGGCTTCTTAATTAAATCCCTAACGAGGCGCTGGGGCCGGGCCAGGGGCGGCGCTGAAAGCCGGGGTCACGCTCCGAAGGGGCCGCTGTCTGCGCTGCGAGGGCCCCGCGCCCGCCCGGGCCTGGGAGCGGCGCGCGGAGGGGCGTCTCGGCCTCCCCGGCCTCCCCGGCCTCCCCGGCCTCCCCGGCCTCCCCACCCGGTGGATCCGCGGCCCCGCGTCCGAGTCCCCGCGACCCCGCCGAGGCCGGTCGGTGGCAGGGAGGCCGCGGGCAGGGCGGGCCGTCGGGGTAGAGCCCCCGCGTCCCGCGCTCCGCCTTCAGCCGCCTGTTGTTGGGCCAACAGCTCGGCCGGGCCGCCTGAAAGGCCGGGATTAGCGAACATTAGCGGCCTTTGAGCGGCTCCGGGGCGCCCCTTCCCGGCCACGCCCCGCTCACTCCGCTGCCGGCGAGGCCAGCGGGGACCTCGCCTCCGCGTGGGGCAGGCCCGCTCCCACTTACGCCACTTCATGCCCCAAGGCTGTCTGGGGAGGTCCCCAGCCCCCTAGTCCAAAGTGGTCTCCAAGTCGGGGAGCTGGGTGCTGCGCACTAGGCCGCGCTGGCCCTTGGTCCCCACGTGGCCTCTGAACCACTCCAGCGCCCCGTTCCCATCCCCGCCATCCCCACCGCCAGGTCCTGGCTTTCTACCTGCCCACCTCTGCCGCCGTGTCCCAGCGGCCTGCCTGGATCTCCCAAGTTCAGCTGTGGGCACTGTCCCCGAGCTCCAATTCTCCGGAACCCTTGGCCCCAGGGGTACAGGTGTAGGTTAGTATCCCTCCCTCAATTCCCATTTCAGCACACCCTTTCTTTTAAATAGTCTGAGTTGAGGAGGAGGGAGGGGACCCTCCCCACCCCAGGAGCTAGAGGAGGAGCTGTTGACCAGCACCCTGTCTCCAGGGAGAACTTGGAGGATGCACTCAGAACAGTCACAGAAAGCAGCCTTATTACTCCCACTTTAGAGAGGAGACATTGTGGACCCTGTGTGGAGCCGCCTAGGATCAGGCCCTGGGTAGGTGTGGAGCAGACCTGGGTCTCCACTCCCATTCCCCATTCTCATCCGGCCCGACTCCCTCTAGCCGCCTGCCTGTTCAGGGCACTGCTGGCCCTAGAGCCCTGAACCTCTGCCCAGCTGGGCTGGGGACTAGAGTTGGGGTCTTGACCTGGACCCCACCCATCATTGGCCTGCTGCCTGCAGGCTGTGGCGTGGGCTTGGTCTCCCCTCCCTGAGTTCCCATTCTGTTTCTGCTTAGTGCTGACCATCAGTGCCAGAGGCCACCTGGAACCTGCCTTCAGTCACTCAGCCACATGGACACGTGTATGCATGCACACGCATGTCCCCACATGCAGGTGCCCCTCAGCAAGTGCCCCTGCCCCAGGAGAGTAAACATCTTAATAGGAAGAAGCAACAGACTCCAAGAAAAAATGTGGCCAAACCTGACTCAGGCAGGCCTGTGGAGAGTTGGCTGCCCCAGGAGGCCCCCACTCCTGCTAACACCCCAGAGTCATGATGGCCTCTTAACTTTTGTGGTAAAACATTGACAGGATCCTGCCTCCCGCCCTCAAGCCAGACACCACATGGATGGTAGGGCTGGGTAGGAGGCACCAGGTGGTAGGGTCAGGTGTTGGCATTTCAGTGAGTGCATGCTGATGGGCACGTGTGTATCTTTGAGGGATGGCCATTAGAGCCTGAATGGCCCCCGGGTGCCTCCTTGGCCTGCCTTGCAATCTTGCCTGAGGGAAGACAGCTGTCCCCCATCCCCATGCGCCACTGATACACCCTGAACCGGTTTCCCACTCTGTATCCCTCTGGGTCAGGACCAGGGGCGGGGGTAGATATCAGAGCGGCTTAAGGGGCTCCCCAGCTCTAGAGACAAACCCAGAACCTGCCCAAGCCCACGGCAGAGAGGCCGCTGAGACCTTCTGGGGTGACTCCCAGCCTAGGATTCCTGCCTTTCCTGATGGGAGGTGTCTTTGGCCAGCTCCGACCCTCTGCCTCTGGGAAAGCAGGACAAAAGCAGGGTTATGCCCTCCACGGGCCCCCACTCTCCTGGCCAGGACAAGGACAGGCCTGGCTGGATCCTATGACTCTGGAGCAACCACAAGGAGCCTGGGGTTTGCCTCAGGAACCTAATCAAGTAATGACTGGGTTGGTGTGGAGGCAACCAGCCAAGAGGAGTGGCCCCACTGGCCCGTCCCCGTTGAAGACCCCTGCACCCCACTTCCCACTGAGAGGGTGTCAGGACCAGCACCAAGGCCTTCCTCAACCTCTCACTCCCAGTTTGGCCACTCTCCCTTCTTGGCCAGCTGAGTTCAGCACAGTTCCCCTTCTAGAATTTTCTGGAGCTTCTGGGTTAGCTGGGACTACTCTTCTGTCCAGCCAAAGGGAAGTGTTTCCCTGTGCACCATTAGCCTGGCCTTGCTGGGTAGACCTGGCCACTTGGTCTTGGCCCAGGTCAGGACCAGGAAAGGTAGATCAGGTAAAGGAAAGAGGAACAGGGACCCAAGGGTCCTGCAGCCACTGGCCAGCACGACTCAGCCAGGCCTCCTGAAATTGCTCCAGGGTCTGGGCTGGACCCCTCTGGGCCTAGTGTCCACCACTTAGCCAGTCCTCAGGGCTATCCAGGGAGGCCCAGTGCAGAGGCAGCATGCAGGGGTGCCCAGAAGCCCTGGAGGGGCTGGCCACATCCCGGCCCCTACCATGAACCAGGATGGGTCTCGTGCCTCCTTGATCACAGCCTCCAAGCACCCGTGTCAGCAAGGGAGACTGAGGAAGGCACAGTGTGCCATGTCTAGCCTGGGCCCTGGCAGGGGAGGCCCCCAGGGCTTGTGGGCGAAGGGCACACGCCACGCTGTTTGGCCAAGCAGGCTTTCGGGTGGGACTGGGGCCAGGGCCAGAGGCTCCCTTGGCCGCCTCAGCCCAGGCGGGCAGTTTTAATTACCGCTCGCTGGGCCCATTGAGCCTCTCACTAATCTGGGGCCGCCGCCGCGGGCAGCTCAGGCAGGCGCCCCCTCCCCCTGCGGCCCGGGCACGGGGTCCCTGGGTTCTCACGTCCCGCCGGCCCCAATTAAAGTGAGCTTGGCGGGCCCGCCGTGCTAATGAGCTCTGCAGGCTGCTGGGCTCAGCGCCAGGGGGCAGGGTGGGGTGGGCGGAGGCAGCTCAGGAAGGGTGGCTCGGTCCATCCTGGGAGAAGCCCCGGGAAGCCCTTCTGCCTACCTGCCAGGCTGAGCTCTCTGGCCCCCTCACTCGGTGAGGTGCCCAGCCCAGGGCGTAGCCTCTGACAGGCATGGGATTCGCACTCAAGAGTCCAGATGCCCACAGAAAAGGCCGAGCAGCGCGGTGGGGGACCAGGTGCCTGGGGCTGTAGAGCCAGGCTAAGGCCACAGCCCTGGATGGGCTTCCTCTCACTTGGTCATTGTTCACTGGGCTGCCCAGTGGCCCTGCGGGTAGAAGCCAGTAGGGTGCATGTTCTGGCCCCTTTGGAGGCTTGACTCCTTGTGGGGGCTTAGGCTTGGGGTGCCCCTTGGCATTTTACCCAGGCTGGGCTTGGGCGCGAAGGGCCAGAAAGGGCTGAGAGTCCCAAGGCCCTGGTACTCCTGGCTCTACAGGGTCTGGGCAGCCATAGGTCAGGGGGCAGGACCAAGGAAATTTGTCAGAAACTCTTCAGGCTCTCTTGGGTGTCCAGTCTGAGACTGGGAGGTCCCTGGGATCGCTGGGCTTTGAAAACCTCCAAGAGTCTTCAGGTCACTGGGTGGCTATGGCCAGGGCCCAGGTTTGAGATCCCCACGTGGTGAGGGGCCCTTGTACAGCTCTCAAGGATCACAAGGCTGGCAAGATTGGACATTCCCTGGGAGGGTCCCTAACCAGACTGGGTGCTGACAGACTGTGACGGGCAGCTGTTGGGAGGGCTGTGTGCATGGGGTTGGGGTACTCTGCAAGAAGCACCTCCAATCTGCTTCCCAAATCTGCTGGCTGTGGGACTTGAAGGGTTCACCCTCTCTGGGCTTTTCTAAAGGCTGGGCTGGGAGTGGTGGTGTCCTGGAGGGGCCAGCACTGTGGCCAGGAGCCTTTCCCTCCCCCCGGCCTTCCCAATGCTGGAGCCTGGTGGTTTTGCGGGGGCCTCTAGGTGTGCCTTGCAGCATAGCACCCCGTCCCCTCCCGTTATGCACTGTGGCCTAGGAGCTGACTCTGCAAGGAGGCAAACAGGAGCCCTGGCAGGCAGGTGCCCAGAGAGGAGCAATAGGCCGGCCTTTGGGGACTCTGGGAAGGCAGGGGTGCTGGGACCCCTGGCTGCAGCTTGCTGTGACCCTGACCCTGCCGGCCAACTGCATACCCAGGGCCTCGGGTCCAGTCAGCGGGGGCACTGCCAGCACCTCTGCTCTGGTCCCCCCACCACCGTGCCCAGACGTGCAGGCGCATGTACAGTGACATGGGACACACTCACAGACAGGTGGCCCCTGGGTAAGCCTGGCCCCCAGCAGGGTTGGAGCTCAGTGACCCTCTGTGGTGTGCGGCCCTGCGGACCGAGTTTGTGCAGAGGGACTTGGAGGCCACAAGCTGACCCAGTTTACTGGGGGAATCAGCTGCAGAGGCAGAGGTGGGGAACTGACGGAGCCACTCGAGGCCACACAGGGCGTGGGCACTGGACATACATGCCTAAAGACCCAGAGATGATGGACCCCGGGGCCAGGTCACTGGGCAGCATCAGTAGTCCAGTCCCTGCCCACTCATTCCCAGCTACCGACAGATCCTCTGGTCCCCTCCTCCCAGGGACGAAAATGACGGCTGGGAGTGGCTCTGTTGGACTGGGGAAGAGAAGCCAGTGGGTCCAACGGTGGCCTGGGGAGGGGGACTTCCTCCCCTTCCCTCTGGGCCCCATGAGCAGAGCATGGGAGGTGTTGGGGTCCTTTGTGGGACAGGAGCAACCTGAGCCCTGAGAGGCTGAAGGGAGGCAGGGGGGGCTTCTGGCCTCCCACTGCCCCTCCCTGGAGTGGCCCTAGTGCTTGCCGCTGCTCGGCTGGAGCCTGGTGCCAGCCTTGTCCCCTGGACAGCCGGTGAGCGTGGAGGTGTTATCTGTGACAGCAAGAGAAGGGCCATGTCGCGCCCAAAGCAGGTGTCGGCGCCTGGGAAGGGGCCAACTGGAAACCCTAGCTGCCCGCCTCGCTCTGCCCGCTGCAGACCTGGAAGGCCGTCGCTGGAGACGGAGGGATCAGCGCGACCCTTGTCCTGGCCCCTCCCTGGCAGATCTGCCCAGATACAGCAGGGCCAGGCACTTTCAGAGGGAGAGGGGGCTGGGAGAGGCACTTTCAGAGGGGAGGGGGCTCCCAGGCTGGGTGTCCCGGGCCCACACTGCCGCAGCCCCGCCTGGCCTTCCTGCCGGATGGCAGCAGATCTGGGGCAGGGCCGGGCGGCTCCGGTGTTGGCTTACCTGGCTGTTCTCACACCACCTTCCTCTGGGCACCCTGGGCCCCAGCGGTCCCCAGGGGCTTCCCATAGCAGGCCCACTTACCCATGGGCCTCCAGGTGTCCCTGACCAGGGCCCTTCAGTTGCACAGGTCAGTTCCTGCCCAAGGGGCCATGCTCTTTGCTGACCGCATGCCTCTCCTCTCTTGGGCCCACTCAGCGATGGCCTGGTCCGGAATGCCCCCTTGAGCCCCAGCTCCAGGCCCCGCACCTCCCTGCCCCACATCCGAGTTCTCATCCCGGGGCACTCTGCTGGCCCAGCTGGGCTCCCGAGAGGACGGTGCAGCCCGAGTCTGTGCGGGGAGTGTGTGCAGCCGGCAGATCTAGGCCATTGGTGTCTAGGTGGGCAGCAGGGTGGCAGGGGCAGAGCCGGGATTGGTGTGGCCAGTGCTGCGTCAGCACCTCTCAGCCGGGGTGGGCAGGAGGCCCTGTCACCCCCACCCCACTGGGCTGAGGGCTAGGATGCGCTGCGGCCTTGCCCTGACGAAGCCCTTTTAAATAAATAAATGAAGTTGGGAGGAAGAGTGGGCAGGGCGCAGTGGGAGGGGGCCTCCCAGAGCTGGCCTGCTCTCAGAGGGCCCTGGGTACAGGGGACGTGGCCCCGGGCCCGGGGCTCATGCTGTGCTCAGGAGGGCTTGGGGTGTGAGGCCAGGGAGTCATGAGTCTCACCCACAGAGCAGGCACTCCTCCGTGGGCTGTGGCCCTGCGGACGTCAACACGCCCAGCGACACCCTGGCTGCTGTGGAGAGGCAGAGGCCCAGCTCAGGTACAGCGGGCAGCACCTACTAGCCGTGTGTGCTCGCCAGCCAGGGGCGCCCATGGTGTGCACCTTCCCTGGGCCCCACCTGGACCTGGAGACAGCCGGGCCCAGGGGAGTGGACCCTCCTGTGGACCTTGGCTCCATGATGGGCCAGCAGGGGACAGTGGCTCAGCAGGAGGCCTGCCTGTGGGAACCTGGGCCCAGTCCAGGTCCACCGGGGCCAGGCCTCCTGCAAGCCTTGCCCTGCCCTGCCTGGGCTGGGGCCTCGGGGTAAACGGAGGTCAGGTTCTGCTTCTGCCAGCCTCCCTGCCTCTGGGCACAGGCTCTGTGGGGCTCTGAGACCTCCTCCTCTCGTGGGGGCTCCTGGCGCCCCTGTAATGGGGATTCGGGAAGGGTGGGGCCTGGCCCAGCTGGCCTGAGCACAGCACGCTGTGGGAAAGGGGGCTCCACCTAGCAGGGGCCTGCGGGGCCCGTGTCCTCCCTCCAGGACAGAGGGGATGATCAGGGCGGGAGTAGTCTAGGAGGGCTACCTGGAGGAGGGGCCAGGACAGGGCCAGCAGGAGAGAAGTGTCTGGGCTTGCTGTATGCAGAGCTGGCTAGCCACCCCAGTCCAGGCTCTGGCCAAGCCCCTAGGGCAACACTGACTCCTGGCCATCCTGGGGACAACAATGGCCGGCATTTAAATTCCAATTGAGTCGGCCAGAGTGGCCGCGGGCCGTGAGAACAGGAGCCGCCACCCCCAGCCCAGCCCCGCCCGCTGCATTCCTGCCTCCCCGGAGATGGCCGTGGCTGGCCGTCGCCAGGGGGCCCGGAATGCAGTGCTCAATGGACAGGGACAAGGGCCCATTGAGCAGTGACGGGCCGGATTGAGCCGTCAGTGCCCCCCAACTCAGGACCCCTCCTCTGTCCCCACCCCCTCCCCCAGCATTACCGATGTCAGCTGCTTGTGGGCCCCTACTCCTGCCCTCCTGAGCCAGGCCCCAGCAGGCCTGAGCCGGGTCCCATTGGACTGGCCACCGGGCCTCTGCCCTCAGCCCCTCCCCGCCCGCAGCGGGGCCTCTCAGAGCCTTAATCTATCATGTCATGGTCTGGGCCCGAGCTTTCAGGAGCTGCCCAGCGTCCTCAGGGATAGAAGGCCATGCTCTTGGCCACAGGCCCAGCTGACCACTGCCTCTTCTGGCTTGCCTGGTCTCCCACTTTGCCCTGTCCTGTGACCAACGGTCCCCTGTCAGCCCACAAAGACAAGGACCCCCCATTGCTCCCCAGTAGCTGCCCCAGGCCTGTCATTTGGGGTCCCCCAGGTACCTGGTGTTTGAGAAACCAGGTTGGAATATGGCTGGCCTGGGACTGATGCCCATTTCCGCTGGACCCAAGGCAGGGCACCGTGGCCTCCGCACAGCGTGTCAGGGAAGACAGAGGCTACTCGCACTCCTGCCCTCTGGAGCCTGAGGCAGGCCCTTCTTGTTTTTTAGATATTTTCGTTGTCAATGGACACTTATTTTACCTATCTGTATGTGGTGCTGAGCGTGGAGCCGTGCCCACCCGTGCCAGGGACGCTCTGCCCTGGGCCCCAGCCCAGCCCCAGCGGCCCTTCTTGGAGCAGCTGGAAGTGCGTCCGCTGCCCTCTCCCTGGCAGGCCCATGGGACCGGACCCACCTTTTGGCTGGATCTGCCCCATCCTTTGCCCCTACTGCGGACGAGCCCTGGCCTGAGCGTCCCCCTGGTGGGGCCTGCCGCCAGCCCTGGGCTCAGACTGCTCCGTGGCCGATCTGACATGCCACAGGGGTCCCTCCCTCCCCCTGGCCAGGGCCCAAGTATACCAGGAGGACGCCAGGCACCTGAGCCCTGGCTGGGCCGTCCCAGGGGCAGGTAGGGCCAGAAGGCAAAGGCCCTGCCTGGTGCTGGGGCCTCGGCTGGGGGCTGGGAGGAGCTGGCACCACCCAGGGACAGGGCATGGGAGGGACCCTAGGGAAGCCTCCCTACCCTGCTTGGGAAATGAGCCCACCCTGTCTCCTGCGGTCCTCAGCAGGGGACTGGCTGTGACTGGCTGTTCATCTGGCATGGGCATGTCCCCCCAGGAGCCTCAGGGTACTCTCGATAGTGAGGGCCTGCAGAGCAGGGAGGTGGAGGCACCTGGAGAGCAGGAGCCTGTCACGCCACCCGCTTCCCTGAGCAGCCTGTCAGGAGTCCAGCCTTGGCCACCCACCACTGTCCAGCCCTCCTTGGCTGGTGTTGCTCAGGTGAGTCCCCAGGTCCCAGGAGGTACTCTGGACAGAGAGGTGTGAAATGAATGTGGAACGAGTGAAGGCCAAACTCCAAGTCCTGATTCACAAACATGGAGCCCAGTGTCCAGTCACCCAGCCCCGGGTAGAGAAGCAGCTGTGCAAAGGCCCTGAGGTGCGGGCACCTGTCCTGAGTGCAGGTGCCCAGGCTGAGCTCTCATGGTGCCCTCTCTCTTTGCAGCTGAGGACCTTTGCCCTGTCGTGGCCTGCAGGGTCCCTGTCCCCAGAGCAGGCCCAGACTCCTGCTGGGAGCCCCCGCTGGCCCTGACTCCTGCCCTCCCCTTGGTTGCCACATGTGGTCCACTTCATGAGACACCTCACGAGCTCCATTTTCGAGGAAAAGCCCTGAGCCAGCTGGAGCAGCAGAGTGGGGTGTGACACCTCAGGAGGCTGGGTCCCCAGGACCGCCCACCAGGCCCCCTGCTGGCTCCCACCCTCCACACCTCATCAGCTGGGCTGGACTGGGCAGGAGCAGGCCTGCGCCAGGCCTGGTGTCCAGGATGTGCTGCAGGCGGCTGCCCCAGGGTTGAGCCCAGTTCCTTAGGACGGCCCTTAACCTTCCTCCCCAACCCACCAGGTTGTCACACCTCTGGGCCTCAGTGCAGGCTGTGCTCCAGGTGGGCCATGCCTGGGAGAAGGCAGTCTGAAGGGGCCTTGAGCCCAAGGCCAAGAGGGAGCAGGGGTGATCACGTTCAGCCTACAGCCCGTGAGAAAGGGCCCGGGAAGGCGTAGTATGAAGTCCCCAGTGGAGAAGCAGCCGTGCAAAGGCTCTGAGGTGGAGGCACGCTTGGTGTTTCGGGAGGGTGAGGAGCAAGGTGGTCCAAGAGCTTGTTCTGGAAGCCCTGGCCATGCTGAGGAGCTAGGAGCCCAGGGCCCTGAGCAAAGAGGAATGCGACCCCATGAGTTTAAAATGGACCCTGGACTGCCTAAAGAAGGGACGGAGGTATGTAGATGTCCCCACCTTCATGGCAGGGCCCAGAACCCAAGGGGGCTTTGGGAAGCAAAGCAGTGCCGGAGCTGGGTCCTGACCTGCTCGGCCCCCCATCACCCCAGGCCCAGCCTGGGCCAGCCCCTCCAGCCCCATATATCCTAGGTCAGTGACCCTCAGACAGTTGTCCTCTGGCCCAGGTGTCCTACAGCCTGGAATTGCTGTCACTGCACTGTGACTCTGTCCCCACTTCTGCCAGGACACAGATGGTGGCTGCACGTCCCTCCAGGGTACAGCCTCAGGTAGAGGCTTGTCTCAGCCTCTCAAGGGCACAGCCAAGGTGTGAAGGGCCCTGGGTCTCCAGCTGGACCTTGCCGCTCTGCTCTCGGGGAGTCTGTCCGGGAGCGCAGGACAGACCCGGGCCCAGGGCAGCCCTCCTCCGTCCCTGAGTTCTGAGGGTCTGTGTTCATCTGCTGGTCTGTGTGTAACAGTCGGATTTTACTCTGTTTAATATTTTGCTGGGGATTGAACCCAGGGTCTCACTCGCCACCCAGCTGCACCCCGTCCTTTTTAAAAAATATTTTAGATGTTGATGGACTTTTATTTGCTTCATTTATCTTTACGTGGTGCTGAGAACCGAACCCAGGGCCTCCCAGGGCCCGGCGAGCGCTCCACCACGGAGCCCCAGCCCCATCCCATTTCACCTCGGGACAGGGTCTGCCAGGGAGCCCGGCTGTGCGGAGCTGGCCACCCTCCTGTCTCGGCCCTGGGCTGCTGGCACCCGGCTGACGGTCCTGAAGCTGTGCGGCATGTGCCCTCCTCCCACGCTGCCCAGGTCCCAGCACAGCCCAGCCTCAGCCCTGGCTGAGAGCCACCTGCACAGCAGTCCAGGCCCTGGGCAGGGCAGAGGCAGCCCTGGGCCTGGTCCGTGCTGTAGCTGGGCAGCCCAAGGCATGGGGTCTGCACGCATCACTGCACATGCTGGTCAGGCCCTTCACGGGCAACTCCTCTTCTCCAGGGGCCAGGGCTTCCCCGAGACCGAGCTGCTCCCCAGGACCGGGTGGTGTCCCCCAGAGTGCCCCAGGTGCTGGTGGGCTGCAGCAGAGGTAAGGACACAGTCGGACGAGGCCCAGCACCAGGCCCAGGTCCAGCACTGGGCCCTCCTCCAGTCCAGCCCAGGCTACAGGACTGTCCTGGGCTGGGGGCTGGGGGCCACTGTGTTCAGGGCACTGTCAGTAGGCTCTGGTACCCCTCAAGGGCTAGGAACCCCACCCCGTGGCAGAGCAGGCTCAACCCTGCCCCCTGGCGGCTGGGACCCGGGGGCCTGGGCCTGGGGCACATCCGGGGCCTCCTACAGCAGAGTGCACCCTGTGCTGCCCCCCCCCCCCGTGCAGGGGGGCTCTGGTGGGGGGGGCAGGGCTGACCGCCAGCATGGGAGAGGGTGAGGCTAAAGTGAGTTGGGGCTGGAGGTGTCTGGGGCACCCTGTCCCACACACCCTGGGTGCAGACACCAACAGAAGCCCCCGTTCCTGGTCCTGACAATAGTGTCCCCAGGTGTCATCCTGAGCCTCCCATCTCCACCACCTCTGCTCTTCCCTCAGCCACATCTCTGTGGTCTGCATTTCACAAAGGACCTCACAGAGCAGGCACACCCAAGCTTCGTCGGTGAGCTCGGAGCCAGGACCCCAGGCTCAGTGCCTTCTGGGCTGTGACCACCCCAAGATGGGAAGAGTGACCGAGAGGACAGTGCTGGCCAGGGGTGTGAGGAGCTTAGAGAGAGGTTCTGGTAGGGGCCAGAGCTGCCTGTGTGGGGCCTGGGCATGGAGAGGGGTAGGTGCTGGCAGGGAAGCTCTGCCGTGGAGCCTGGGGCACTCTGACGTACAAAAGGCTCAGAATGGAGGCCAGGCTCAGCCCAGGAGGAGCCCACGGCAGCAAGACAGGAGGCCAGTGACTTCCACACAGCAGCCACGAGGGGTGGGTCACCGGCGAGTTGGGGATTGCGGGGCAGGCTGGGAGAACTGCGCAGAGAGGCTCTGGGGAGCGGCCAGTGGCCTTCGAGTCTCCACCTGCCCCACCAGCCAGTTTCTGGCACTACCAGTTCTGTGAGCTCAGCATCAGCAAGCGGAGGAGCCTGGAGCCCTTCACGAGAGGACAAGGTGTCTGCGCATGTGAACGTGAGTTTGTGTACACAGGGGCCTTGGCACGGCTGGAGAGCCACTCTCGGCCCCCAGGTCCTGCCAGGCTGTAGAAGCACAGGATTGGTGGTCTGGGGGCTGGCCGAGGGTCTTCCTGCAGTGGAGGGTGGATGGGGTAGGCTGGTATCTCTCTGGAGTCCATCAGCTTAGGGTTTGGGGATTTGCTTCTCCAAGGACTGGAACCAGCAAGGGGGACCTGGTGGCTTCATGCCGCGGGCGTGCAGGCCAGGCAGGCCCAGGCCTCTGGGCCAGAAAGTGTTCACAGCCGGCTTCGGTGAGCAGAGAAGGAGGTGCGGGCAGCCCTCCTGAAACAATGCCAGATGGGGATGACCACTGGCCTCCTCCTGTGCCCCGTGGCCAGGGCCCACTGCCCAGTGGAGCGCCTGAGGGTCTCGCGTAACCAGGAGGATAAGATTTGAGCGAGAACTAGCCCATGGGTGAGGCCAGCTCCAGGCCCTAGGGTGACCCTTGTTGAACCCCTTCAGTTTCTGAGGCCGCTGTGGAGGGGCAGTTGTGGTGAGATGGTGATGGGGTGTGCCTGGTCTGGAGGACTTGGGTAACCCAAGGAAGGCCACTTATGTAGACATTTCTGGGGTGTTCAGAGGAGGAGTGGCTCTTTTTGATTTGCTGTGTGCCCTGGGATAGGTTGCTGCCCTCTCGGAAACTCAGATTCTGCATCATCTACTGAGACCATTCATCTCTCTGAGTCCCCAAAGTACAGGAGTCTCAAGCAGGGAGCCCTTTCCTGCGCTGACCAGGTTTGCTCAGGGTACCCGACTGCCCGGCTTTGGTGGCCTGGCCTGGGAACTGGGTAGCCTGGGCATGGCACTGGTCACAGTGGTCCTGACCAGGTTGGGCACCTGGGTGGGAGGGAGACCTGAGCTTGAGCCAAGCAGTTGTGCCCTCAGGACGGTCACATGTGAGTGCATACACACGTGGCCACATGGGCACCCAGGCGGGTGTCCAGCCCCAAGCCATGCTGCAGTTAGAGCCCTGCCCTGGCCTCGGGCCTGGGCTCCGCGGGGTGCAGGCTCTGCAGCTCCCAGTTTTCCAGGCCTGGCCCAGCTCTGTGCCCATGACGGAGGGCAGTGCTGCTCTCCTGGGCAGCACCAACGTCATGGCCCATACCACCTCCTGGCTGGCTTGGTGTGCCCAGGGCTCGTCCCTGCCTGGTAGGCCCCTCCTGGGACTCAGCTGCCCCAGGCCCACCAGCATCCTGCCCTGGTCATTACTACAGTGAGGGAGGCCCCAGGTGAACTGCTGTGGTGTCCAGAGACCGGGCCCTGTGGCCTGCGTTCCAGGGTTGAGCGGGCGCTCCCCGCCATCCCCTCCTGGAGGCCACTCATGGATCCTTGAGGGGCCAACGGATTTGCCGAAAAGCCACAGAGCCCCAGGGGCTGGGAAGGCCCAGGAAAGCATCGCAGAGGAGGGGAGGGCAGGAGGGTCCATGGCCAGAGGCTGAGGGGCCAAAGCCACTGGGAGGAGGGAAGGTGGGGGAGGGCAGCTGGTGGCTCGGGGAAGCCAACCCTGGCCTGGCCAGCCTGACAGGCCCCTGCCACCTCACTGAGGTGAGGCAGACCCTCGGCCTGAGACCACCTGAGAGTGCTGGGCTCCGGCCCAGCTGGCCTCGCAAGGACACCCTCGCCCAGCCCACCCTGAGGCAGTGGCCAATCCTAGGCAGGTTCTGCTGGGAGCTGGAGGTGTAGGGACTGGACCGAGACCTTGGAAGGGCCCAGCTGGCTTCAGGAAGGGGAGCCCAGTGTGCCTACTCCAAGAACTGCCCAGTCCTCAGGCAGCTCAGCCCGGGTCCAGCTCTCTGTCCTTCCTCCCCCTTTCACCCTGAGCTGCGAAGCCCCTGGGTCTGTCACTCCTGGTGGGGCCCATGAGAGCGGTGGCCATGTGTGCAGCCTTGTCTGGCCAGGGTCAGGCACGGTCTTTGCACGTGTGGGCAGTTACAGTTACGCGGGGTGGTGCGCACTGCCCGAGACCCTTTCCTAACACCCGACCCCTGTCTGGTGGTCAGCCTCCGCCACACCCCCAGTCCCTTGCCTGTGTGGCCCGAGAACAATAAAGCTGTCAGCAGTCGGGCCCCAGGGCAGCGGGCGTGGCAGGAGGAGCTCCAGAGGACATCTCTATTAGGGCTGCGCACCCTGCCCCGTCCACCCTGTCCAGCCCTGGGGTGTCCAGAAGTCAGAGTGCCCGCCAGGCACAGGAGCTCCCTGTTTACCAGGCCTCCCTCAGCCCAGGGAGCCCAGGCCCGTGGAGAGGACCACCTGAGACCGGAGCACGGGCGGGCGGGGACTGGTGAGGGTCATGACAGGAGCCGGGGACGGGCCTTCGGGGGCAGCACCCAGCCCCGCAGGCCTCTGGGTGTCCACAGCCCCGTTCTGCCCAGCCCCAGCAGCCCCTCCCCGGTGTTCCTGGCGGCAGGTGGTGGCAGTGCTGGGGACCTGGGGCCTCCGCAGACACTCCTCCCCAGTAGCCCCCATGTGCCAACCGGGGGCTGCAGAGGTCCCCTTCCCTGGGGAGCTGGCCGCGTCCTTTGGGAGGCAGGGCCGGAGCAGCCCCCCGCAGGCCTTCACCCTGCCCACCTCACCTGACTGGGGCAGAGAAGGCCCCCCATGAACTTCAGCGAGGGGCCTGTCCTTGGCAAGAGGCGGCTTCTGTTTGGGGTGCTATGGGGTCCAGCCGAGGCCAACCGAGGCGTACCTCACAAATTCCTCCTGACTGAAATCCCCAAAGATCCTTCTCGGGGAGCCCAGGGCCCACTCCTTGGTGTCCCCTCTGAGCACTGTGTGAGGTCCCCTTCCAGCAGCTTCCCATACCGAGACAGGCCCTGAGCCCCGGCACTGGCAGGTGGTGTGGGCCTGGCCGTGGACCCCAGGCCCAGGCCCATACTGCTGCTGCAGCCCTGAGACACAGGGTCAGCAGGGGCGGGATGAGGCTGCAGGGACTGGGCTGACTGCTGGGCAGGTTGCGCAAGTTGCTGGGCTCTGCTGGCCACCGCAGCAGAGTTGGGGGCAGGGGTGTGGCTCTTGGGGCCCTGACTTGGGGGCCTCTGCAGAAGGGGCCCCTGGAGTGGCCATTGCCCAGCCTCAGAGAGTTCTCTGCAAATGGTGCCTTCTCCAATCAGCTCTGGGTGGCCCTGTGTGCCAGCTTGCAGACCCTGGGTCCTGGTGGGAGGACCTCCGTGTGCAGCCAGGTGCGGGGCCTGGGGCTGGGGGCCTTGAATGTCCCTGGCTCCCTGAATGCTGCAGAGAACACTCCACCCTCTCCAAGCCCAGCTGAAACCTCCAAAGAGCACGGCAATCCTGTGGCCACTGGGCCCCTCAGCAGGGCAGGCCACAGGGTGCTCTGTGCCTCAGTTTCCCCACTTTTCTAAACAGGGCTGATGAAAGGGCCTCTGTCTGTGCTGACCTCACCGTCCTCCCTGCCATGCAGGACATGGGTTGCCCAACCCACATCATCCTGGGGAGGGCCGGGGTCCCTTGGGCTGGCCCGGATGCTGTCTGCAGCCACAGTGGCTGAGACTGAGCCCCCCACTGTCCCCAGGCTCAGCTGGCCAAACTGGACTCTCAGGCTCTGGTTGGACACTGTGCTGGGATTTGTGTGTGGTGGCTGGGTGAGGGGATGGCAGGGTCAAGGGTGGTGGGGTGAGGCTCTGAACAGGGCACTGGCCGTGCTGCCCGGGGGTGCCCAGAAGAGCCGGGAGGACCAGGAGGAGTGGGCATTCTGCGGTGGAGACGGTGGGGCTGCGGAGACGGCAGGCCGGCTTGGTCGGGTGGCCTGGACGCCTGACTCAGCTGCAGCCTGGAGTTGGGCTTGTTTATTTTTGGCAGGAAGGGGGTGGGGAGGGGAGGGAGGCCTTTTCAAAAAATAATAATAATAAAAACGTTCATTTAGCAGGCTCCCAAGGCGTGCTGAACTCCAGAAGGGCCCTGGAAAAATGCTGAGCGGGTTTAAGTGTAAATGGACCCAAAACACCATAATTAAATTTCCCTTGGATTTACCAGAGTTTGGGGTCAAAGAAAAAATAAAACTTAGGGAAAATACACTTGAGGTTTCAGGCAAATGCCAAGTGCTTAGGAAAATAGATTTCTGAGCTGCTCAGCGGCTACTGGCTTGGCCCTCCAGCTGCCTGTCGGGGGCCTGAGCCCCTCCCTGCTGGACTCCGCTGCCCTCCCCTGGCCTCCCCTGTGGCTGCCTCCTGCCCTTTTACCTTGGCTAAGCAGCCTGACTATGCCAGGCTTTGGATGGGGAGTGGGAGCCCCCCGCTTCAGGTGGGTGGACACCAGGACAGTCTGAGCTCTCACCTCCTACCACACCTCTCTCCTCTGCCTGCAGACAGCTCTGGTCTCCCATCTTTGCTCATCTGAGAGCAACCACATTTTCCAAATCAAAAGTCAGGACTTGAGGTCTAGAGATGTGAGTGAATGAAGGGGCAAAAAGACCAGAAAGTCTGGTCTGAGACCATCACGGTAAGTCCCAGCTCCCAACAGCACATGGTTCATGTTGTTGCCCTTTTTGCTCAGCCTGTCAGGAAGCTCAGAGCTAAAATTTAAAAATCTTGCATAGTAGCTAGTGTTGGCTGAGGGATTTTGGAATGTTTTCTCTCTTTTTTTCCAAGTTCTTTAAAATTCCATTTCTGTTATAACAAGCAAATCAAATGTGCTTTTTTTTATCTTTACCCTCATTCTCTCAGAATAAATTAAAAAGGCAGAAATCACCCATGATTTCATCTGCCCATAAGACCCCACTCAAGCGTGCTCTCTCCTCTTTGGGGAAGGGGTCAGCCCTGCCCAGCTTACGGGACTACTGAGGGGCCCTATTCCTCCTCCCATGATGCCTACCCTTGTGCCTAGACCCCTCCTGGGGAGGAGTCTCATGGCAGGGTGGAAGAAGCTCCCACCAGCTCCGGGCTAGGCACCCACAGAGGGCTGGCTGGGCACGGTGCTCCCTGAAAGTCCCTGTCCTGGAGTCTAGGCTGGCCCTGTGGGCAGTGGGCAGTTTGCAGATCCAGGTCCTCTCCAGAGCGTCCTCTCTGCCAGTGGCACCCCGTGACACCCCATCGGCCCAGGTCTGGCAGGGGCAGCCCAGGAAGGCAGATGTGAAGTTGGCCCCTGTGGCCTGCTGGTGTCCTGCAGCCTGGGCACTTCACCTGGTGCTCCTCTGGGGCAGCCCTCTTGCCTGCTCACCAACACAGGCCCCAGCAAGCCAGGGCACCCAGCTCTGAGTCGGCACCCGGGCTGGGCTTGGCTGGGCCATCAACCTCTGCCTGGGCCTGGCCTCCACCTCCTACCGGGCTCTTCACTGTGGATCCTGCAGGAGTGGGCCTTGGGATGGGGCACTGGACTGGGGACACTGGCAGTCTGGAGGCTCCCTGATATGGGGCCAGCCACCCTGGACTCCTGCACCACTGACAGGCCCCCTTAATCAGAAGCTCTCCAGGGAGGGCCGCCCTGGGATGCAGGACGCAGTTGGGTAGTGCTGACGGGGTGGGGAGACAGGGGTCTGATTAAGGCTGGTAGAGGGGCGGCAGCACACCATCCAGGCAATGATGTGCCAGCCCGAGGGTGGCACCTGCCTTGTCCCAGTGTCCAGGAGGTGGCCCCCAACCCCTGTGCTCTTTGCTGAAGCTGACCACTTAAAGTGATGGCGCTGAACATCAAAGTTTGTCTGACATTGCCTTCGGGGAGGACTGGCCTTCGGGGAGGCCGCCCTGGAGAGCGTGCCTTGCTCCTGACAGCACCAGCCCCTCTGGAGGCAACGTGGCTGCTCTCTGCCCCATGGCCCCCAGACAGAGCCCACAGTGTCTGAGAGCCCCCACTGAAGGGGTGATGCCAAAAGAAGTGGGTCCCCTTGGGTGTGCAGTGGACAGGACAGAGGCTCAAACGCCTGGGCCCGAGGGCCTGAGCGCTCACGGGGAAAGGGGCCCTAACAAGCCAAGCCGGCTAGGAGCTTGAGATGAGATGGCCCTACACCCACAGGTGTCCTTACAGAAGGCAGAGGGGGACACAGAGACACAGAGAGGGCCCATGAAGAGCTGGGAGAGGGGCCGGTGGGGTCAGGTTAGGGTGCACACATGGGAGGAGTGGGGCTGGGCCAGGAGCATTACACCAGGAGACAATCCTAGAAACGAGGTAAAACTGTGCCAGGATGGTGCACGCTGAGCAGGTTCAGGTGCCCAGGAAACAGGGCACCACTGATCCAGGGAGACAGGCCTGGAGCTCCTCAGAGCCCTCCTACCTGCAGGAGCCTCTCATGGGAGGCCAGCCTCAGGTGCCCCTCCAGTAGCAGGCACCTCCCTGTCTCTCCTGCCATCTTCTTCCCACAAAGGAACCAGGAGGGTCAACACTATCCCAACACCCAGAGGAAGAGGGTCAAGGAGACACAGGAACAGACTCATTGGCCAGTTAATGGACTAGGGCAGGACATTTGCTGCCGCCTGAGGATGGCATCCTGGGAGGAGACCTGGGTGGCAGCTGCCCAGGGAGTGCACTGGAGTGAGGCTGGACAGTCCTTGGGGGGTTCAGCCAGTCTGGAGGGATATAGGCTTGGCCAGACCAGGTGACAAGGGTGGCAGAGGCCGAGGTGCCCAACTGTGAGGTGAGTACAGGGCACAGGGCTCCCTGAGGTCAGCCCAGGCTGTGCCTGGAGCTCAGGGTGAGCACTGCATGCTGGGCAGGGATGAGCAACTGGGGATGAGGGGCTGCCGTGCCCATGTTCCTGATGAGCAAACAGACCCCAAAGCCTGGTGGGGGACCCCCTCCTCCCTGGCTGGTTCCCATTAGCTCGGTCCTCTGAGGCCCTGCCTGAACATGGGAGAGATGCTTATGAGGGTGGTCACAGAAGCTAGGCATATGGGGCAGGAGGACCCAGAGCATCTGCAGAGCAGTACCAACCGCCTCCTGGCCTGATGGGGAGGCCAAGCTGGTGCTCCTAGGCACTGATATCAGCAGCTTGGACCTTCACCAGCGGGAACGTGTCCCATCCTAAGGTGCCCCACACTTTTGGCCAGTTTGGACTCTGCCACCAGCTCCCCACATGGTCCTTTCTCAGAGCCCTAGGGTGGGCTCCCCACACCTGGTGGCTCCCAGCCTCAGCTTTCTATTTGGAGGCCTGACAGACACACAGCCTCCAAACCTGTTTTCTCCCTGGAAGGGAGGTTGTGACCCCGCAGCAAGGAGCTCAGCTGAGCTGCACTTGTGCCATAGGGACTTGCGTCTATGATGCAGAGCAGGTTCCCTGCATCTTCGTCCTCACCGCCAGGCCTGGGCACATACATTTGCCTCTGCCTGGCATGCGGTCCTGCTTCCTCCACCTGAGGAATTCCTGCTCACTCGGCGGGGTTCAGTTCAGCGGCCACTTCTCAGTGAAGCTGCCCACACTCCCCGTTCCCCACTGAGACCTCCCCTGTGAGCGGGTGAGCACAGTCCCCGCGCGCCTGGGCTGCGCTGTGCGAAGAGAGGCCTGTGCTGGGACTCGCTGCGCCCCCGCGACAGGATCGCCCTCCGGGCCCCGCCCCTGCTCCCACGCCCTCCTGGACCGCCTGGCGTCCCCGCCCCCGGACCGCCCCCGAGGAGGGGCGTGTTCCTGCGCCCCAGCGAGCCGCGCGGGCGTGTCTGGGGGCGTGTCCAGGGGCGTGGCGGCCGCGGGCCGTCCCCCACTGGCTGCCGCGCGCCGGGCAGCCCCAGCTCAGTGCACTGTGGCGGCGGCGGCGCGGGCAGCTGGCGCCGCTCGGTCCCGCTCCGGCGCACGGGCGCACGGGCGCACGGGCGGGTCGACGGCCGGAGGGACCCGGCGAGCGCTGCCCGCGGGCTGCAGTCCGAAGTGGGAGCCGCACTCAGTGAGTTGGGTTCCTGTGGCCGCCAGGTTGGAGCGGGGGACCAGGCGGGCTCTTGGAGAGGCCCGGCGGGCGCTCTGAGGGCCCCGGGCGAGCGGCGGGCTCGGATCTGGAGCGGTCCCTACGACGGGGCCCGGCCGGGAGCGGGCTTCCCGCTCTGGAAAGTTTGCCGCCGCCGCCGCCGCCCTGGGAGGGCTCTGCGGCAGCCAGGGAGAGAAGGAGGAGGAGGGAGGGACCGCGGCGGGGAGGAGGCGGCCGGCGCCAGGCGGCCCGTGAGCCTTGGGCGGCGGCGGCGGCGGCGGCGGCGGCGGGAGGGGCGGCCAAGGGGCGGCGGGGTCGGGGCGCTGGCCCCGGCCCGGGTAACGAGCTGTTTTCCTCCCGCAGACTCCGGAGCGGCGCCCACCTCCTGCGGGAGCCGGGCCGTGGGGGACAGCATGTCCGCGCGCGCCTCCTGAGGACGCTGCGGCCTCCGCCCCCGCCATGGGCGCCCCGGCCTGCGCCCTCGCACTGTGCGTGGCCGCGGCGGTTGTGGCGGGCGTCGCCTCGGAGCCCCCGGGCACAGAGCAGCGCGTCGTGCCGGGAGCGGCAGGTAAGGAAGCATGCAACGTGCACCTAGAGGGGCCGGGCGGTGGCAGGTAGAGGCGTCGGGGACCCGGACAGGGCCTGAGTGGCGAGAAAGTCCCGGTGGAGTTTCACTGCAGGACTAGTGTCGGGTTCTGGTGTCCCTTTCTCCCGAGATCGCGACCAGAGCCGACGCGGCGGTTTATGGGGTTACTGGAGCCGCAGGGCCACCACCCAAGTGCGAGGCGCCAGACTCCAGTCCCCCGCGACTCCCCAGCCGAGGCGCGGTCGAGAGGGCGCGGTGGGGGTACCACCGAGTTTCCACTGTTGCCCCTCGGGTGCTCCGCGGATGGAAACTTCCTATTGTTGGTGCCCCCCCATCCCGGCTCCCGGGGGCCTCAGTGCTTGGTCAGCGTCAGCTAAAGCAAGAGGTTGGACTTTGGAGGTGGGTAGGAGTGTGTAAGCCGAAGCTCGGCCTCTGCCCTCCAGTAGCCCGTGTGATGAGGTGACAGCCTCCGGGCCACCACCGCCCCCTCCCTGCTCTCTTGCCCGGGGGTCCAAAGGGTCTGCCCCTGGGTGCTCACCCAACACCAGGCAGGGAGGGCTGTGGGAGGTGAGGGCGCAGATGTCAGGGTCGTGGGGTCGCAGACGCGGGCCGGCGGTCAAGGTCCAGCAGGACGTCGAGGGTCAGCAAAGAGAGCCTGCAGAGCAGCAGGAGGACAGGGTGCGCCAGGCCCGCCCAGCACACGCTTTCGAACCTGAGGCGCGCAGGGGAGCATGGCGGTGCTGCGGGCTGCTGGGTGGAGGGTTGGTCTGGCTGGCGACCGCTCGGAGGGAGGCCTTCGCCCCGTGAGCCTTGCCCCACCCGGGCCGAGGCCCGAACAGCCGCTCCTTTGTACCCGGGCGGCCACAGACCGCGCATTGATGGCGGCGGCCTCGCAGGGAGGTGCGAGCTGCGCGGCGGGCGCGGCGGGACGAGGCAGATGGTGGCGCGCCCCTCCCCGTGCCCCCGCTCCCCTTTCTCCCGCGGCGGCTGCAGCCTTCCGGAACAATGTCATTTTTTTATGAATGAAAGTGGGCCCGGCGCTTGAATGTGCGTGTCATTCAGCGGCGTGACAGAGGCCGTCCGGAGGTCAGCGCGCGCTTTTAGCGCCTGCTCCGACGGCCCAGCTTCCAGGGCGCCGAATAGGCGGCGGTGGGGGGGCCGCATTAGCATGCGCATTCAGATAAAGATATTACTCCCTACGCCCGGGAATGTCAGCGAGCCGAGAGAGGGGCGGCGAGGGGCGCCCGGCCCGCTGCTGGACCCCGCGGCTCGGACGCACGGTGGCCTCCCCGCACGGGCCCTTGCGCGCCGGCAGAGTGCGCACAGGCTCGCTGCTCCTGGCGCCCGCGCGCGGCGGTACCCCCGCCCCCTCACTAGAGCTGGTGGAACAGGTAGGGAGTTGATAGGTCAATAAACTTAATCCGGTGCCTTAACGAGATGGGCCAGCAGTAAAAATACAAAGACCTCGTGAAATTTACAGAGGTCCCGGCTGGTGCTTTCTCCGGGAACATAAATTATGGAGATGGAGCCGGGTGGGGTCAAGGGCAGTGGGGAAAGCTTTAGCCACTGGACTGCTCTGGCCACCTCAGGCCCAGCAAGGGCAACCTCCATCCTGCCTCCTTGCTGGACCACGTTCTCTGGGGAGGCCCGTAGGAGGTCGGGAGGTTAACCCTACCCCAGCTAGGAGCCACCTCGTGGGAGTGCAGGTCTTTCCCCAGAAACTGGGTCCTGGCTCCAGCCTCCCCCACTGCTCCTGGGCCCGGCTGGACTTTGAGCCCTGTAGGCCTCTGGGTGGTTCATTAACCCAGGCTAATCCTCTGCCCTCCCAGCCCTTGTATTGTGACTAGGAGCCCCCTTGTCACCCACACCCCCTCCTTGTCTTCAGGTCTCACTTGGGACTGGAACCGATTGTGGGTGCTTCTTTTATAGTTGAGTCTAGAAGGGAACCAAAGGGCTTGAGGTCTTTGGGCAAGGTGGCCTAGGGTCTGCCCAAGGGTTAGGGGACCTGCTTGGGCTCAGGGAAGAGCAGGGGTCCGTCAGGCCTTAGTCATTTAGGAGAAGCTGTGAGCCAGCCCCCTTTTGTTTGAGGGGGTGTATGCCTAGACCTTCAGGCTGCCAGCTGTGGGGCCAGGTTCAGGGTACCTTCCTGGAACCTCAGGCTTCTCACCTGTCCCAGAGGACTGAGGACGGAGGACCGATAATGGCAGGATTGTTTTGAGGATTAGCCTGGATAATCCCCATAAGCCCTCATTAGCCCACCCGGTCTCCGGATCCCTTTTTTTCCCCCCTGACTTTGTTACGAAACTTTGCAGAATGTCTCCTTGCAGAATGTCTCCGGGTGGGATGGGAGGGGAAGTGGAAAGCCAGACCTTTGCTTTGCCTTCAGGGTCCCTTGGGGCACTGCCCTTCTTTTAGGCTACCTTAACCTCATACCTGGCAATGTCTCCCATACCTGGGCTTCAGACAGTGTCCTGGGCCAAGCCAGAATGCTTAGCTCCCCCAAGCTTGGGGTGGCTGGCTTTAGAATCAAGTGTGAATTTGATGCTAGTTCTGCAGGGTGCATTGGGCCTCAGCTGTGGCGATTCAGCACTAGGAGAATGGTTTCTTGGGCAGGAGCCATGACCCTCCTCAGCAGGCTGGCTTGGCTGTAGCCTGGGGCAAGACACCCAGGCAGAAATGCCCCTCACCCCCACCCCTCTTCACCAGCTCCAGCATGTGAAGGTGGCCTTTCTGGGTCCCCAGGCCTATAGGGTTGTATTTTTGAATTGGGTCACAGTGGTGGGAACTGAGGCTCAGAGACGGGGAGACCCCAGGCCCAGCATACCCTGCCCCCAGAACACATGCTCCTCCAGCTCTGACAGTGAGCTCTCTTTGGTTTGAGGTGCTCTGGCTGGGTTCAGCTCCGTGGGACATGGGGACACTAGGTGCTGTGAGGCCTACGTGGCAGACATCATCCCCACAGGCACAGCAGGAGCACCAGGGCTAGTGTGGGTGCAGGTGGTTCCTTGTTGATGAGGAAAGAACCTTCCTGCCTCCTGGTGAGCATGGGGGCCAGGCTGGGGCATTTGGGGGCTCTGCTGCTGCCTCCCCAGGAGGAGATAGTGTCCACTCAGGCCAGACACATATTGTCTTTCCCTTGGCATCTCCCTGCCAGACTCTCTTAACCCAGTCCCTGCAGGTCAGCCCCAGGCCCCTATGGGCCCTGGAATGTGATCAAAGGAGGTGGAGACTCTGTTGCCTGAGGTCGCTCTGTTGTCTCTGGCCTCTCCTGGCACCCTGCAGCAGGGTGGATGGGCAGGTCAAGGGTCAGCGATGGCTGAGTGCAGGGCCCCTTCCCTTCCCATCTTACACCAGCAGCCATCTGCATGACCAGCCTGGGGCTCTTCCGGGTCTCCTCCCAGTTCCTCTCACTGGACCAGGTTGAAGCAAATACTTGTGGGGATGGCTTGACCTGCTGTCCTTGCCCAGACCAAACCGGAACCAACTGGCTATTGCCTTTGGCCCAGGCCTGAAGCTGAGGCTACTACCAGCCTGTCCTTGGCCTTCTGGGGGGCCTCAGCAGCTCCAGTACTGGGTGGTCCCCACAGGACATGGCAGCAGGGATGGAGGGCTGGAGGTCAGGCCAAGAGCCCACCTGACTGCGGGCCCACCAGGGCTAGCCTTAAATTGTGGTTCCCTGTGGGATGCAGGCTCCCATAGGTATTTCAGGGGCTGAGCGGGTCCTTTTGGCTGGATCCCATGGCCCTGGGTGTGTGGGACACGCAGAGTCATGCCTTTCCGGGGAGCCAGGGACTGGTGTGGCCAGAGTGGGCAGCTGGGCCTGGAATATAGGCCACGCGTCGGCAGAATGACAAGTAATGGTGCAGCGTCCAGCTGGCTAGGAAAGGTCTGCCTAGCAGGACCACCCGCCCATCCTGGGCCCCAAGCCCAGCTGCCCCCATGCAGGCATTGTATGCCCTGGCAGGGAGGCCTGGGGGTGATGGTCAGCTTTGCTGGTGGTGTGTCCCTGGTCTCAGGCCTGGGGGCCCATCAGCAGCTAGGCAGTCCCTGGGCAGGAGGCCAGAAGCCACCTTTGCATACCTGCCTGGTGCTGAGCTCCCACCCCAGGCTTTCAGCCCTCAGGGCAGGGCCCGGGCTCCTCACCTGCCCTAGACTTCAGCTCTGAGCACTCACCTGATGGCTAGACTGCTTCCCCTCCCTGTCTGTGGCATCTGTGAAACGGGGTCCAGGCCCCATGCAGGCAAGAGCCCAACATCAGCCACTCTCCTGGGCCTACCCAGGCTCCCTTGTACCTCGAGGGCTGCCCTTGTACCCAAGGCTGTGTGGAGCTGTGTGGAGTGGAGGGGCTGCCACTAGCCAGTCCCACTGCAGCTCTCTTGCCTGGCCACCTGGGGCGGGGCTTGCCTTGCTGGCTGCAGCCACTGCCTTGCGCCTTGCGCCTTGCGCCTTGCGTGGAGTAGGACCCATCCGACCTACTGACCTGCATTTCCTTCCTTCTTATTTCTGGGGCAGGGGCTGGTCCCTGGCTCTCCATATACACTGCTTTATTTTTATCGTTTTAAACTTTAAAATTTGTTCTAATTAGTTATTCATGACAGTCGGATACATTTTGACACATTGTACACAAATGGAGCACAATGTCTCCTTCCTCTGGCTGAACTTGGTGCAGAGTCACACCAGTAGTATGATCATACATGTAGACCTAGACCCCTGCTGTCCGCCCCTGCTACTTTTGAGTTCTCGCGGGGATTCCTGGGGAGTTCGCAGGAGTTCGTTGGTTGGTGAAGGCCCCGTGGAGGGAGTTCCGGTTGGTGTGTGGAGTCCCTGGAAGGGAGTTCGGGGGAGTTCGGAAATAAAGTTTGTTTCTGCTTGAGTGGCTCGTGATTTGTGCCCAGCCAGACTGCGGCAGTCCTTCCCATCTCTACCCCCTCTTTGCAAAACCCAAAGTCCCTTCAATCCCCAGCTCCTCATTATGGATTAGCACTTGCTTATCAGAGAAAACCTTTGGCCTCTGTTTTTTTTGGGTTTGGCATGGTATTCTCCAGCTCCTCTGAACTGCTCTTGAAGCTGCGGTGAGGGCTGTGGGTGAGGAGAGGGCCTCCTTGGGAATTGCTGCATCCCTTCCTCTGAGCTTTATTTTAGCCAGATGTTGATGTAGTGTTGCTTGTCCTCCCTGCTTTTGTGCTGGTGGGCCCAGAACGGATTTTACATTTCCAAATGGTAGAAAAATCAAAAGAATAACACTTAGTGGCACTTTCTTCTCCCCCGGCATTGGGATCAGACCCAAGGTGAATGCACACTAGGCAAGTGCTCTGTCACTGAGTCACATCAGCCCCCTTTGGAATACTTTGAAATTAGAATTTTCAGCGTCCGAAAGAAATTTTATTGGAGCACAGCCATGCGCAGCCACTTAGGGATTGTCTTTGGAAGGCAGCTTTTGTACCCCAGCGCAGAGTCGAGTCCTTGGAACAGAGACTGGTTGGCAGAACAGAGAGAGTTGATTCCCCTGGGCCGATTAGGGGATTCTGGCCCCTGATTTGAGTGTTATCTGGCAGGACGTTGGCTCTGGAGACAGACTACTCCTACTCAGGACCTCTGTAGCTGTGCTGGGTTGCTGCGCAGGTGCTGGGCGCAGGGTGTCTGATCCCAGGCTTCCCTCAGTGCTGCCTTTTCACCCACAGAGGTCCCAGGGCCTGAGCCTGGCCAGCAGGAGCAGCTGGTCTTTGGGAGTGGGGACACCATGGAGCTGAGCTGTGACCCACCCGGAGGTGGTCCTGTGGGTCCCACGATTTGGGTCAAGGATGGCTCGGGACTGGTGTCCTCAGGCCGTGTCCTGGTGGGGCCCCAGCAGCTGCAGGTGCTAAATGCCTCTCATGAAGACACTGGGGCCTACAGTTGCCGGCAGCGGCTCACACAGCGCGTGCTGTGCCACTTCAGTGTGCGTGTGACAGGTAAACCCTGTGGGTGTGCGGGCTGGGGGCGGGGGGCGTGGCTGGCAGGGCAGTGAGGCCAGGGCCAGCTCCGGCAATGTGGCTGCAGCAGCCCTGCCCCTGTAGGGCACCTGGCTGGGGGCAGCTGCGCCCACTCACACTCCTCCTGTACTGCAGATGCTCCATCCTCTGGAGACGATGAAGACGGGGAGGATGTGGCTGAGGACACAGGTGAGACCAGGGGCTGGGCACTCAGGGTCTGCTTCCCTCTGCCCAGCCCTGGCCACCATGGGCAGGCGAGACGCCTCACTAGGCCTGGGGGATGACCTCTGTGGTCCACCAGGTGGCTCTGGATGCTTGGCTCTGAGCTCCAGGTGGCCGTGGGGTGGGAGAGACCCATGCTCACATGGGGAGGCTTGATACAGCGTTCTGGAGAGGCGAGGCCAGGTCTGGCCCATGGGGACTTGGGGTTGGTTCTGGGTGAGGGGCTGTCCCAGTATGAAGATGGCTGAGGGACAAATGTGCCCAGGGATTGAGAGCCCCTGGGGTGACTGTCACACTACAGCAGGAGCAGGTGGCTGTGCCGGGGTGTTTCAGTGTGCAGCTGTGCGTGTACAAGGTGTGTCCCTGGGGCAGACAGCAGTGAGGTCCCTGTGAGCAGCAGTCACCTCCCTCCTTGGTCCTGGACCTGCTGCCTCCCTTGTGGGGGGCAAGGCCCAGCATCCTAATGGGTCTGGACAAGAAGGCAGCACCGGTGCCCCCACCCCCATCCCAGAGAAGGAGAAAACCCAGTGGGGGTTGGAGGTGGTGGCAGTGGCCCTGGGCACCAAGGCAGGGAGGAGCAGAACCTCCAGGCTGCCATCCTTGCAAGGCACTGCAGAGGCCTGGGGGCTGACATGGCCTGGCTGCTTCCCCTGCTCTGCATACTCCATTTCTTCCTCCTAGAAACCATGTCCAGGGCTCAGGGCCTGCTGGGCTGCTGGCTGGGTCTTGGGCCTCCCTCAGGTGGCTGCCTATCCCAATGTGCCCTCCTGGTAGGGGCCTCCCTGGACATGCCCCCAGGCCAGAGCCTCTCAGCAAGAGCAGCCTCTTGCGGGGAGTAGACATGGCCCAGTCTGAGGGTGTCCAGTCCACAAGAAGGACCCAGAAAGGCCACCACACCCCAAACAGGAGGGGAAACAGGCTAGAGGCTTAGCAGGAGCCAGCTTTGGAAGGAGTGAGGTGGACCTCTCCTCCCTGTCTCCATTGTGGCCTCACATCCACCTGCACCCACAGGGGCCCCTTACTGGACTCGGCCAGAGCGGATGGACAAGAAACTGCTGGCAGTGCCGGCTGCCAACACGGTTCGCTTCCGCTGCCCAGCTGCTGGCAACCCCACTCCTTCCATCTCCTGGCTGAAGAACGGCAAGGAGTTCCGAGGGGAGCATCGCATTGGGGGCATCAAGGTGGGCCCAGGGCAGGTCTGGGGGCCTGGCAGGACAGGGCCTGCTGCTGCTGCTCACCAGCCAGTCACATGTCACCTGCAGCTGCGTCATCAGCAGTGGAGCCTGGTCATGGAGAGCGTGGTGCCCTCCGACCGCGGCAACTACACCTGCGTGGTGGAGAACAAGTTTGGCAGCATCCGGCAGACGTACACTCTGGACGTGCTGGGTAAGGCCAGCCGGGCCTGGGACTTGGCTGGGTGGCAGGCAGCCAGGGCAGCCGAGCCCCTGACCAGCCTGCTGACCCCTCTGCAGAGCGCTCCCCGCACCGGCCCATCCT
Organism: Marmota monax; assembly: GCF_021218885.2. Lineage (NCBI taxonomy): Eukaryota > Metazoa > Chordata > Mammalia > Rodentia > Sciuridae > Marmota > Marmota monax. Next base: position 28,241,639 of record NW_026694710.1, on the reverse strand, counting down.
GCAGGCGGGGCTGCCAGCCAACCAGACAGCCGTGCTGGGCAGCGACGTGGAGTTCCACTGCAAGGTGTACAGTGACGCACAGCCCCACATCCAGTGGCTCAAGCACGTGGAGGTGAATGGCAGCAAGGTGGGCCCTGACGGCACGCCCTACGTCACCGTGCTCAAGGTGGGCACCGCTACGGGGGCTCGGCCAGGGTGGGCGCCTCTGGAGGAAGGTGGGGCTCAGGGCCACAGTGGAGCCTGTGGCCCTGTTTGCTCTGGGTTGGCCTCGGCATTCTGGAGCCCCACAGCTTGGAGCTGGCCGGCAGGAGGCCTCTGGGTAGGCTTGAGCTCAGGTGACAGTGATGGTGGCCCAGGGCAGGAGGCAGCTGCTGAACCTCCCAACACCCTCGAGGACCTCACACCTGGACAGCCACTCCCAGAGCTGGCCTAGGTGGCTGTTGCCAGCTGCGTGGTGTGGCACCGCTCGCCACCCGCTGCCTTTCCTTGCCCTAGCTTGGTTCCCATGGCTGCGGGGTGGGGGCCACCCGAGTGGGGATGGTTGCAACACTGGAAGCCCAAAGAGAAACATCTGTTCAGAGATAAGCAGCCTGTGGGGGTGGGGCGGCACTTGGAGCAGGACGGGAGCCAGAGTCCATAGAGCTGGGACAGGCTGCAGGGCTCTGTTCCATGGCGTGGGCATGTGGGAGCATGTGTGCCCTCAGGAGCGTGCGTGCCCTGGGCCCAGCCAACCCTCTGGGCCTAGTCGGCGGGGGTGGGGTGGGGTGGCTGAGGGGTCTGGGCTCTGGGTGGGAGTTTGGATATGGAGAAGGCGCATCCTGTGAAGCCACAGCCCTTGGGGCTCTCCTGCCTCCTGCCTGGTGTCCAGCTGGGCTTCCTGGGGTGTGCCTGAGCCAGGTCTCTTGTCCCCGCAGTCCTGGATCAGTGAGAATGTGGAGGCGGACGCGCGCCTCCGCCTGGCCAATGTGTCGGAGAGGGACGGGGGCGAGTACCTCTGTCGAGCCACCAATTTCATAGGCGTGGCCGAGAAGGCCTTTTGGCTGCGTGTTCATGGGCCCCGAGCAGGTAACAACTCTGTCCCACGCCTGCCTGGCACGCCGAGCTCCAGCTCCAACGCCCCGGCCCTGTGCCTGCCTGCACGCCCCTGCACGTCCCCTCCTGCTCCCTCCACCTTATGGCCGCACTCCGCTTGTGGCCAGCCTGGCAATGCTGGCAGCCCAGGCCCACGACTGAATGCTGGCTTCAGACTCCTGGCCTGTGCTGACCCCTCCTATACCCGATGTGCACCCCCAGAAGGTCCTCAGAGCCTGTCAGGGGCTGAGTCCCATACGGAGCATCCACTCTTGGCCTCTCTTTGGCCACTGACTCTGCCTGCTCGCCTTCTGCTGTCCATCTGTCTGTCTGTCCACCTGTCCTTCATCTGCGCCTCTCCTCTCTGCACTAACCCTGCATGCTGCCTTTGAGCGGTGCCATGCTGCCCGCCTGCCTGACGCTCAGCTGGGACAGAGGACTCGCCGGTGGAGGGACTGGCTTCAGGCTCCATGCCAGTGCCAGAGCACGAGGCGGAGGGCCCTGGGCCGTGGCCGTGGCCGGCCGTGGTGGTGGCCAAGTGGTGGTGGCAGTGTTTTCCTTGCAGCCTGGCTGGATCGTCGCTGTGTGGACTCTGCCGCGGTGCCCGTGGGCGGTGCTGGCGCTCGCCTATCGCTCTGTTCTCTCTTTATAGACGGCGGGCGCTAACACCACCGACAAGGAGCTAGAGGTTCTATCCTTGCGCAATGTCACCTTTGAGGACGCGGGGGAGTACACCTGCCTGGCGGGCAATTCTATCGGGTTTTCCCATCACTCTGCGTGGCTGGCGGTGCTGCCAGGTACCTGCTACTGCTGCTAATGGCTTCGCACCTGTCCTCGGGCTGGCTCAGGATAAGTCAGAGCTGCAGGGTGGGGCAGGGCCCTGCCTGGGGCTGCCCACCACATGTAGGCCTCATGCCCGGCCTGGTTCCTGGCCTGGGAACATCAACCTGGCCCGTCCTGGCCCACGTCGGGCCTCCCCTGCACCCCCAGGTCCCCCTGCCCTGCTCTGGCTTCAGCATTTCTGGGTGCTGGGTGCAGTGGTGCTGCTGCTCTGCTGGGCTGCTTCCGTCCTGGGTCTGGGCCTCTTGACTCCACAGACGTTCTGACTGCAGCATTTGGGCCTGTGGGGCCATGGAGGCCTCGGTCCCTAGCTCTGGTCCCCCTGGGGGCTGAGCCCTGCCTACCCCACTGGAGCTGTGGCTCTGGCCCTGGGGCTCCGGGGAGGCTGGGCCAGGCCCCAACGCCGGTGTCTTTGCAGCGGAGGAGGAGCTGGCGGAGGCGGACGAGGCTGGCAGCGTGTATGCAGGCGTCCTCAGCTACGGGGTGGGCTTCTTCCTCTTCATCCTGCTGGTGGCAGCCGTAACGCTGTGCCGCCTGCGCAGCCCTCCCAAGAAGGGCCTGGGCTCCCCCACTGTGCACACGGTCTCCCGCTTCCCGCTCAAGCGACAGGTAACAGAAAGTAGATACCAGGTTCTGAGCCGCTGCCACCCCAGCTCCCAGAGCCGAGCCTCCTTTGCCCTGGCCTTGCTGTCCCTGGGGCTGTCCTCCCCCACCCCCTCTGGCCCCCCACCCTGTCGTGCAGCACCAACCTGCCTTTACCGACCCAAGCAGGTGTCCTTGGAGTCCAACTCGTCCATGAACTCCAACACACCGCTGGTCCGCATTGCCCGGCTGTCCTCGGGAGAAGGTCCCACGCTGGCTAATGTTTCTGAGCTTGAGTTACCTGCCGACCCCAAATGGGAGCTGTCCCGGGCCCGGTCAGTGGTGGTGAGGGATGACGTGCAGATGCCTGGGGCCTGGCAGGGATTCTGTGGTGGGTGGTGGGACAGTCACTGTGTAAGGCCCAATTGACTTTAGACTGGAACTGGGCTGGACACAGTGGCTTTTGAAAACAGGGCAGCTGTTGATGCAGGTGGAAGACCCAGACCTCTCAGGGTCTCAGGGTGTGTATGTGAAGGGCATGGCACAGGGCAAGAAGCTTGAGGGTGCTGCCCTAGGCTCAGGAGCTAGGGCACAGGGTAAGGCTGGAGGGCTTCCTGGAGGCGTAGCCAGGCCTTGAAGGCTGTGCTGGGCCAGGGTGCACCCTCAGAGCCTCTCTGCTTCCAGACTGACCTTGGGCAAGCCTCTTGGAGAGGGCTGCTTTGGCCAGGTGGTCATGGCAGAGGCCATTGGCATCGACAAGGACCGTGCTGCCAGACCTGTCACAGTGGCGGTGAAAATGCTGAAAGGTGAGAATGGAGACAGCAAGGGGCACCCGGGTGGGCTGTGAGCGCCACTGCTTGACACCCCACCTCCCGGGACAGACGATGCCACTGACAAGGACCTGTCGGACCTGGTGTCGGAGATGGAGATGATGAAGATGATTGGGAGGCACAAGAACATCATCAACCTGCTGGGGGCCTGCACGCAGGGCGGTAGGTGGGGGGCCGGCTGGACAGGGCGGGCGGCACCATCCCTGGGCCTGGTGTCCCCTCTGAGGCCCTGTGCTTGCAGGGCCTCTGTACGTGCTGGTGGAGTACGCGGCCAAGGGCAACCTGAGGGAGTACCTTCGGGCGCGGAGGCCGCCGGGCATGGACTACTCCTTCCACACCTGCAGGCTGCCTGAGGAACAGCTCACCTTCAAGGACCTGGTGTCATGTGCCTACCAGGTGGCTCGGGGCATGGAGTATCTGGCATCCCAGAAGGTGAGTGGGCAGGAGGCACAGGCCTTCTGGGCTGAGGGGAGGGTGACAGACCTGCTGGGGTGGAGACCCAGGCCAGGGCATCGCACAGCGGGGCAGAGGCGAGGCGATGCCAGGAGGCTCTGCTCATCCCTGGCCCCTGCTCCAGTGCATCCACAGGGACCTGGCTGCCCGCAACGTGCTGGTGACTGAGGACAATGTGATGAAGATAGCCGACTTTGGCCTGGCCCGTGATGTGCACAACCTCGACTACTATAAGAAGACCACCAACGTGAGCCTGGCCCCGGGTGGGCGGGGGCTGGAGCCAGAGGTGCCTGGCAGCTAACACCTGCTCTTGTGCTCCTAGGGCCGGCTGCCGGTGAAGTGGATGGCCCCCGAAGCCCTGTTTGATCGGGTCTACACCCACCAGAGTGATGTGTATGTGCGCCTAGCGGGGAGCAGGGAGCCAGGGACAGAGCAGACTCCGGTGCTTCCCACACAGCCCTGGGGCAGTGCGCTCTGCACTCCTTTGCTCAGCCGCCTCCCCTCGGCCCTTGGGCTCTCTAGTCCCTGGTGGCAGGTGTTGGGGTGGGGCTGCTGAAGGACTGGGCCCTGGGATCGTAGGGCAGACTGGCTTGTCTCACTTCTGCAGCTGGTCCTTTGGGGTCCTGCTCTGGGAGATCTTCACCCTGGGGGGCTCGCCATACCCCGGCATACCCGTGGAGGAGCTTTTCAAGCTGCTGAAGGAGGGCCACCGCATGGACAGGCCAGCCAACTGCACACACGACCTGTGAGCACAGCATACTCCACGGGCCCCTGGGGGTTCCTGCTAGGGCCTGGGCGCAGTTCCTGTGGTGGGTGGGGGGCTGGTAGACCTGTGTTTGCAAGGTGGACCAGGCTGAAGGGCTGGGCCTGAGCAGCCTCGCCCCCAGGTACATGATCATGCGTGAGTGCTGGCACGCAGTGCCCTCCCAGAGGCCTACCTTCAAACAACTGGTTGAAGACCTGGACCGCATCCTCACCGTGACGTCCACTGATGTGAGTGCCAGCCCCCTTCTGTCCCCCACGTGGCTGCTCTGCTTCCCCTTGGGAGTGTCCTTGGGGACAGTCTGAGCACAGCTGGGGTGGGGCTCATGCAGGACACAGTACTGACTGGTTCCGTTCCCGGCAGGAGTACCTGGACTTGTCAGTGCCCTTTGAGCAGTACTCACCAGGTGGCCAAGACACCCCCAGTTCCAGCTCCTCAGGGGACGACTCTGTGTTTACCCATGACCTGCTGCCCCCGGCCCCACCCAGCAATGTGGGCCCTCGGACGTGAAGGGCCCTTGGCCCTTAGGCCAAGCCCCATCAATGTGAGAGTGGATCCCAGCCTACAGTGCTGCTGCTGGTATACAGTGGACCCGGGCCCAAACCCAGGATGGATGGGCAGATGGACATAGATGTTCGTGTGTGTGTGTGTGTGTGTGTGTGTGTGTGTGTGTGTGTGTGTGTCTGGCGGCCCCCGGGTGCAGAGGTCTCCTGGGGCCTGCGCTGCTATACAGTGATCTCCTGACTCACCACTGCCAGGAGCACCAAGGGACCCTTGTTTTGGGGGACCAAATATGGAATGTAAGAGTGCCTGGTCCTTCACCACCACCCCATAAGAAGCATCACAGGCCAGGCTGGACCCAGTGTCCACAGTGGGCCTCAGGCCCTCCAGTGCCCAAAGCTGAGCTGCGGGGATGCCCTCTGTGGCAAGGCTCCGGAGTGGCACCTTGTGCCTGGGGGTGAGTGGCAGCTTCCCCACCTCCAGGCCTCCCCACTTCCCACCCTGCCCCTCTAAGACTGAAATTACGGGTATCCGAAGGTGGGAGCCTCTGCCTTCTATCCGAAAGTTTTATTCCAGAAATGAGTGTACATTTATATAAATAGATGCTGTGTATATGATATAAATACATCCATACCTGTAAGAGTATCTGTGTGGAGGGAAGGAATGCTGCGGGGTACAGGGGGCGTTGCCTGATGGGGGAGGCCCCTTGAGGCTTGTTCGGGAGGCAGATGCAACACAGGGGAGCAGCAGGCTTTTCTGGCACCGCAGTTTTGTTTTAAAAATTGTACTTGGACCCTGTATATTTGTAAAGCTATTTATCAACCCCCAGAACCCTTGCACCCCACCCATGTTCACAGCATTTAGCCAGCACGTGGCAGAGAGTAAAGTCTTAACTTATTAACAGCCATGGCTTAGCCAAGTTACCAGGCTGCAGAAGCACCTGCAGCTGCACCGGAGGCTGAGCCTCGACGGCAGTCGGCCAGAGGGCCTCCTTGAGCTCGTGTTTCCTCTGGCCTCCTTTGCAGGGGAACTAGCTTTCTATAGGGGCTTTCTCTAGGAGATTTATTTTTTGTACTTCAAAGCGAGCTGGTATTTTCATACAGATTCCTATTGCTGCATGTTCCAGGTGGGGGCCACGCCTGGGGGGGAGGGGCTGGCCCTGCTTGCAGGTTCAGATGTTATTAGATGCTACAGGTTTATATATATCTATATATGTAATTTATTGAGTTTTTACAAGATGTATCTGCTGTAGACTTAACACTTCTTACGCAACGCTTCTAGAATTTTACAGCCTGGACTGCTACCTTTCAGAACTTAGGGGAGAGAAAGCCGTGAATTCAGTTCTGTTACTTTGTGTACCGTTAATGGGCCCTAAGCTTGGGTGGCTGCCTCTTGCTGGTCGCTGGTGGCTCAGGGCCTGCTGCAGTGGCCAGAGGTGTGGCTCATACTGGGGAGTGATTGTCAACCAGCAGATGTACTTTCCGGACAATAAAGAGAAAGGCCTGGTCCTAGTCCCTGCCTGTGCCTCTTGCCTTCTGCTGGGATCTTGGCAGCTCTGTCCTACTTCCTGTCAGGGACAGGTTCTGTTCTTTGTTCCCAAGCGAGGGAGGGCCCACTAGCCACTGAGGGAACAGTAGTAGCCCGGGTGGTCCCCAGATGGAGGTGCAGGTCTCCTCAGGCTGAGGGGACTGGCCATCCAGGCCATGCCTTCAGAGGGTCTGCAGCCCAGGCTTCTGGCTCCCACACCTGGAAATGTGAGTCCTGGGTAAAGGGACCTGACCCCAGCCAGCAGAACCTCAGGCCACGGGAGGTCTGGAGGCTCCAAGAGCAAGGAGGCTTCATCAGGCAAGTTGGAATTTTCAGGAGGGGCCCTGGTGGGTGTGAGGAGGAAGCTTTCTGGCTCTGCAGAGCTCCCTGGCTGCCACCCCTCCTGAGGGCTATGGGTCAAGGGATTACGTCTAGGCACTTGCAGCTAAGGCCTTTCCCACATTACCCCACTCACTATGTGGGTTCCCACTTAAAGATGTAGATGAGCCTCTTGATTCAAACCCTGCACACTGGTGGCCACACCCCTGTTCCTGACCACCTTCCCTCCTGGTCCAGGCCTGCTACCCACCACCACCAGGGCTCCACTGGTGCCATGACCCCGTGACCCTGCAGTGACTACTTTGGCTGAAGCTGTGCTTCTGGCCTCAGCTGGTTGGGCAGCTCCCTGGCCACAGAACACCCGGGCTGCTTCTGAGTCCCCAGGAGCCTGTTAAGTCAGTACCCCTTGTTGCTGCTTGGTGGGCCTTGACAACTGGGGTACACAGGGCTACCCACAAGTGGGGAGTAAGCCTGGGACGCCTTCCTAGAGGAGACAGGAGAGGGCTGCTGCGCCCATCCCCCACCCTCTGGTCTAGGCCAGATGGTGGCACTGGATGCACTGGAGCTGAGCTGGTGCACTCTCTCTCAGGCTCTGCTTTCTGCTGGTCCAAGTGGGCCCTGCAGATGAGGGAGCTGGATAGGTGAGGCTACCAGGTCTTGGGTCTGATTCAGGGAAGCACTGTAGTCTGGGGGCAGGCTGCCTGCCAGTGACCTCACAAGGAGAGCCAATCCTCCAACCCCCCAGAGTCCTGTCCAGAGACCCCATGCTGGGAACAAGGACACTGGACTGGCCATGGGGACACCTTGGACTGACCAGGACTGGGAAGCAGAGGTCAACTGGATGAGGACTGCTGAAGTCCCAGCCTGGAGGGCAGTGAGGGGGTGCCAGGTGGGCTTGGGCCAGAGGCACTGCTGTCCCCCAGCTGGCCTTAGCATTCTTGCCTGGGTAGGCAGAATGTGAGTGGGGCGCCCCCTGGTGCTGCCCCGAGGCCCCTCTCCAGCCTGTGCCCTGGTGAACCCCATAGGCTCTTGGGAAAGGGCGCTGGCCAGGGGAGTTGGGGCAGGCCAGGAGCCTGCTCAGGTGACTCACACCACTGCTGGCCACAGAAGGAGGATACTAGACAGTCATGAAGCTTCCTGTGGACGCCTCTGCCCAGTGAAGGAACCTCTTTTTGCTGCCTTGCTGGCCTCTTCTGGTATAGAACAGTCTCTTGCTTTCTGCTGATGAAAGCTATGCCTTCTGAACATGGCTGGTGGCCCCTGCGGTTGCCAATGCTGGGAACAGGAAGGCTCCCAGCACTGCAGGCAGCCCTGTGGCTGTCCATTTCCCAGGGCTGGGGTGGATCTCGGGTTCCCAGGGCCATCAGCTACAATTCTTGGCTAATGAGCCTCCCCAGAAGGCTGTGTTCTGGTCACTGTGTTCTGCATGAAGGTCCTGTTCTTAGTGTCACCTTACGCACATGAAGCACATTCTTTTCTCAAGAACCCCAGCCTGCCACCCACTGCTGGCCCTCACCTTGTTTGGGTCACTGTCTTTGCTGCAGTTGACGCCCTCTGTGCTGGCTGCTTGCTCCTTAGGTTGATGTCCACCAGCAAACACAGCCCATCCCAGCCCCAGAACAGGCACTTCTTGAATCCTAGTGCCCTGTTGTGGTCCCTGGACTTGGGGTGATTCATAATGGTGTACAAATAGGCTCCGGCCCAGGCTTTGTCCCTGGACAACTCTCCTGAAGTGCGCAAGGCTGTCCAGCTCAGGCTGTGTCCCAGGACACAGACCCCAGAGCCAAGGGGTCTAGGGAGGCCCCCAGCAGTGGACCCAAGTGTAAATGCTGAGATAGGCTGGTGCCCTTGAGCTCGGGGTGGGGTGCCGAGACCTTCCTCCAGCCAGGCCACCCCAGGGTAGGGATCTAAAGATGGGGCTGCAGTGTGAAGACAGCCCCTACCTTCCTGGGGATCCCCTTGGGTAGGGTTGGGCCCCTTGATCCTCCTGGAGCACCCCTCGCAATGGTCCAGCCCTCACCCACTCAGGATACCAGGACCACCAGTCTCAGCCAGGAACAATCTGGGTACAGGGTGCCTTGGCTCTCAGGACTCCCTGAGGTCTGTGGGTTGGGGAAGGCTTCCTTAGGCAGCGAGTTCACCAACCTAGACAAACCAGCCCACAGCAGACAATCATCAAGTGGCACTTTATTATATCATTTCATCACATCGAATGGTGTCTGAAACATCACCGCATAACCTGTCAGTGTCATAGGACAAGGGGACATGGGTCTCAGAGGTCCCACAAAGAAGAGGCCTGAATCCAGGGCCTCAAAGGACAAAGGCTCCTCTGGAATCTTGAGTGTTGGGCCCACAGTGCCGTCATGAAGGCAGACACTTAAGACGGCTGAGTTTCCATCTGACTTATGTCAAATGGTTCAGAAATATTACAGGAGCACAGCCTTGATGTTTTAATAAAATAAAAATACCATTTCTACAAAAAGTGTTTACACAGAGTCCTGGCTGGGGGCCCATGGGACCCTGAAAGGATGACAGAGAACTTGCTCCCCCATTACGTTCCCAGGAGGAACCACCCTGCTGGCCAGGGGCACAATAAGAACCACCTGGGGGCTGCTTTTCAGAAATTACACGTTTAAAAAGCTACACTGTGATATTTCAATGGCCTCCGGATGCCACACACTGGTTCCCAGTGCCTGCATGAGAAGTGGGTGTGTAGGGCGTGAGGAGGGCGCATCGAACTGCTGTGCTGGGAACTCTGCTTCACAGGCATGGACACCCCAGCTCCAAGAAACACAGGAAGGTGGAGTGCTCAGGTGCAGGGCAGGCACAACCTGTGGACAGCTAGACACAGCCACCATGGCAGGTCCTCATCGTACAAGGCCCTGGCTTCTGGATCCATCATTCCTTACAACCACACCCAGACACCGACTTGGCTACAATAAATAAGATTCCGTACAACAAAACACATCCAAAATGGCATTGGGGATAGGGCCTGCAAACACCACATGTGCACCCACCAGAACCTCCCACCCATACGTGTGTCACCACGCAGGTCCGAATGGCACCTGGAGGCGCGCCCACATCCCAAGGCGCTGCTTGACCAGGGAGGGCAGACTCCAGAGCAGAGGGGATGACAATACTGGCAAAGCCACGCAGGACGAGGATACAGCTGATGGGCCCATAGTGCTGCTCACAGGAAAGACACTGACAGCTCAGAGGCTGCTGGAGTGTGGGCAGGTGACTCATAAAGATCACTCCAAGGCTAAAACACTCCCTTCTCCAACGTCTGAAAACAAGCCCTTCAGAGCCCCATGGCTTCTGACTGTGTCTCCAGGTGAGACTGTACAATTGGATTCCTATTCTGTCAAGTTTCTTCTTTAAAGGCCAAGGAAAAAGCCAAGTAACTGAGAAACTGACATCTCCGAGTGCTGCAACCCCCTCCCTGGCTAGCTTGGCTTCATGGGTCCTATGTCTGGAGCCCTCCAGAAGGACACTCTTGCTGGCAACACACAGCCTCAAAGGACAAGTGCAGCTGTTGGGGGAGCAGGAAGGTGGAGAGGCCACAGGACACCCAGCTCTGGCCTGAGTTCCACATGGAACTGTCCCCGACAGGGCCACCAAGTGTGAAGAGGCTGCTGGCCACCAGAGCCCCGGAGACACCACCCCGCCCCTAAGTACATGGGGGGCACACTGCAAGCCCCTCAAGATGCCACTGCTCACTCACATGACCACCTTCATAGGACTTGGTGGGGCCATGTAAAGGCTGAAGGGCAGAGACCATCTGGGTGCCCTGGCCCAGGAGGCCAGCTGTGGGCGATGGCCCCTCCAGCCACGTCCTCCAGTGGGCAGGGTTTGTTCCACAAGGGAAGCCATCAAGGGTCCCACATGTGCTCCCAGAGAACCTGCTCCAGCCAGGCTGTGGTGAAGGCCTAACCCTTGGACCCCAACAGTGTGGCAATCACCTAGCAAATGATTCCTTCTCAAGGGCTGCACTGGTGTGTCTCCCCCGCAGTTCATTCTGGATGTTACTCCTGAGTCAGACTCTCAAGTGCAGAGATCCTGTACTAGTCAGTTAAGGACGGGGAAGACCGAAGGTGAATCAAGAGCGAGCTCAGGAAACACACCCCAGGATCCACTCAAGACATGGACACTACTGTCAGGAGAGGTGCTACTTCCAGAGGCCACTGAAGTCACAGACGCTTCTGTCGAGAAGAGTCACACAAAGATGACTTTGAAAATGTGGGAACAGACGATCTATTTACACAGATTTTTAGGAATCAAAGTTCACAGACCAGCTGAAGGATCTTCAGAGCTGAGGAGGGCTGTGCTCGCGTCTGATTCTTGCCCAGCACCTCTGAGAACATGAGGTGCACCTGCCCAGTTCCACTTGGGCGTGGGGAGTCCACGTGGTCCTCACTCTCAGGGAACAGAGAGCACAGGTCAGGCCCTGAGATGGCACAGGCACGTGCCGGGAGGCTCCCCTGCTGCGACTGTCGGTGGCCTCTGTGGGGCCACTGAGTACTACACTAGGTGAGTCCAGACACAACTCCCTGGAGGCTCCCAGATTGCAGACTGACTTAATCTTCATGGAATGATGAAAATTAAAAATTACTTGATTACAGAAGTTTCTGATTTATTCCAGACAAAATATTAGATCTGCCACTAAGATCACCTCAAAGCAATCACTCTCACATCATCCCACCGCAGCGGTGCGGGAGGAAGAGGACGCCCACGGGGCTGTGCGTGAGCTGGGCACCTCCCTTAGTTCTTCACCTCTGCAGCCTCCTTCTCAGCCTTGCCCTTGGCCTTCTCCTTCTCTTCCACCTTCTCCTCCTTCTCCAGCACGGCCACAATCTCAGCCACCTGGCTAGTGGAGATGTGGACATCTTCTTTATCCACCAGCTCGATAACCTGTGCACACGAGAGGGCTCAGAGGGGCTGCCTGCTCTTGCACAGCACGGGTGGGAGCACCCCTGCTCTAGGCCATCTTCTGGTTTGGAACCTACTTGCTGCACAGCATGCCAGGGCCCCAGAGCACCAGGGTTCCCCGGGGAGCCAGAGAGCAGAGCAAGGCTGCTGGCATCAAGCCCTGCCCTGGCCAGCGAGGCCCCACCATACTGCTGGGGGCCTGCCCTGCATGGGGCTTCCCCAGGACACAGGGTGCTAGGTTGGGGCACATGCCCTTCTGCTCTGAAGACTGAGGAGGGAAGGAGGGACGGTGCTTAGCATGTAAGTCTGACAGTGCCTTGCTTTTAAATGGAAGTAAAAGAAACTCGGCAATGTCTATGGTTATGTTTGAAAAATCACTACCTTGCCAGGTGCACCAGGACCATGAAGGCAGTGTTTTTTCAGAAGCAGAAATGATTAAGTCTCACCCCTCAGATGAGAACCCAGACTTCCCATCCAGGTCTCCAGGGCTGACCTGGGGCCCACCTGTTGTCACCTCTCAGGCCTCAGGCAACCCCAGACGGGTGTACTCAGCCCCACTACCCTGTTTGCCACAGGTGCAAGCTCCACACTGTGGCTGGAGCAAGAAAGGCAGACACTGCCAGCCTGGAATGTGGCTGGTGTCCTTCTCTAGGATTAGCTCCTGGCTGCCCCATGCACCAAAGCCCAGCCAGGCCCAGGGTCCCACAGGCACGGCAGGTGGCCTGCTCTAAAGGGGCCTTCTCAATACCCTCTCCTGGACCTGGACGCTGCTACCTGTCAGAGCCAGCCAAGTCACGGTCATGACAGGCGACCTCAGGGCCTTCAGGAGGGTCCATCTTGCTGTTTCATCAGCACTTTCTACCTCTGGCAACTCACTTCCTATGCCAAGGCCTGAGGGACCCCACCTCCTGACAGCCCCCAAAAGCAGCCCCTCCCTGGACTTGTGGACGTTGGAGCAGAAGAGCAGCCAGCCAGCCTCCCCGATTCAGTCCCACTGAGACCCACCTTGACGAGGTCATCGATGTTGACCTTGCCATCCTTGTTTTCATCCAGTGCTGAGGCCAAGCTCACCAGCTTGCTTTCTGGAATGTGCTTGATTTGCTTCATGGCGCTGATGAGCTCAGTGACGCTGACAACATTCTCCCTGGGAAGCACAGCCTGCATGTGGCCACCATCTTGCCCGGCCCTTGGAACCTCACAGCCACACCCAGCTCCGACTCTTAGCCCTGACTCTGATGGCCACGTGTGAATTGGTGGACAGGAAAGACCTCTGATAGTGAGACTCCTCACACCCTGCCAAGAGCCCCACCCTTTCCTTGGGGTGCATGACCCTGGAGTGCATGCCTGGAACAGGACCACTGGGTCCTTGGGCCCCTGTCTGCCACAAGGACAAAAGGTTGATGAGCCTCTGGGTTCGGGGATGTGTCCCAGCTACCAGCCTGCTGCATCGCAGGGTCTGTGGTCTAGATGGTAGCAAGACACACACACAAGCACAGCTGCGGCTGCGGGAATCTGGAATACACTGTGGTACAAGACAGACAGCCCCATGATGGCATCCCTTGAGTGTGGGGGTCAGGGAGAGGGAGGAGGCAGGAGAGAGCTTGACTGTTTGGGCAAACAGGAACCAAATGGGGCTGAGGCTGGACTATGAAGGGTAATGCTGGGGAGGGCAGTAGGGGGACTTTAGCAGGGAGGTAACAAACAGGTCCAGGAGTAAGCTACCCAGGTGAAACAGCATCAGAATGTAAAAACTCAGGTGTGAAAGAAAAAACTATGAGCAAAGATGCCCCCAGAGTGGACCCCAGCTCCCAGGTGATATCAGGCAGAGCCAAGATGTACACTCTGGAGTCAGAAAGGACAGAGCAGAGCACAGATCATGGCAAAGTGCCTGTCAGCTGCAGGCTTGGCTTCCCTGGGCCCAGAAGCCTCTTCTGTTCATGCCCACTTACCCCACAGCTGAGCCCTGGGCAGGGCCCAGCTTGCCGGCCTGCTGACCCATCTCCAGCTGTGCAATCAGGCCATCGATCTGCCCAATCATCTGCTGCACGCGCTTTGTTAGTCTCTTGCTGGCTTTAGATTCTTCCACTAATTTTTCTTCACCGGTCTTAGAAAGCTCCTTCTTAATCTCTTGCAAGTCCTAAAAAAATTATTTGCAGTTATAAAGTCTATCTTTAAGGCCGGTGGGGGCGGGAGCTGGGCACGATGGTGACGCCTGTGTGGTCCAGGCGACTCAGTAGGCTGAGGGAGGAGGGTTATAAGTTCCAGGGCAGGCCCAGCAACTTAGTGAGGTCTTATCTCAAAACATTAAAAGGGCTGGAAAGTAGCTCAGTGGTAAAATACCCCTGGGTTAAAATCAGTACAAAATAAATAAAAAAGTGGGGATCTTATATTAAATTTAACTTGAAAAAGTTATTAAACCCATTCATTTGGGCTAGGGGTGTAGGTCCATGGTAGAGCACCTGCCTAGCACTGAGACAACGAATTTGATCCCTAGCACTGAAAAAATAAATACCAACTCCTCCAAAAATGCATTCATTCCAACAACAGAAAGTTGCAAAATCTTATTCCTTCCTACCAATCAAATAATTTTTTTTTTTTTTTTTTAAAAACCAGGGATTGAACTCAGGGGCACTCAATCACTGAGCCACATCCCTACCCCGATGTTATATTTTTTAAATTTAGAGACAGGGTCTCACTGAGTAAGTTGGTTAGCGCCTCATTTTTGATGAGGCTGGGATTTTGCACTTGCAATCCTCCTGCCTCAGCCTCCTGAGCCGCTGGGATTACAGGAGTGTGCCACCGCATCTGGCTGGTTCTTATTTTTTGAAACTCATCTTCCTTCATATTTGCTGAAGAATAAAGAAATGAAGCATTGAGGAAACGTAAGTGTTTCCCCCTGAAATTCTAATTCAGTGCCCCCCAAGGAGGGACAGGAGCGAAGAGGAGTGGGAACAAGACACCATCTCACCCAGTGACAGATGCATGGTTCCCATGGAGAAGCCCCCCAGAGGGACGATGCTCCCAAATGGCAAATTGGTTTTTACTAATCTCCAAACTTGTTACCTTTCCCAATGAAGCTGTGAAAATAATTCTTTTATATCAGATTAGAAAGTAATATCTATAAACCAATCACTAGTTGATGAAGGATGTTGCTCGGTGGTAGAGCACTTGGTAGCCTTGAGTTTGATCCCGAGCACCATAAAAGGAAGAGGGAAAAAGAACCACCATCTAAGAAAAGAAAACCGTCAACTGGGTGCCGGGTGCACACCTGTGATCCCAGCAACACAAGGCCAGAGTGTCTGTCTCAAAAATACAAAATAAAAAGAGGTCTGGGGATGTGGCTCAGTGGTAGAGCACCCTGGGCTCCACTCTCTTTGGGGGGAGTTGTGAATGAAATTACGGTTCTGCCTGTCGAGGGGCCAAGTGGCCATGTGACACCTTCATGTTCAGACTTGGCAAGGCTACATTCACGCAGACAGTGGCCCCTACAGCAGCCGTGGAAAAGCTCTGGAATAAAACTGATTTTTAGTTTGGGTTTCTCTCCAGATTCCCTCTGAAATTTCCCTTATCACATCTTTGACAGATATCATTAAATCTTTTGGCTGATAAAGCTATTATTTCAGTCTCAGCCTTAGCAGCAAACACTACCCACCCCTGATGTCACCAGGGAGCAGCTGCCCCGCCCGTCCACCCATCCTGTCCACCTCATTGTAGTCCTGGACGTCCTCCTTCAGCAGCTCCAGCTCCTCCTTTTCCTTGGTCAGAGAGGACTTCTGCTCCTGCAGCTTGGAGCAAGCGTCACTGAGGACATCAATTTCTTCCTGAGTTATTTCCTCTTCCTAGGAAAAAAGCAAAACAGGTTTAAGTGAAGGGACACAGTGGCTCCTCTGTGGGGAGTTTGCACCTTATGGGCCATTACCTGGGGTAGTCTCAACTGAGATGGAGCCCAGGTGGGGCTACACTGGCCTGAGCGTGTCATCAGGCACATTCAGCGTGACCCATACGTGTACCTATGAAGCGCACACCACTGGACAGTGAACATGCTGGTCAGCCTAATACTGGCTGGCCTCCCCAGGACTTTAATCCTCCTCATGCCCAATAAGTCAGCCTATATCTCCAGGGTTTTATATAAGAGCAGTCGCCAGCACGTCCTCCTCTCTGACTCGTTCTGAGTCATCATGTGGTGTCAGTGTGCTTTTAACCCGAGCAGCTAGACCAAAGCTTGTTAGTGTACTGACCTACTGAGAGACATGTGCTTTGTTTCCTAAGCTTAGTGATTACAAATAAAGCTGCTCTGAACGCTCAGGTTCAGGCTCCTGTGGGAAAATGCCTAGGAATGGAAAGGCTGGTAATTGGTGTGGTGTAGGTTTGTCTTTTTAGGAAACTATCAAAGTAGTTTCCAAAGTGGTACAACTCCTCCACATCCTCACCAACACAGGATTGGGACAGGCCAGTTTTGTCTTCCCCCACAGTGCTGGAGATGGAACCCAGGGCCTCTGCTTTCTGGGCAAATTGTCTACCACTGAGCTCCATCCCCAACCAGTCTGACTCCAACTCTGGTTGTGCTAATAGGGGTGTGGTGGCATCTCAATGTGCTTCTCCTTTCACTGGTGGTGAATGAAGCACTTCAGGTGCTTAACTGGCTAGCTGCATGTCTTCTTTGGTCAAGTGTCTTCAAATCTTTTGCCCACTTCTGAAATAAAATTATTTGTTTTTTATATATTCTAGAAACAAGTCCTTGTCAGGTAAATGTTTTACAAATATCTCACACTGTCCATGGCTGATCTTTTCACTTTCTTAAGTATTTCTTGAAGCAAAAGTCTCCAATATTGATAGATAAATATATTGATTTTTTTTCTCACCTTTATCATATTTTTTTGTTGTACTTTATCTACTGGTAAATCTAATATCACTAAAATATTCTCCCATGTTTCCTTCGTGGAGTTTTTATAATCCTTTCTAATTTTTATACACTGTGTGAGTTATATAAGGGTCAAGGGTCAATTTTTTGCATATGGCTATCTACTGTTCCAGCACAATTTGCTGAAAGATTTCCCTTTCCCTACTACACCATCTTGGCACCTTTGTAGAAAACCTACTGACCCTGTCTGTCTAGGTGCTTACTTCTTTTCCATTGGGCCTATCTCTTTACCCGCAACATCACACCTTTTCATGTGTGGTGGTGCTGGAGAGGGAACCTGCGGCTTCATGCATGCTAGCAGGTGTGCTCCCACTGAGCCACGGGCTGGCCCCACCACACCTCTTGATAACTGAGGCTTTAGTAAGTCTTGGTGTTAGGGGATAATTATAGATGAGTGGGAATACAAGGTTAAGGTTAAGGGGACAATTATATGTGAGTGGGAATACAAGGTTAATACAAGTCAGCCCACTGTGCTGACCTCCCACGTACTCTCTTTTCTATGAAGCAATTTACCTGCAGCCCTGCCTGGCCGAAATGAACAAGCTATGTCACATTTCTCAGCAAACTACATGTTAACTGCAAGAGAAATGCAGGCCCAAAATAATGTTGATAAGAGGAACCCAAGTTTTCCCAAAGGGGAAGATTTTGTGACCAAAACTTGAAACTGGGAGATAAGAGTAGTTTCTCCTAACCACAAAATCTATAAGAATGTATGGTTAAGGGCTGGGGTTGTAGCTCAGAGGTAGAGTGCTAGCCTAGCATGCCTGAGGCACTGGGTTCGATCCTCAGCACCACATAAAAATAAAGGTATTGTGTTCACCTATAACTAAAAAATAAACGTTAAAAAAAAAAAAAAAAAAAAAGAATGTATGGTTAAGAATCCAGTTAAAGGGCTGGGGCTGTACCTCAGTGGTAGAGTGCTTGCCTAGCACATGTGAGATAATGGGTTCAATAGCACTACACAAAATAAACAAATAAAACAATAAAGGCATTCTGTTTATCTACAACTACCAAAAAAAAAAAAAAAAATCCAATTAGGGTCGAGTAGTGGCTCAGTGGTAGAGCACTTGCCAAGCATGTGTGAGGCACTGGGTTCAATTCTCAGTACAGAATACAAATAAAAAAGAATCCAATTAGAACCAGTCAGCTTGGGCCAAGGTAACCTAGAGGTGCCATGACAGTGGGTACTTGAGAGTCTGATGTCATCCTGCTATCAGTCAAAAGTGGGACTCTTTGGCAACATCCCTGGGATCCCAATAAAACTGGAGTGTATGAGAGGTATGCTACCTCTCTCCTCTCTGAGACACTCACTCTCTCCCTTCAGAGTGTCTCTTTTCCCTCTTCTTATCCCTTCAATAAACTCAGAGTAACTCCTGCTCATCTGAGTGACTTGTCTGAAATCTTTCTGACTTGATCGTGAAAACTGGGGATTCTGTTTCTCAGAAGGCCCCAGCTCTGTAACACTGGGATCTAGTAGATAGATGTTCCTCTTACTTTTGCTATTTCACAAGGATGTCTTAGGTATTTTAGATCCTTTGACTCTCTCCATAAATTTAGAAAAGTTTGTCAACTTCAATAGAAGGTTCTGCTTGTTTTTTTTTTAAATATTTTTTTAGTTGTCGATAGACCTTTATTTTATTTATATACAGTGCTGAAGACTCAAACCCAGTGCCTCACACATGCTAGGCAAGCGTTCTACCAATGAGCCCTAGCCGTCTGCTGTGTTTTGATGGTCTGGAGGAATTTCCAAAACAGCTGAAGGAGGATCTGCATCTCAGCAACACTGAGTCTAGTGTCGCATCTCCCTAGTTCTGTCCCAGCCGTTTCTATTTTATTTTGAGATAGGGTCTCACTATGTGGCCCAGGATGGCTTTGAACTTGCAACCCTCCTGTCTCAGGCTCAAGTAGCTGGGATCACCGATCTGGCCACCATGCCTGGCCCCAACTATCTGGTTATAATGTGCTTTCCTTCCCTAATGCCCTGGCTACAATACTGAGGAGGAGGGTGAAGGGCAGCAGTCCTGGCAATGCCCCAGTGCTGGGGAGTTGCTGGTGGCAGATGTGCAGTGGCATCCCTCTCCTCCTGCTCGGCATCTATTGATCACACTGCATGCTGACGAGCATTCTTGAAGAGGCCTGACAGAATCATAATATGATTAAAGACTGCTTATCTTATTAAAACATTAAGCCAATCTGTATTCCCTGGGCAGATTCCATGTGGCCACAATCCCTTCTGTAGAATAATTGCATTTGATTTGCTAAACACTTTGTTAAGAATTATATTTTGCTAAGAATTTCTGCATCTATGTTCATAAAAGACAGCAGCCTATAATTTTTCTTACATGATTCTGGTTTGATACAAGGTGATGCTTCATGACATGACTTGGGGAATGTTCCCTATTCTGTCAAAAGTTCCTCAGCACTGGGACCATCTGTTTCTTTTTTGGGTACTGAAAATTGAACTCAGGGGCACTGGACCACTGAGCTACATCCTCAGCCCTATTTTGTATTTTATTTAGAGACAGGGTCTCATTGAGTTGCTTAGTGCCTCACTTTTGCTAAGGATGGCTTTGAACTCGTGATCTTCCTGACCCAGGTTCCCAAGCCACTGGGATTACAGATGTGTGCCACTGTGCCTGCCTGATTTTGATGCACTAGTGACCCCTGTGAAGCCATGCGGGCCTGAGGGGGTCCTTTGGGGAAAGAGTTTCAACTATAGGCTCATGTCCTCCCTGGTCTTGGGGCTGCTCAGGCCATCAATCTCATCAACAATGGCACTTGGCAACCATAGGCTGTACCAGTCCATGGGGGCTGGGCACTCTTCAAAATTTTTTAAAATTAAAAAAAAAAAAAAAAAAAAAAAAGGTTTTTTTTTAGTTGTAGATGGACATAATACCTTTATTTTATGTATGTATTTGTATGTAGTGCTGAGGATTGAACCCGGTGCCTCACATGTGCTAGGCAAATGCTGTACCACTGCTATACCAGTCCAAAAGTCTGGGTTTCTAAGACATTCTTGATGATTCTTCATATATTAGTTCTGTTAGTTCTCCTGAGATTTCTTTCTTTCTTTCTTTTTTTTGGTGGTGCTGGGGATTGAACCCAGGACCTTGTGCATGTGAGGCATCTCCTGAGATTTCTAAACTTCCTTATAGCCTAGTCTTTTTTTTTTTTTTTTTTATATTTATTTTTTTAGGTATAGATGGACACAACACAATGCCTTTATTTTTATGTGATGCTGAGAATTGAACCCAGGTCCTGCCCGTGCTAGGCGAGCACTCTATTGCTGAGCCACAAACCCAGCCCCTAGCCTAGTCTTTAACCCGTTGAAAACAGGATTCATGTGTTCTATGAGGCCAGCCTTGTCTTGCCCTATTTGCTGATTGGCCAGGCCCTGCCTGTTTTGCTAGGCCTAGCCCAGTCCTACATCCCTTAAAAATGAAACAGTTATATCTCACCTTAACACCTTCTGCAGGAATGCCTGAGGCCCACCTTCGTGGGGTCACACTTGAGCCCTGATTCCCTAGAATGTCTACTCCTGCTGTGAACTCTCCCTTGATGGTGTCACATGTTAATTTCAGAGTTTCCTGGGTCAGCAGGAGACACCTGCTTTCCCTAGGCCTTTAGCCCTAGAGTTTCACCTCCTCCTGGATTATCCCAAGTCAGGTTAGTGCCACAAGGAGCCCCTACAAGGCTCTGGTCAGCCCTGCCCCATGCAACCCTTCTCAATTCAGTGACTGGGACTCAAGGCTCATCACTGCAAAAGCCCCCCAAACACAAGTCAGTTTCAGATACTTTCTCTTCTTTAGACACTTCTTCTCACAGGAACACAAAACTAGACCTATCCTACCTCATAGGCCTGAGTATGGGGCTGTCCTCCCTGGTCCTCCAAGGCCCCTGTCCACCAGAGGCAGCACTCAGGCCTCACCTTTGTCTTTGTCAAAGGGACAGCCACCTCCTGGGTACTTCCCTCTCAGCCCCAAACTCAGATCTGCCACCCCATTCTCTCCAGACACATGTGCTTAAGGCTTCTTCGGAGCCTCACGCTAAGACCTCCCTAGACACAAAACCCCCACCAGCAGCCAAATGCCCAGGAAACACATCCTAGAATCTGCTTCTTTCTATACATGGGGTCCTCCAGGAGCTCAGAAGAGAAAACAATGGATGGCATCCCAGGCCACCTGGCATGGGTCCCCGGGGATGTCTGTGTCCCCAGTTGGCAGCTGGTTCCCAAGGAGCCCCCCACCCAGGTCACCCAGGAGATGACACCATGTTGGCCTGTGGAGAAAGTCCTGCCTTGAGGGGTCAGCCTTCATTCCCCTTCCTGCTGCCAGGCAGGCTGACACACCTAAGGCCTTATCCTTACCCTCTGGCCTCCTCCCCTCCTGGATGGAGCATGCCTCTTACCTTCACACCCTCTAGCACTGGAGCAATATCCTTCAGGGCCTCTGCAGGCAGGATCACATCAGGCACCTCTGGCTTTGGCTCAACCACTGGCCTCCCAGGGGTGGCAGCTTCCACTCCTTCCAGCTCAATGTCCTTCTAGAAGAATCACAGGAAGAACCTTGCTGTCACACCAGCACTCTTGCATGCATATGCTACTAACAGAGGCCAAACTCAGAACGAGTCCATTAGGTCACAGTGGAGACCCAAGAGCCATTAACCAGCAGCAGACTACCTGCTGAAGTCTGAGCAAGGCACCTGAGGCCCCTCAACAGGGTGGTCAGAGTGCCTTGTTCTGTATTGGTCTTTCCTCACTACCTTTCCATGGTGCTCAACACTTATAGAGCAGGAGGCTGCCTGTGGGTGGGTGATGAACAACCCAGAACATCCCAAGCCCTTGTCACAGTGCATCTTCCTGCAGCCTCTGAGTCCAGGGAAAACAAATTTGGTCTCTGCCCAAGGCCAGCACCCTGAGAAGGTGGGTTCCACAATGACCCTCTGCCGGTGCTGAGTGGGCCTCCCTGCAGTTCCCTGACTACTTCAGAAGACAAGCAAGGACATGAAGGGGTTTCCAGGGAAGCTGGACCAGGACAGCCACAGCCCCCAGTGGTGGGTCCTGGCCAGTGCTTACTGCTGCCTCTGCGGCCCTCTGCAGTTCCTTCTCCCGGTGCTCCTGCTGGATGGCGGCCTCTTCCTGCAGCGTGGCCTCCAGTTTTGCTTTGTTGTCCACCTGCTCACCCTCCACCTCTGCCACCTTCATCTGGGCTTCCTTTGCCTTCAGAGAAGAAGGGCACTTGTGAGTGAGTCCCAGGGCTGCAGAGTGCACACTGTCCCAGGCCTCTCTGTATCTCCCAGCAACATCATCATCTGAACTCCACAGAAGTGATGGAAGGCACACTGAAACATTGCCACCAGTGCTGGGAATGTACAAGGCTACCAAGTATCACCTCCTGCACCTTTCAGAGGACCACTCCATATTCAGAAAAAATATGGACACAGGCACCATTACCAAGACTCAAGGAAGCCTTTCAAAACTGTTGCCTCCAGCCAACTGTGGCAAGATCAGGACTACTCAGTGTGCCCAAGACTGGCTTATCCCAAGCCAGGTGTGGTGGGTGGGGGTGGGGGCAGGCAGACAAGTGATGAGGCGAGAACAGGTGGACCTGCAGGTTCCTGCATGGAAGGCTTCCGTGGCTTAGAAGATGAGTGCCCGCCCCCCAAGTGAACTGACAAACAGGGTCTCCCAAGAGCACATACCACAATTTCCGGGAGGGTTTGCAGTGTGGATTTGAGCTGGTCAGCAGGCGAGAGAGTGTCTGGGAGGTACATGGCTCGGGACAGGATGAGCAGTGACGTGGGGATCTCGTGGTGCAGGTGCAGGTCCAGCCACTGGGATCAGAACAGGCTTGTTGGTGTAGCCTCCATCCCACCTGACCCCTGGCCCTATCCTGTTCTCTTGTGAAGGGCCCAGATCCTTCAGTCCCCAAGCTTTACTCTGCTGCTATGGTTTGGCAGCAACAAGCAAAACAGGGCTTGAGTAGATGGATTCATTAAGTCACTGTAACAAATGCTCCAAAGATGACATTCCATGTTTCAAAAGGTCATTTGTTGTGCTACCTTGGAACTTGACCACCCTGGTAAACTGAAGGCACAAGCCCCAGGGCCATCAACAGCTCTGCAGCTCAATCACCAGGACTTAAGAACAGTCAACAGGCTGGGATTGTGGCTCAGTGGTATGTATAATGCTTGCTTGGCAGGTGCGAGGAACTGGGTTCGTTCTCAGCACCACATAAAAATAAAGTACACAATTTGATGGTTTTTTTTTTTTTTAAAAAAAGAACAGTCAGCACTCTCTGCATTTAGAAATAGCAGAGCAGCAAAGATGGAATTACTGAGAACCTCCCCACTCATGCAGGAGCAGAGACTGACCCCACTCATGTGTGTGTAGGCCTGCCACAGGCTGGGCACTGTGTCGGGCTACTTCAGTGACTGACATTTGGACACAAACTGAACACACAGAGAAAGATAAGACAAAATGCTAAGAACAGGATGAAAACACTGAACAGAGGCAAGGGAGAGCCCTGACCCCAAAACATGCTATAGCCTCATGGACCACACTGAGGAGCCTGGGCAGGGAATACACACACAGCACCCCACCCGAATGGCTCCAGGCAGCTGTGCTGCAGAAGGCTGAAGACCACCAGAAATGGCCAGCACATGCAGGGTGGGCCCACTACCAGACAGGAGTTCTGCTGGGGAGCCATGCATCTGGTGAGAAGGTACTGCCTAGGAAACGCCATTTACGTCAAGAGGGGAGGTAGGTGTGCATGCCTCTTCATCTACATTGAAGAAGGAATGCCTGAAAACCAGCAGGGGGATGACAGCCAAGAAGCTGTCATCGTGGAACAGAGCTGGAGGGAGATTGGGTCTGAGCCTTGCATCCTAGGCCTTCTGAAGCAAAGGACAAATGTCCCCTACCCCCTGTACAGTCACTTGATCCAATGGCACTGAGCACCAAAGACCTGACACTGGGATTTCTGCTGGAGGGCCCCTTGAGCTGCTGCAGGAGGCAGAGTGCACTGAAATCCAAATGTAGGAGCCCACTGTGTACCAGACACCTGTTCAGAGTTGCCCAGCCAAGGGCATCAGAGCCAGATTAGAGAGCATGTTTCCCAGAACTTCCCAGGCTCAGCTGAGCCATCACGAAGTGTGAACATGCCCCAGAGCTGTCCAAGGAGGCCACCTGTGCTCACTGGCCTTCAGGTGACAGGAGCAAGCTGAAACAATCAAAGCCACACTCAACAGGCCACCAAAATTGAGGACACTCATACTGCATGACAGCAGGACTAGAAGGCCAGTAAGCAGTCCTGGACTGGCCCAGGCACCCCCTTGGGTTACAGTGCCACCTCACCAGGCCTGCTTGACAGCCCAGAGGATGGCAAAGGCCCAAGCGAGTCTTAGAGGGCCTTGAACATGCCAGGCAAGCACTCCCCCACTGAGCCACACCCCAGCCTCAGTAGTTTTTCACTCTTGAAGCTTCCCACAACAGGCCTATTCTGGTCTGGGTGAAAAGCGAGCTCCTCCTGGAACTTGGGCCCCAGGCCACGCACCTGCTTCAACTGGCCCCGCAAACGGTCTTCTGTGACGCCAAGGGCCCGCATGCCTCGCGCCCGACACGCTGCCTGCAGTTCCTTGACGTTCAGGCTGTCCACCCCTTCCTCAGCAATCAGCTGTAAGAGAACACCAGCCAGTCACCATTGTACAAGGTTTGTGGTGCTGCTGTTAACACGACTAGAAAAGAACTGTCAAGTCAGAGGCCATTTTTCTAAGAGCTTTTGCCAAGCAAAAGAAAGAGCATCACACCAGAGCCTGGTTCTGGGTCTGAAGTGACTAGAAGGATGGCCAGGGCCCAGGGAACACAGAATGGCCAAGATTAACCGAGAGACACAGAGAGATCCACCTCGACCTGGGCCCACGCAGGGAGTAGGCACTCTCAACACGCGGGCACCTCTTCCGTGTGGCAGGGCCCACGTCTTGCCAGCAGAACCTGTCCTGCCCTGGCCTGATTCACAGAGCCCGCGATCTGCAAAGGCATTCTCAGTGTTCACAGGATGGAGGGAGGAGAGACCCCAACACCCTGAAGATACCTGTGGCTTCATACCCTGAGGCTGCACAAGTCACAGAGAAGTATAGGAAGCAACAGGTGGGAAGACAGAAGGCACAAGGCCAGCTCTCAGGGCCCACCTGGTCTGCGTCAGGTAGCCCTAGCCCCTTCTCAGCGTTTGCCTCATAAACATCCTAGGTAGCGACTTTATCTCCATTGTAAGAATCATACTTTCTGTGATCATTGTAGATACACATGTAGCTCTAACAAAGAACAATGACCCCACGTGCCTTCCCTGGGAGTCCTAGCGGTAACAGTTTATAAAGCAACACAACATTCTAGCCAGGATCCAATTCTGCTCCAGGCAGGATGAAGTCACCTCCACCCCCTCGAGGGCCCTCACTTGCATGGCTGTCACTTGTCAACTAAAGAATGTCATGTTCATGGGGATCATAGGACAGAAGCCACCCTACCCCAAGACAGCCCCTGCTTGCATGGCTGTCATCTGAAGAACGTTAGGCATGTGGGGATCATAATGCAGGCAGCTTCTAGAGTTCCCTCCAGACCCATCCAATTGTTGTGGCACCCAAGACAGCTCCTCCTAATCATCGAATAGCATGGCACTAGATGGACAGAGAAGTCTGCTCAGCCATTCGCCTACCTGGGTTGTGTCCACTTGGTCTACTGTGACTAAAGCTGGTTTTCACTTCTGTCTGTTCCCTGTGCTCCTGTGGGACACCCGAGTTGTACTTCTGGAGCATTTTCAGCAGTCCCCTAGTATCACAGTGCACACACCCCAATCCACTCTCCTGCTGATTCAAGTAGAGTGTAGAAACCTCACCTCCCTTTACTTCTCCCAGTCATAGTAGTGATGCTTGGAATGCTGCCTGTCCTCAACCTAAGAGTCACACCACATGTGCTTCAGTCCCCATCCCACTCTAGGTGGGACCTTCATAAGCTGCGATTAGAGTGTTCAAGAAAACAAAGCGAGCTAGGTGCAGTAGCCACGCCTGTAATCCTAGTGACTCAGGAGGCTGAGGAGGAGAATCACAAGTTCAAGGCTAGCCTGGGCAACTTAGTGGCCTCTCTAAAGCAACATAGAAGGGGTGAAGTTATAGCTCAATGGCAGAGCACCCCTAAGTTCAATCAATATAAATACTGCAAAAAAGAAAAAATTGGAAAAAAAAAAAAGAATTTCTATGGTTGAAAGTTAGAGGTCACACAATGGGTATTAGAGTGGAGCCAACCTGGGAGAGAATGAGGGATGAGTGACCTGAAAGCAGAAGCAAGCACAGTGGTTGAGAGGCTAAGATGCCTGACGCACAGTGGGTGCAGGTACACTCAGGGAGCACACCCTGCGAAGGAAGCTGCAGAGGAAAGCTACCCTCTGCAAAACAATGGCAGGCCTGCTGACTGTCCTGGGGGAAGCCAGGAGAAGGGCTTGGGAACGTGTAGGAAGCCACAGTGCAGCCCAGGGCAAGGGACAGAGGCAGGAGAACCACACGTTCAAAGCCAGCCTGGACAACCTGCCTCAAAATTTTAAAAAAATATTTAAAGGGCTGGGGACAAAGCTCAGTGACTTAAGCACTTGCCTAGATGCTTGAGGCCCTGGGTGCTATCCCAATACCCCAACATATGAACATGCAGAATAGGTATGTATTGAACATCACATGGCACTCCACAAATTTGTTAAACCTTTACATTTATATATATATATACACACATACATCAGTTAAAGAAAAAAAAAAAAAGGAACAGAAAGGCAAGAAACCAAAGAAGCAGAGTAGTCCGCATGGCCTTTCTTGTGGCATGGCTCACCTTGTCATCAGCCTTTATGGACCTTAGCCTCATGGTGAGCTGGAAGCGCAGAAAGTTGTTGGTGCCGATGGATTGGAGTTCCAGCAGCCTGCACAGTGCCACCAGTTGCGGTCGTGTGAGGTTATCCAGAGTCAGCTCATCCTCAAACAATTTGGAAAAACGCATGATTTCCTCATTGCTGGGTCTTTCTCCTGTCTCCCGGATCTGCAGCAGGAGCAACCCAGACGGCTTATCCACTTGGTAAGTTCTAAGAGCTCTCCTGTCCCCACCCCAGTCTCAGGACACAGCAGAAGTGAAGAACCAAGGGGGGGGTCAGGGTGCAGAGGCCCTGGACCACCCACCTCTTACCATACTTCTATGGGGAGCCTCTCACACCTCAGGAACTCAGTGTCAACTGAGCCTGCCATGGATTCTGATACACACGGCAACTACTGGCCCTGTACCTTTCCTGCCACCATTCACTGGGAAAGGGGACCTAACCACCAATTGCAGAGGCAGTGCCCTGGGTCCTAATGCAGAACCCCAGCTGCTCAGTGCTGAGAAGAGGGCACAGCTTTGTGCACCTGCTTTTCCCTCTGAGAGAGTCCAAGTACAGGGGAATGGGCTGCCACTTGAGCCTGGACTGCTACTATCCATGTGCCTGCCCTCTAGGAAGCAGAGAACCTCAGTTCAGACCAGTCTGGCCCGCACCTCCTCCCATACAACAGATAGGCTTAGTCTCTATCAGGAGTGAGCTGGGCTGGTCCCCAACAGAGGTCAGGGAGTAGAACAGCCAGACCTGGCACCCCCAGGAGCTTGACTCAGATCAAAAGGACCCAGACTGAGCCACACAGGATATCACCTAGAAACAGTTTCAGGGGTTCTCCAGGGGGAAGGCCAAATGCAGCATCCCTCAACCCAGGCTACCACAGGCAGGTCCTTCTCTGGAGCTGCAGCCCACCAGAAGCCCCACCTCCCTTCTAGCTCCCACTTGTCCCCACCCTCTCCTGGGCCTCTAAAGCGCGGCTGCTTGCAGCTCCTTGCAGAACCTACCTACTCAACGGTTCCATAGCTATACCTGCCTCTTCCCCAAAGATGACATCTCCAAGGTTGCGCTGGGGTGAGCACACTTTTCTGTAAAGGCCACAGAGCAGGTATTTCTGCCTTTGTAGCTGCAGACTTTGCTCCTCTGTGCTGCAGTGCAAAGCACCAAACAACACATAACCAAGGGCCAAAGCCCAATGACACTGTCTGGTGGAGGCTTTCTGAGAACCTCAGACACAGTCTTTTTGCCCTATTTTGTATTTTATTTAGAGACAGGGTTTCACTGAGTTACTGAGGCTGGCTTTGAACTTGTGATCCTCCCTGCCTCAGCCTTCCAAGCTGCTGGGATTATAGGTGTGCGCCACGGCACCTAGCTTCAGACAGTCTTCAGACTTCAAAAAGCAACACAAATCTCTCAAGCTCGACCCCAGAGACCCTGTCGATAGCACTCCCTCTCCCTTTTCAGCTCCTGCTGCCGTCACCCAGGCTCTGACAAGACTCTAGATAGCACCAGGCAGAGTGGCTCAGCCAAACTACCCACCATACCATAATCTCAGGTCTTGGGTTCCTTCTCTATGATGTTCTCCCTTCTCTGAGTGCTGCAAAGCCAGGACATGAACAAGTGATTCTGGAGACCAGCAGAGTCTCCTTGTCAAACTCCCTAAAGCACCAGCCAGCACTGCCTGGCAGCTCCGCTCTGTTGAGTGTAGCCAAAAGGAAGGAAGCAGCTGCCAAGGCTGGAGTGCTCTGCAGCTCCACCTAGCCTTGGACTGATGGAGAGTCCACGGGGCTGAGGCACACAGCACCTTCTGGAAAAATGCAGAGAAGTCTTTGGTGGCGTTTCCCTTGGCTGCCTTGTTCTTCAGGGCCATCTCCTCAATCGTGTCTTGTAGGAACTTGGCCAGCTCCAGCTTGACCCGTAGCTCCTTCTTCAGCCTCTCCTCCTGCAAGGGCAGAGAGAGGGCTGGGCAGAGAAAGGGCTGGGCTTGACCTGGCCCGCTGCCCTCCCACATCCCACCAGCTCCCTCTACTCCAGGCCACAGCTCCAGGAGCCTCCTCCAACTGCCATCACCCCTGTAAAACAAACATCTCACACTTCCATCAGGCTCCCCCAAGCTCCCCAAGCTCTAATACACATTTCGTACAACAATGCTTATTCTCATCTAAGTGCAATACATTCTGAAACAATCTCTTCTATTTCATGGCTTTAAAAATATATACATCTTTGTGTGACTCCCTAGAGCAGGGGTTGGCAGGCATGTTCTTCACTGCCAGACAGTGAAGCTAACACAACCACTTCACTCAAAGGGGCCTCACAGAGGCTCCCAGACAGAACACACATGACAGGGTATGGAGGACCCTGAGCCTTTGTGGATGACAAGACACCTCATCCTCATGTGATAGTCACAAGCAACATGGCTCTGGTGAGGAACTTCAGACTCATTTTTAAACGTGCTTATGACCATGATGTCCTCACCTTGATGGACTGGGTCTCAAAGGTGGATGGCAGCATGTTGGGGAAGAGCTTCACGGCCACAGGCAGCAGAAACTCCATAAAGGGTACCACCACGAAGACCAGGAAAGGGACCAGTCTGAAGAGGTCAGCACAGATCCGGAGAAACTGGAGAGAGGAGGTCTCTATCAGCGGGGGCAGAGAAAGATGCGAGCAGGAGCAAACAGTGGGAGCATTTCTGTCATCACTTACAAGGACAACCATGGGCTTTGGCTCAGGATCTCCAAGTTCCAAAACCACTTAGCAGATATCTCCTGAAACCCATTTCTTTCTTGACAGTCAAAACCACATGCCAAGCATGCTTGTGATCCCAGCTACTCGTGGCAGGCTGAGGTGGGAGGATCACAAGTTCCATCCTAAGCAAGACCCCATCTCAAAATAAAATAAAAAGGAATAGGAATGTAGCTCAGTGGTAGAGCACCTGCCCTAGCATGAGGCAGGCTCTGGGTTCAATCTCCAGCACCACAAAACAAAACAGCACATCCCTACCACCACCCAAATCTACATGCCAATTGTCTTCGGAAAGTGGTATATGGGGGTATCTCACAGGCCAGGTACACTTGGCACATGTCATGGAGAGACAATGAAAGGCCCAAAAAATATCTCTGATAGAACACACATTGACTGCTCCATTGTGAGCCAGCCACTGAGGGGGACACCCCAGGCTTACAAAGATAGGTCTCCTCCCCACACTGGTGCTCCAGAGCTCTTCCCCATCTCTGTACCTGCCACCTGAAGCCAGAGAGAAGCCTGCTTTCTTGCACTCCCATGCTCTTTATTATTCAAAAAGACTCATGGATTCCTTTATCTTTTCACTTGCTCTCACTCTCAAATTGTCCCAGTCTGGACAGGGGCATATCCTTCAAGATGGTACTCATTTTGTCTTGATTTTGCTTTTTTTTTTTTTTTTTTTTTGGTATTCCCCATTAGTTTTAAATACTGGGGTTAAAGCAGTATTTTACCACTCAGGTAAAATTTGCATACCACAGCATTCATCAAGTTGTAAGTGTACAACTCAGGGATTCGTGGTAAATTTACAGATTCCATTGAAACCACCACCCAAACACAGATTTATATTTTCACATGCCAGAAAGCCCCAAGTGTTCAGCAAGGATAACTCCATTTTGCTCTACAAAATGGACATATTCTCTCTGGACATTCCAGGTATGTGCAGCACACTGAGCTCTTCTGCACCTGGCTTCTGGAATGAGGTACACCTTCCCTCCCTGCTCCCAGTGCAGCTGCTCTGAAGTCCTCTTTGTCTGGCCAGGGCTAGCCAGTGTGCCTTCTCTGTTCTTGACTTCTTCCAGTCTGTTTGGGTTGTGTATTTTGAGGGAGCTCCCAGTCTGCGTGTACCCTGCTCAAGCTGAGCAGCTCCTCACGATAAAGCAGGAAATCATCTGATCATCTAATGCAGATGCAGACGATGCATCATCTGATGCAAAAGAGCACCTGATGAAAATGTGTCTTTTCCTGATAATTTTACAAAAGCTGCTCAAAACTAATAACTGATATGATACATCTGCAAAATAATCCTAGTGGCTCAAAAGGCTGAAGCAGGAGGATTGCCAAGTTTGAGGCCCTAAGCAACTTAGTAAAATTAAGTTGAGACTCACTAAATTTTAGGCTCAGAATAAAAAAAATTTAAGGTTGAGGATACGGCTCAGTGGCAAAGCATCCCGGGTTCAATCCCCTGTAGTTAAAAAAAAAAAGGGGGGGGGGGGCAGTGGCACATGCCTATCATCCCAGTGGCTTAGAAGGCTAAGGCAGGAGTATCGCAAGTTCAAAGCCAGCCTCAGCAATGGCAAGGCACCAAGTAATTCAGTAAGACCCTGTCTCTAATTAAAATACTAAATAGGGCTGGGGATGTGGCCCAGTAGTCAAGTGCCCCTGAGCTCAATGCTAGGTGAGATAAGCTAGACACAAGGTCAAATTTTGTGATTCCACTAATGGGAGGAAACTAGAATCCTCAATTCCAGAGCCAGGAAGTGCAGTAGTGGCTGCCAGGCAGCTGCTTGAACAGCATCTCATGTTCTGCTCTGGCATGGTCACTTGTGTCCTAGAGGCTCAGAAACCCACCTTTTCCTGCTGGTCTCTGTAAGGCCCTGGTTCTCAAAACCAGAGTCCCAAATGACTCCCCAAATGCAGCTATTCTATACTGACCCTCTAGGCTTATCTGTTATCCTCTACTCAACACTATGAGCAAGTACCCAACAGTGACATGTGAGTCACACACTTCAAATGTCTTCCACTTAAAACAATGTTCATGGGGCTGGGGCTGTAGCTCTGTGGCAGAGTGCTTGCCTAGCACATGTGAGGCACTGGGTTTTATCCTCAGCACCACATAGAAATAAATAAACAAACCCATAACACTTTGCTCAAATCAAAATTACCTATGAGATCCTAGGAAAATCCAGACAGGCTCTACAGACCCTCTCCTTAGTGCAAGTCACAGGGGACCTGGCCCCCAGCCCCACATTCCTGCTGACACCTGTCTGGTCTTTATGTGGCTGTTCCAAAGTGCCTCCCCCTCTTTTTCCTTTAAGACTCATCTTTTTCAGTGAAACAGCTAAACTGGAACTCAGGCAGAATGGGAAGGTAGAGGAGATGGAGGGGGCCAGGCCACAAAGCAAGGGCTTACTCATTAAGCACCTGACACATGCTAGCAGGGTAGCTCTGAAGCTCTAGTGTGACCCTCTCCTGTAAATGATCCCTCTGCTCCCTTCCAAATTAGCACCCTGTGAAAAATTCCAGCCAGGTAAACAAAATAAAACAAAACCCTCTGTTCTCAATGAAGTATAGAATTAGAAGCTGGAATTACTCTCTTCAGGAACAACTCCCAAGGTCATCAGGTAAAGTGCTCCTCTGCTCACTGTGGAAGGCTTTGTTGCCCAATTCTGGGCAGACTGTCCGAGCAAAGGAATTCTGCATCTTTCCTTGGCTGCTCTAAAGCAACTTAGTAAAGTCTCAACTTAATTTTAGTAAGTTGTTTAGGGCCACTGCTAACACCTGGGAACACGCTCAATAGAGAGGAACTGGAAAAAAGAAGGAAAGAGAGCATGGACTATGACTTCACTTACTTCACAAAGAACAAAAGGCCTGTGGCATAACCATTAACTCGAACACTCTGCTTTGGAAGAAGGGTTTCTATGAGAGATCAAGTCACCACTGGGCATGAGGAGAGGGGCAACCCATCTGCCACAGCCTCCTGACCTTGGTCCCTTCCTTTTGGTCATGGTTGTAGGGAATGCCCGGATGCTAAGTCAGGGTGGGGAAGCTCTCCTACCCCTGATGCTGCAGAAACACTGTGCCTGCAGGCTCACACTACAGACATTGGCAACAAAAAACTGTTTGTGAGATCATCCCACTCTTATGCCTGCCCGGTGCCAGCCAAAAATTAAAGCCAGGGTCACAGCACCTCTGAAACCCCACGCTTTCAGGCACATTTTAACACCAAGATGCTTGATGTCCAGTTAGAACGGGCTGAATTTATCCATCAGAACATATATTTCAAACAATGCTTGCATATTTTTTTAAAAGAAAACTTTTTGCAAAACACAGAGCAATAAAATAACTTTTTAAGCATTTATAAACACAAAAGCAGAATTACAAGTACTTGCTATATGGCACATTTAAGCACAATTATCTTTAAAAAGGCAGAGGATGATTTAAACATTATACAATGTGTATGTGTATTGAAACATCACATGGACTTCCTAAATAGGCATAATTTTTGCTCTTATGTATCAATTTTAAAAATACATGTTTTTCAGAAAAGATCAAAGATACTGCTAAAACATGGATGGGATTCAAACATGAGACCTAAAACAATAAGCTAATTTCCTATCACAGGCAGACAGGAGAACAAATATTCCAAATCAATACATGGACACACACTCCAAAGGAGATGAGATATGGAGGTGCCAGTGGACTGAGAAACCAAAATCCCTTTTCTTGCCCTTGTACCCTGCTGGAGGGCCAGGAAGAATTACTGGCATCCAAATGCCCACACCAGAAGACTAGAGGCCTCAGGTTCCTGGTGAAAGAGTCTGTGTGCCTGAGCTCCCACCCCAAGTTGTATCACCAAGCTCATGAGGACCCCCCTGCTACGTGGACGCACAGCTGACAAATACCCAAAATCCTTATCAGTTATCATTTTACAAATGCCCACCTCAGTTGCAGGCATAAACCATTTTCTATTTCTGCAAGCCCAATGCCCAACTGCTGGAGATAACTGGACGGGAAGGAACATGCAGACACTTGGCTGCACTTGTCAGTGGAAGGCCCTGAGGTCCTGTGTATCTGGAGTGGTCTCGTGTTTCACATGAGAGGTTTCAGAGTGGAGCCTGTTGGCACAAAGGCTCCAAGACATACCGAGAATTAGCTATGGGGCAGCAAGCCTACACAGGAAGAATACAGGAAGCAGGGTCAGGGCGAGGGTGGAGCATGTGGCAGGATAGTTTCTGGGAAGGCTCTGGCTTCAACCAGGGAAAGGGGCCCACAGAGCACTGAGCTTGAGCCCACTTCCCATTTTTTTTGGTATAGGGATTGTACCCAGGGACACTTAACCATTAAGCCACATCCCCAGCCCTTTCCATATTTTATTTAGAGAGAGGGCCTCACTGAGTTATTAGGGCCTTGCTAAATTGCTGAGGCTGGCTGTGAACTAGCTATTCTCTTGCCTCAGCCTCCCCAGCTGCCGCTGGGATTACAGCCATACACCACCACACCCTGCCTACTTCTGTTTTAAAAGGACTGTTGTTGTAAAAGCATGGAGACAGACTGCAGGGCTCGTAGGCCACAGTTTCGGGCAGGATGGGTGGTGGGGTGGGGAGCACTCAGACTAGGGCTGCTATAGAACAATGTAGGTGTTGGGAGCTGCCAAGGCTTTGGCCTAAGTGCCAGCGAGGGTGGGCTGCCATGCTGAACTGATGGCAGCTGGAGGCCGCCAAGAGATATTCAGGAATGGGCAGGGGGAAGACTGGGGTTTGTTTCAGACATGCATGCTCCGAGTGGATCTCTGAGACCACACATGGGGAAAGAGCAATAGGGCAGTGGGATGTAAGCAGCATAGGGGCAGGGCCCAGGCTGGACACACATGGGGGTATCAGCCACAGGGGCAGAGCTGAGTGATTGGACCTGCTTTCCTTGGTCCTCAGGGCAGAGGGTGCTATGCAAGGAGGCACCAGGCAGACGTCATCTGGGCCACACGACCAATGATCCCTGAGGTATCTCACTGACCCTAGTGGGAGGTGACAAAGGCACTTGCTGACCAGGAAACAATGCAAGACAAGCCCCGGGTCTACACTACCAGACACCAGCCAGTGTGCCCCACTGTAGGGCCATCCCAGACCAGAAGGGCCTCAGGAGCAGCATGGGGTCCTGTACCAGAGAAAGGAAGTTGCCCAGAAAGTGGAAACAGAATCAAGCCTGGGTCAGGAGTAAGGGGCTGAGCTGTGACCAGTTACCAAGACAAGCATTTGGTGAGCTGGGGCAGATGATTTGGGACTCTGCAGGATCTCTGCAACTTCCCTATAGACGAAAATCATCCCAAAGTTAAAGGTTTATTTAAAAATTAATAAATAGTGGGGACCACAAAAGGTAATGGGAACTCCCAGAAGCTGGGAACAATGAAGTGCTCTTGGGAGGAAAGACTGAGCAAGCAGGAGAAGCTGTACCTGGAGGGGGATCTCACACAGGCTCCCTCCATGGCCTCTAAGATCCCACAGCTCCCACTGCACCACAGGGGCGAATGCAACATCCACACTGCAGAAGCTGACTCAACACACAGACTGCACAGGGTTCCCATGGACAAGACCATGCTGCAGATGAACTGACAGTTCGAAATCACAAAACACACATCATTCACTGTAGCCAAGGTCCACAATAAAGAGCAGGATTCATCTCCCACAAAAGTAAGAAAATGAAAATACTGAATTCATGCCAGGAGACAAATGTAAGTATACTTAAAATTGTAAATAAGTACACTTTAAATTGTTGAAGACTTAAAAAGATGAACTAAAAACAAAAAAAACAAAAAAATAAACAAAAGCCTATCAAGAGATGGACATTATCATCCAAAGTACATGTATAAAGATGTGAATGGTGTGAATATACTTTGTATACAACCAGAGATATGAAAAATTGTGCTCTATATGTGTAATAAGAATTGTAATGCACTCTGCTATCATATATAAATTAAAAAAATCAAAAAACTCAAAACTTAATAGAACTTCTAGAGGTAAAAATATGAGCATTGAAAAGAAAACTAACAGATGCATTAAAAGATTATTTTAGCTGAAAAAAGAATGAACAAGATAGAAAAGAAGTATTTAGGTGGCAGCCCTGAGAGACAAAGATAGACAACAGGAAAAGGGTACAGAGTTGCATGCCTATAATCCCAGTGACATGGGAGGCTGAGACAGGAGGATCCCAAATTCTAGACCAGCCTGGGCAAATAGTAAAGCCTTAAGCAACTTAGTGAGACCCTGTCTCAAAATAAAAAGGGCTGGGGATGTAGCTCATTGGTAAAGTACCCCTGGGTTTAATCCCCAGAACAACAAAAAAAAAAAGAGTGACAATGGTAAGAGTCTTAACCTTTTTTGTAGTGGCAATTGAGCCCAGGGGTGTTCTACCTCTGAGCTACATCCCCAGGCCTTTTATGAAACTTTTATTTTGAAACAAAGTCTTGCTAAGTTTACTAAGTTGCCCAGGTCAGTCTCAGACTTACAAACCTCTTGCCTCAGCCTCTGGAGTTGATGAATTACAGGTTTGCACCACTGTGTCCATCTTGTTTTTTTGGAAATGGGAGTCTGGCCTCCAACTGTTGGGCTCAAGTGATCCTCCCCATCTCAGCCTTCTGAGCAGCTGGGACCACAGACATGCACCACCATGCCCTGTTTAGGAAGAACTTCCTTGGAGCCAGGACTACAGGAGTGGTGTAAATGCCAGCAGGACTTCTGACAGTCCTGCATAGATGTCGATCAGTAAAGAGACACTTCCCCAGAGGAACACCGTGGCACTGGGGGAGAAGAGCCACAGCCACACAGTGTGGACTTTTCAAGGAACAGCAAGGAGGCACTGGGAGGGAACTGGGTGCTGGTACTGAGGTCGTGTCACAATTCGATGGTGGTATTATGGGGATGTCCCCACTTTTGTAGATTTATATTTAGCTATCAATGTGCCTTTACTTATTTATTTTTTTTGTGGTGCTAAGAATCGAACCCAGTGCATCACATGCTAGACAAGCACTCTACCACTGAGCCACAACCCCAGCCCCGTTTCAGAGGTTTTACTGATATTTTCCTCACCCAAAGCAGCAGAAAGCAAGTCCCAACGAGGTTTTGAAAGCAATCTCTGGGTGAAGCCAAGAGCTTGGTGTGTCCCCTTTACCTGCCTGCGCTCCCGGCGGGTCAGGGTGTGGCCGTTGAGGATGCGCCAGAGCATGCGTGCTGCAATCTTGGTATCGATCCAGAGCAAACGGAAGCCATGGTAGTAATGCTTCAGCTCATCCAACACCTTCTGCCCAAGAGACTTCTTCACCACCACCTCAGCTGGTGGGCTGTACACAGGGCCACCTTCCTCCAGCTTCTTATTCTTGTCCTTTAAGGATTTGAGGGACTTCTCCACCACAGAGTCATCACTAAGGGGGGGTGATGAGTGCCAGCCTCGAATAGAAAGGTACCGAGGTCCCGTAACAACCAAGCCTGCTGTGCGTGGGTGCTTGGGCCTCAAAGTCCAAACACTGAGGGGCTCATCTCTGAAGCAGAGGTACACAGGGTGGGCTGGAAAGCAGCAGCCAGATGGAATATTCCTTGAAAAAGGAAAAAGGGAAAATGGCAATGAGGAGCCAGGTGCAGTCTGTGGCTGCCCAGCAGCACAGAGAATCACAACCATGCACTAAATCCCACGTACTTCCTGAGACCTGAGACCCCCAGGAACCCTTAGGAGGGCTTGGGCATAATAGCAGAATGATGTGTGTCCCCAGGTGGGCCTGTTCCACATCCATCAGTATCTAGGTTCACAGGTCCCTAGAGAGATATAACAGCAGGACAGACATGCATAGAGTGGCATAGTGACCCCAGGACTCAACCCAACCTCTGGGCACCATTAACTTAAAGAGGTATGATATGCTTCTTTGGGATTTGAGGAACAGAGTTAAGAAGTCTGTCTAGTTTAGAGGTCCTCTCCCCTAACAAGTGACTTTTGATTAACAGGTTCTGGAGCAAAAGCACAAACTCAAAGACAGCCAAGCCAAAGGCCTAAGGCCCCTACTCACTGGGCTGTAGCACTGGCCACCCCTGCCTAGCTATCGACAGCTTGTGCCCTGCCTGGCTCATATCCCCGCCTTACCTCCACTGTTGTCTCGTCACAGTGCTGTCCTAAATCTGGGGAGCTGAGAGGAGAGGCATGCTCCTTCCCCACCCAATGCAGGTTACACGGGGCCAGAGCTGGTGAGGGTTAAGTGTTAGCCAAACTTCTCAGACTTCTGTCAACAGTGAGTCCTGCCCATAGGTTTGCCCACTGCATCCACACACAAATCAGACAGGTCAGGAGGGCCACTGCAGTCTCAGGTCTCAGGAAGTACAAGGCCTGCCCCAGAGCCTGAGGTTGTATACATCACCTCTGTTCCCCATATGGAGCTGTTATGCCATCTGCCATCCAACGTGGGACAACTGGCCTGTACAGTTCTCTTTCAGGTTTATCATCTCCTACTTATCTTGTCTGGCAAATTAGAAGCCTCTCCCATGGCTTGAGGACAGAGCCACCTGAGTGGCCATAGGCTCCAACCCACCCCAGAGGGCTGTCATTCATATGTATATGAATGACACACACACACACTATCCTAGTTTCTTCCCATCTCTAGTCATTTCTACATCTGACTAGACACCAGAGTGAGGGCCATGACCGTCTGGGCTCAAAATCAGGCTCCACTACTTACTTCTGTCTGATCCTGACCAAGTAACTTCAACTCTAGGCTCTGGGAGCTTCCTTTGGAAGTACATGTGAATACGTGCCTAGTACCCTGAATAGGAAATGGCTGTGGCAATGACTATTCTATCAAACTAGAAGATGCAAGATGGGAACCTCTAGAATTGCTAGGCTTAGAGGTTGGATCCTGCAGGACCACCAGGGTGCACCTACCTGCCTTAGCTTGCAGCAGGTGGAGGGCAGGTCCAGTGGGGGCATTGCTCTGCCAGCATGAAACACACTGGGCACAGGCACTGGCTGTGGACCTCTCTAGGAGCCCTCCAGGATCCGTCTTCCCTCAACTACCGACTTGAAAGTCTAGCACTGAGCTCACAGAAAGCTTCTGAAGATGGAGTGATGAGACAAAAAAGTACAGGGGCCACACCATGACACTGGTGTGGTGAGCAGAGGGTGTGTACCTCCCTCGGTGTGTGTGGGCTCTCCTCACTGTTTCACCCAAGCGCCTGGAAACCATCCCTTGAATTCACCATCCTGAGCCACAGTGTTGCTGAGGACCAGGCCACAGAGAACGTGGCAGAGCCCACTCAGGCTCAGAGAACCACTTGGCCACGTTTCTCGTCATGTGTGGATGGCATCAGTGCCTACATGTGGAATACATGTCACTCCTCTCTCCATCATGCTTAATTATACAGCTTTCCAACATTTGATTAACAAGGCTTCCATAAGGCGGCAAGATGTCAGCAGTTTTTTAAAGGGGCAGCCAACAGACAAAGATGAAGAGATTTTAAAACAGACAAAGCACAGAAGTTCATGGCATATCTGGTTTTGGGACACCCCCACAGACCTGGCTGTGTTCAAGCTCAGAGAGCTCTTACTAATAATCTAGCCAGGAAGGTTTACTGAGGCCGGTTTCAAATTTGGGATCCCCCTGTCTTAGCCTCCTGAGCTGCTGGGATTATAGGCGTGCACCACTGTGCACTGCTACATCACATTAAAACATTTTTTGATCAACACAGAACTTAGCCAGCAGCTGAGACAGCACCATCCAGGAAGGCCAGTCCAAGAGGCCCAGCTTTTCACCACGCTATCACTGACCTCCTGCTTTTCTCTTCCTTGATAAATCACCTGTAAAATGGGGGAACCTTGCTGAGCAAATGCAACATCTCAACAAGAAGCACACAGTAGACAGCTGGTAGGAGGCCTGCTTGGGCACACTACACACTCCAGCACTGCTGTGAAGCTGTTTGCTTACCTGAGGATGCAAACACCAATAACCACGACCAGACACCCTATCTTCGCTTCCAGAAAAGAAAAACCAAGGAGTGCCTTGCAAAGAAGCAGCATCTCTGAGCCCTACCATGTCAGATGCACAGTCACTCGGGGAGTAAGCATGGGGTCCCAGACCTACTCTCTTGTCACAATGTGTTCTTGACTTCTGTCAAAATTTGTAAAAATGCCACAAGTACAAAGGCCTGCAGGCTGCTCCCAAGGAGACGACTGGCATAAGGCACTCCCAGAACCTCCTGCCATGGCTGCCCTCAGACAGGCACAAAGTGAGGCAATGAACCAAGGTCAAGCCAGGGAGGACATCAACCAGGACATGTTGCCCAGTTCTTCAGGGCATAATGCTAACAGGGGCTAAGAAATCCCCAATAAGAAAGAACAAATAAAAGAGGAATGACATAGCAACAGCCACCACCACCAGGAAGGATGACTCCAGAAGCGCAGGGCAACTCTGAGCCCCATGCTTACAAAAATTCCACATTAAGATGTGAAACTACTGGTTCCCCTCTGCTGGGGGACTAGAGAACATACACAAACAAAGTAACCAAGAGGCCCAGTGCATTGCTCCAGCCTGAGGCCTGAGACTGTGAGCCTGGAAAGCAATGTTGCTATGTGCCAAGGACACATACTACAGGAACATTTGCCAGGGGCCTGGATGCACCTGGCCATCAGCATAGTGCTATTTCCCAAGCACATCTCACTGGCATTCATGCCACGTGGAAATGCAGGACAGAAAGGGCCCTCACCCCAAATCAAGTGTTCCCACCATGGGGAAAGCCCCACTGGGTTGCAGGATGCTTGTTGCTCGCTGCATAAATGCCCACTGCCTGTGCAAAGATGGCGTGCTGCCTTGCTTCCCTCACTTCCATAATTAAGGTCAAAAGCTACTCAGGAATGTCCCAATGCTGTGCTGGATGGAAAGTACTCCACCTACTCCCCATCAGGGGCCTGGGCCATTTCAATCAAAGACTATCTTAGGCTGTAAAATAACTGCCAAACAACCATACCAATGGCTACCACTCACAGTGACTATTCTGGGTGTGATTCAAGATTTCTTATTCTGTGCAAATTGAAAAATGAAAGCTCTTTGCTGCTCACCGGAAAGTGCTAATTTGAAATATGAGTTCATCTAAACAGCTTTACCATTTTTCATTAAGTAAATCTCTTTTAAAAATTTATTAATAAAGAACACATTTTAAATTTTAATATGAACCTTAAGTGCTAAAAATGTCCCTTCCCAATAAAAATACTTGAATAAACAGCCATGGCAAAGAATACTGAAATCCAAAGCTATACTACAGGCAATGAGCACTAGCCCCTGTTCTGCTGCTATGATGGTGCATGACTGACTATAGCCGTCCTAAGGCAGAACTGGATGTGCAGGCAAGAACTGAAACCACTCGCACTGGAGGCTGGGGTGGAAGAGGCAACACTGTTGTCTACCAGCAAGCTCATGACCCTACCTGAATCTGTGCTGCCATGTGAGCCAAACTGGAAGTGAACACAGTGGTGCCAAGCGGCCAGACTCAACAGCATCACACACAGCAATGCCACAAGTGCCAGCAGCAACCACTTGGAAAGGTAATAAAAAAGAAGCTGGGGGGCTGGGGATGTGGCTCAAGTGGTAGCGCGCTCGCCTGGCATGCGTGTGGCCCGGGTTCGATCCTCAGCACCACATACAAACAGAGATGTTGTGTCCGCCGAGAACTAAAAAATAAATATTAAAAAATTCTCTCTCTCTCTCTTTAAAAAAAAAAAGAAGCTGGGCACAGCGGCACACACTATAATCCCACGGCTGGGGAGGCTGAGGCAGGAGGACTGCAAGTTCAAAGCCAGCCTCAGCAAAAGCAAGGTGTTAGGCAACTCAGTGAGACCCTGTCTCTAAATAAAATGCAAACTAGGGCTGGGGATGTGGCTCAGGGGTTCGAGTGCTCCTCAGTTCAATCCCTGGTACCTCCCCCCACAAAAAAGAAAGGTAATATAAAAGAATGGCATGTCTTTTTCTGAAAGAGGAGAGAAAGATCTTAATAAAACAAAGTAGAGACTGGGCATGTAGTTCAGTGGCAGGCCACTTGCTTTGCATGAATGAGACGCTATCTCAAAATAAATAAAAACACCTGGTTCAAACCCCAGCACCAAAAAAAAAAAAAAAGTCGTCCAGGGCTGGGGATGTGGCTCAAGTGGTAGCGGCTCGCCTGGCATGCGTGCGGCCCGGGTTCGATCCTCAGCACCACATACAAACAAAGATGTTGTTTCCACTGAAAACTAAAAAATTAATAAATAAATATTTTTAAAAAATGTTTTTTTTTTTTTTTTTTTAAAAGTCATCCATTGAACCCAGGGGTCCTAACCACTGAGCTACATCCCCATCACTTTTTAATTTTTTATTTCAAGACAGGGTCTGGCTAAGTTGTCCAAATGGGACTTGTGACTTCAGCCTCCTGAGTAGCTGGGGTTATAGGTGTGCATTTATTCACTGACAATCTGATATTATAAAAGTTACTATTCCTAAGCCAGGAGCAGTGGTATACACTTGTAATCCCAGCGCTGTGGGAGAATGAGACAGGAGGATCACGAGTTCAAAGCCAACCTCAGCAACTCGGTGATAAATAAAATACGATACAGGGCTGGGATGTGGCTCAGGGATTGAGTGCCCCTGAGTTCAATCCCTAGTATCCCCCCAAAAAAAGTTACTATTCCTAGTGGTTTGATAAGTTTAATGATATTTCAGTCACAATCCCATAAAGACTTTTTTTAAATTTTTTTAAAATTTTATTTATTTTTATGTGGTGCCGAGGATCGAACCCAGTGCCTCACACATGCGAGGCAAGTGCTCTACCACTGAGCTACAATCCCAGCCCCCATAAAGACTCTTTTAGAACTGAAACAGCTGGCAAGTTCATCTAAAGGGACACTCAAGAACTCAGAGGAAGGCCTAGAAATGAAGGTCAAGAACCTGGTATCTAGACAAGCATCCACTAGAAAACTCACTAGGAAAAATGGCAGACATTGGAACTGCAGATGGACCACACTGGACCAATAATAGATGCCTGGGTAAGCTTTGAATTCCTGATCAGTGCAACTCTATCTCACACATGGGCAGATTCATGAGTCCCCATGAGAAGCACCTAGTCAGCACTGGGGTCAGTACTTTAAAATCAGAAACACACAGACTCCAGCTTCTTCTGAACCCAAAGAGCAGGCCCTACAGGGTCACATCCGCATGGCACCCTAGGTAACCACCACACTCCCAGCCACCCACAGACCTTAGAGTTGGCTTCAGAAAAGCACACTTCAGCAGGAATAAAACTGCTCTGTGTGCATACCTTAATGTTGCCATTCATCAGAAGACTTCATGTCAACAGTCCTGAGACTATGAAAGTGAAACTTAACTAATCCTGTACCTGCTGGGTTGAGCTGGTGGTGGAAGGCACAGAATGGATCATGCTTTTTTATGTCTTTTTTTTTTTTTTTGTGTGTGTGTGTGTGTGTGGTAG
Source organism: Marmota monax (assembly GCF_021218885.2). Classification (NCBI taxonomy): domain Eukaryota; kingdom Metazoa; phylum Chordata; class Mammalia; order Rodentia; family Sciuridae; genus Marmota; species Marmota monax. The sequence goes on along the minus strand of NW_026694710.1, from coordinate 28,198,770 downwards.
TACAGATTGAATCTGGGGATGCTCTACCCCTGAACTATACCCCCAACCCTTTTTAATTAGACAGGGTCTCGAACCCTGTCTTGACACCAGCTGGCCTTGAACTTGCCATCTTCCTGCCTCACTCTCCCAAGCTACAGTGATTACATGTGTGCACCACCACACCAGACTATGGGCAATTCTCTTAGCCAGTTTTGTCTGTGTCTAACCAACCACTGCATGTTCAGCAGCAATTCAGCCACAGAAACACTGCCTGAGCCCAAGACGCCACACAGGCCTGGTTGCTCATTCCAGCACTGACATACGCCACAGAAATCAAATTGTGCTTCAGTAACAACCAAACCTTCACACACACCTCATAGTTTTTATTTTAAAGAATTAAATCTGGGGGCTGGGGATGTGGCTCAAGCGGTAGCGTGCTCGCCTGGCATGCGTGCGGCCCGGGTTCGATCCTCAGCACCACATACAAACAAAGATGTTGTGTTTGCCGAAAACTAAAAAAATATATATATATTAAAAAAAAAAAAAAGAATTAAATCTGTCACTGGGTACAGTGGCACACATCTATAATCCCAGTGACTCAAGAGGCTGAGGCAGGAGAATCTCAAGTTCATGGCTAGCCTCAGCAACTTAGCAAGATCCTGTCTCAAAATTTTAAAAAAGGGGGCTGGGGATATAATTCAGTTGGTAGAGTGCTTGCCTCACATGCACAAAGCCCTGGGTTCAATCCCTAGCACCACAAAAATAAATGAATAAAAAAAAAGGGGGTTCAGGATGTGGCTCAATAATAGAGCACCCCTAGGTTTAATCCTGAGCACCCCACCCCATAAAATTAATAATCTCAAATGAACAAAACCCCCTGCAAACTCCACAGCTATAAGGAGTATCTAGTGGCACTGGTGTCCTGCTCTTTCCCACAGGAAGCAGGAAGCAGCTGGGTTATTGAAGGGAAAACAGATGAGCACCACTGTGGTGTCCTAAACTGAGAGCCTAGGAGGAAGAGAAGGTCTCCCTAACACAGGTAAGACCAGGCAGAGGCAGATGCCAGCAGAGAGAACAGTGCAGGGCAAAGAGCCACCTGGGGTAAGCCCATGTACAAAACAAGGGAATGTGGTTGCCACTTCCTCTAGGAAGCTCTTCTGGACTGGCCCACTGGTCTGGCAGCGGTATCACAACCTTATCTTAGACCTGTGACCACCTATCCACTATTGTTTGTCATATCACTAAACTGTGGGTGCCACAGGGAAAGGCTAAGTCCACCATGCCTGAGGTACATCCCCAGAGCCAGGTGCAGGGCCTGCTGGGGTCATTCCCAAGTCAGGATGCTCCTGAAGGACTGTGTTCAGGGAGAGTCTGCTCTGCGCCCACAGAAGATCCCAATACCCCAACTGATACTGCCAAACAGCATAGGGCATGATGACATGGGAAGCTGTGTGGAGCACAGAAAGACTACCATACCAGATCACCAGGACTGTGTGCAGACCGTAGGTGTGACTGTGCTAAAGCAGCTCATAAGAAAAAGGGCTGGGAGGGCTGCGGGTGTGGCTCAGTGGTAGAGCACTTGCCTAGCATGTGTGAGGCACCACATAAAAAATAAAGGTTTGGGGCTGGGGATGTGGCTCAAGTGGCAGCGTGCTTGCCTGGCATGCATGCGGCCCGGGTTCGATCTTCAGCACCACATACAAACAAAGATGTTGTGTCCGCCGAAAACTAAAAAATAAATATTAAAAAATCCTCTCTCTCTTAAAAAATAAATAAAAATTTAAAAATAAAGGTAATTGTTATTTTGTATACAACCAGAGATATGAAAAACTGTGCTCTATATATGTAATATAAATTGTAATGCATTCTGCTAAAAATAAATAAATAAAGGATCTAAAAGAAATAAAAACAAAAAAGAAAGTAGGATCTGCTCTTTCCCTGACAACGCAGGAGTTACCCACCACACTCAGCATTCTCAAGCAGACAGGTACAAAGTGATGAGTGTACTTACAGGCGGCTTATCAGCCCCACGGTGCTGGCACAACTGAGACAAGCACGATGCCGGTGCCCCAGACTACCTATGACAAAAACAAGGAAGAAGTAAGTGAACAGGTCCCAACCAGGCATCTGTGAAAGTCTGAGAGTAGAAACCCATTAAGTTTCTGGAAGCCTGGCTTCCGAGCATCGCTAAGTGAAAAGTCTCTCCAGTTAGGAAACAGGGTCTTAGGGCAGCCCTGAGGAGAAAGCCAAGCAGGCCAAGCCCTAGAGAAAGGCCACTGGGTCCCCGGCTTAGGACCTATAGTTCCCGCCTGTTGGGAACTCCTCCCTGCTAGCCTTGGCTGGCTTTGATGGTCAGGGGCCAAGGTGTACATGACCCCCAATGCACAGGCAGCCCTACAGATCAAGCAACAACCCCAGGGTGACAAGGGCTGAAGATTATAGGAAAAACCAACACCAAAAGGAAGCCGTTTCTTGGATAACAGCTGTGATGAGCGAGCATACAGGTCGTTTTTAGGGTTCAGACATGTTCTGATGCTTTCCCTACCTCACTCTAGTTCCCATAAGCATGTCAGAGGTCACTCACAGCACCATGAGGGTGGTGCCATCAAACTGCATGCAGGGGACAAGACAGTTGTGGGTGCAGTAGATCCAGGGGCAACAACCCCAGAAGGGCCAGCTGAGCCTGTGCAGAGGCTAGGCAGGCAAGAAGCCAATAGGACTGAAGGGTGGCACTGTGAAATGCCATCTGGCCCAATCCTCCAGGCAGTGGGAGTGGCAGTAAGGACATCCACTTGTCATTTTATGTCATTACCAGGAGGCAAAACTCATGCTTCTATGGGAAGGGTATCTAATACCACCAAATGTCACATTTAGGACCTTAACCAGACTGGGGACAGTCTGGTTAGTAAGTTGGGAGCTGGGGATGTTGTTCAATGGTAGAGTACTTGCCTAGTAAGTTGGAGCTGGGCTCACAAGTGTTTAGTCAGCACAATTCATAATGTAAAAGATATTAGCTACATTCTTACATGCATCAAGCCCTACAAGTTAAATGTAAAAGTACAGGGTCATAAGCACATCTTCACAGCCCCTTCCTCTGTTAAGGTGCTGCACTTCCTCCCTGCCTGGCCACTCCCGTCCCACCAGGATTTGGCTCAGAATTCCCCACCCACTTAGCCCCAAGCCCATAGCCTAGGCAATGCTGTTTTAAGAGTTCCAGTCCCCACTTCCCCTGCCCTACCCAAACCCACTCTGAGGGCTATTCCAACTCTCCACAGAGACCCCTGGGGGAAAGGTCACCCAGGATGCCAGGGCTCAGGAGCCCATGACCCTCAGCAAGGGTGTCCAGGCTGCCTACACTTTTGCCCACTACAAATGTGGGTCCCACAGCCCTCTCAGTTTTGGTAATTTGCACAGAACCCAGCTAAGTGCTTTGGTCACTGTGACAGTGCATCACAAATGAGCGGCTAGAGGAAGAGGCATAGAGGGTCCTAAGCACATCAGGCTCCTTCACAGCCTCATTAAACAGGCACAACTGGACTACACCAATCTCCATATCCTTCCCTTCCCTGGAGATTGAGGCTAAAATTCCAACCCTCCAATCTCAGCCTGGCCAGCCCCACCTGCACTTTATACTTTGATCCAAGAAGGGACTTGTGAATAACAAAGCCACTACAGTCACACCCAGAAAATCCTGTCACTCCAAGAGCTTTAGGAGTTCAGTAACCAAGATCAGGCACAGACACCAAATATACATTTTTACTATACCACACCTTACTTCTCCTGGCCTCCAGAAGAATAAGCTCCCATGACAGGATCCTGACCTCCTCCTCTTCAGAGGTTTCCCAGGGTCTCCTGGGACCTGCACTTTGAAGAGCATCAAGAACTCCTCCTGACCCCTCAGCCTACTCCTCCATGGTCCTCCTGGGTTTAAACAACAGCACTGTGGGGCCTTGAGGCTGGATACTTCTCTCGCACTAATCCTTCAGATGGACTTCAAACACAGCAACTTTCTCCCAAAGAAAGCATGGAAAGGGGAAGGAGAGTACCAGACAAGCTCACCTTGGCCTGGGGATGAAGGTCAATATCAACAGTGATAATGAACAATGATAAATCATCTTGACAGTACAGAGGCTAGATAGGATGTGATGAGAACCACTTCATCTCTGTGCCCTACTCCTTCAAACACATTATCCTCAGTTTAAGTATGGGAAAAACATTTTTAAAAAATTGATGAGAGAAGCATTCTACAATATATCTAACCAGTACTCCTCAAAACCGTCAAGATGGGCTGGGGTTGTGGCTCAGTGGTGGAGCACTTGCCTAGCACATATGAGGCCCTGAGTTCGACCCTCAGCACCACATAAAAATAAATAATAAAAATAAAGGTACTGTGTCCATCTACAATTAAAAAAAAAAAAACAAAACTATCAAGGTCATGGAAAACAAGGGATGCCTAAGAAAGTGTCACAATCTAAAGAGCCCTGACTAAACGAATGTGTCCTGAATGCGTCCAGGAGCAGAGAGAATATCAGGATAAAATACGTACAGAATAAAGAAAAAGTACATTATACTATATGCTGAATAAAGCATGGAAAAGAATAAAAATAATCTTAATACAGTATTGGCCTTAGCTCATTAGTTGTGACAGTGAACCACACTAACCAGGGATCTTAATAATGGCCTGTACTACTTCCAGGGGAATGTCACTTCAGGGCATTCAGGAACAGGCTTCCCACAGCCCAGCCCTGAGTCCCATTGGCTCTGAATTCCCTTGTTGGTTCTGCAGCGAACCATCTGCCTGCAGTGCAGTGTACAATACTAAAGAACATGTTCTTAATAAATAAAGAAAAATAACTATATATTTATTCCAAAACAAAAACATTCTGTTCTGGAATAAAAGCACAACAAAACGAAAAAGAAAAAAAAAAGAAAGAAATCGTCTAATTTTTAAGCCATAAACATGCTATAGAAATGCGAAGAGGCAGAAGTACTTCATCAGCATCCTGAACACATCAACAGGTACAGACAACTCTGACAGCAGAGGCGGCGGGAACTGGGCAGCTCCTGCGGTCCTCCCCACCCGCTCTCGTTGCTAAAAATGACAAGAACCGTGCCTGTCCTGGTGCACTTGTAATCCATAAAGCGTCCAGAACTGCATTTTCCCGGGTGTCCCACCCTCACTGGGTGACTTTTACCTTTATGGCAACCTTACAAACAGGACACAAACGCGGAAGGCCGCTGAAGAGCGGGAGCACGGGCCTCTGCCCGCAGCCAGCCCGCGCCCCACCCGGGCAATGGCGGGCGGGCGGGTGGTGCCCGGGCCTGCGGGCTGCTGACTCCGCCACCAGAGCGTGGCCACAGGGCACGCCGGTCCTCGAGAGTGGACGCCGCGCTTCCCCGCGGAGAGGGCACGGACACCTTTCCACGCCCCCTCGGGGACAGTGACCTGGAGCGACCCGGGCGACTAAGGTCAGAACGCCGCCGGGCGCCCCGCGGGCCGCACGCGGCGGGGAGGCGCCCGCGCGGCCAGACCCGCGCACGCGGCACCCGGAGCCAAGCAGAGCCCCCGAGATCCCGCGCCTCGGCCCGGCCCGGGTACTTACCCCGCGGGGCTGCGGCGCGGGGCGGCGGGAGGCGAGCTGGGCCCCGGCCGCGACAGCTTCTCAGCAAGATGGACGCCATGTGCCGGCCGAGACGGCCTCCTGCGGCAGCCACTTCCTCCTCCTCGCCGGCCGCGGCTCCTCACCGTCCCGGCAGCGCCTGGGCCCGGCCCGCCCGGACAGCCGACGGGGGCAGTTGGCAACTATCAGCGGGCTATCAACTCAAGGACCTAGCACCGGCAGCCGCCATGTCCCGGCACAGACGTCGGGCGGGCGGGGCGGGGCGACGGGCCGCCGCTCCCATAGGCCGCGCGGACGCCGGACGCCGGACGCCGGCCAGGTGAGAGGCGGCCCTGAGCCGCTGACTACCGGCCCCGGCGTGCACCGCGGCGGCCCGCCCATTCCACCTTCGGACTGCAGATCCCGGCAAGCACCGCGCGCCGCGGGCACAGGGCATTCTGGTTCTCGTGGTCCCGCGGGACTCCCCGGCGAGCAGTCTGCGCACGCGCAGTGGCTCTTTTGCGGCGGCATCCGCCCCCAAGCCGGTATTTTAGCTGCCAGCCAGCTCGTCGCTGTACGTCGCGTACGGCTTTTGGGACGCAGGGGAAGCGCTCGCTAGCGCCGTGAGCCCTCCAGGGGCAGGGAGCGGGACTGAGGCCATCCTTTTCTGTGGAGCGCCCAGGCCTCCCTCAGCCGGCTGCCCTCTCTACACCCCGCGCTGCTGGGTGCCCGGGGCGCCGCCGAGGAGGACAGCGCGGGCGTCCTCTCCGCGGGAAGCGCACCCAACACAGTCACCCCTGCCTCGCGGGCCAGGGCCTCCGAGGGGTGGCGGCACCGCCAGGTTCCCTGCCGGTCACCCCTCCCTGTCCGCAAGGGAAAAGCCAAGCGCCTGGCTAGGCCTTCCAGTATCCCACCCAGAGCAGCTCGGGGCCCCCACGCCCGGTACCAGCACCGCTGACTGCTCCAGCGCGCGCGGGCTGGCAAAAGCTTCCTCCCGCCTAGCCTGCAGCCGGCCTCCAGCTCCAGAAGACAGTGACCTCAGCCCCACCGTCCCCTCCTGTCCTTAAGTTGGGGGTGGATGGAGTGAAGCAGGCTGAGAAAAGGTGGGGACCCGCGGGATGTAGGCCTTGGCCACTTTGGCCCTCCCCAGTAGGCCCCTTCTAACAGGCCTGCACCCCAATCCAGGGACACCAGGCGCTTCCTTGGGATTTCCCTCACTCTGACCACTTCCCCCCGGCCTTTGCTCTCAGGCTCCCTGCAGAAGGCCTTACCCATCCTTTCCCTGCCCTTTTTTTTTTTTTTTTTTTTTTTAAAGAGAGAATTAATATTTATTTTTTAGTTTTCGGGGGACACAGCATCTTTATTTTATTTATTTTTTTTTGAGAATTTTAATATCTATTTTTTAGATTTCGGCAGACACATCTTTGTTTTGTATGTGGTGCTGAGGATCGAACCCAGGCCGCACGCATGCCAGGCGAGCGCGCTACCGCTTGAGCCACATCCCCAGTCCCTTTATTTTATTTTTATGTGGTGCTGAGGATCCAACCCAGCACATGCCAGGTGAGCGCGCTATCGCTTGAGCCACAGCCCAGCCCCTGCCCTCTCCATCTTATTCATGTGTATAAATTTAGGGCATGGTCCCTCTCTCTCTGCACTCTGGGTATACAAGTGAGGAACTCCTGATCCCAGCCAGCTTCCTAGTCTTTGAGATGTTATTTGAAGCTCCCTCCCCTTCACCCACCTCTCCCAGCACAGCTCACTGGGAAAAAGGAGCCAGCCTAGTCCTTTTCCCTAGTCCTTTTCAGGAACTCCTGATCCCAGCCAGCTTCCTAGTCTTTGAGATGTTATTTGAAGCTCCCTCCCCTTCACCCACCTCTCCCAGCACAGCTCACTGGGAAAAAGGAGCCACCCTAGTCCTTTTCCCTTTAAGAGATGGCCCTGCGAGGGCCTGGAAGTCCCATCTCCCCAGGGAGGAGATGGTACTATTTATTTCAGGGCACTTTGAGGATGGTCATACTAAGTGTACCCATTTCAGTTTATGAAAATATAAACAGGCTGAGGCTGTGGCTTAGTGACAGGGCACTTGCCTAGAATGGGTGAGGCACTGGGTTCAATCCTTAGCACCACATACAAAAGTAAAAAAGTATGCTATCCATCTATAACTACAAGAGAAAAAAATTTAAATATAAAGAAGTTGTTTTTTTTTTTTTTTTTTTTTGGTACAGGTATTGAACCCAGGGGCACTTAACCACTGAGCCACATCCCCAGTCCCTTTTTGTATTTTATTAGGGTCAGGGTCCTGCTGAATTGCTTAGGGCCTTGCTAAGTTACTGAGGCTGGCTTTGAACCTGTGATTCTCCTGCCTCAGCCTGTAAACCCCTAGGATTTACTGTGTACTGCACCTGGCTGCATTGTACACTCTTAACACTCGTGAAGCCATGAAGGATGACCCTGACATGGTAGTCCAAGCTCAGAACCCTGCCCAGTCATTTGTTTTAGCACCATGGACTTTTTGTGTTTGTGTGTGAGCGCTGAGAATTGAACCCAGGGGTGCTTTACCATTGAGCTACATCCCAAACCTTTTTTTCAGACTGGGTCTCACCAAGTTCCTGAGGGCTTCATTAATTGTTGAGACTGACCAACGGTTCTCCTGCCTCAGCCTCCAGAGTTGCTGGGATCACAGGCTGAGCACCAGCTCACCTAAATTGATACCAAGGACTCTCCCACACTGTATGTGTCCTCCCAATGTTCCATGACCCTTGCTTAGTGTTTACACTGAGAAATCTGGTGGGATGTCCAGGGTAACACAGGCCCACTTAGGAAGGCATTAGGGAAGGGGCTCGGCATTTGGCTGGGGGATTTAGAATCAGGGTGCCACAGGAAGACAGCAGGGAAGGGCTGGGTGTGCTATCTTCAGGCCACACTTGGCTTCTTTTGTGTTTTGTTTTTGTAATTGTTTTTGGGTTTTGGTACTGGAGCTCCACGTTCCAGGCAAGTACTGTACTCCTGAACCATATCTCCAGTCCCTACACTTGGGTTCAGGGCAGGTAGAATTGGATTTGCCTCTATTGAGTTTGTTTTGTGGTACTAGGAGTGAACCCAGGGGTTCTCTAACACTGACCTATACCCCCAGTCATTTTTATTTTATTGGTATCAGGATTGAACCCAATAGCATTTAACCACTAAGCAACATCCCCAGCCTTTTAAATTTTTTTTTTTTTTTGTACCAGGGGTTGAACTCAGGGGCACTCAACCACGGAGCCACATCCCCAGCCTTATTTATTTATTTATTTAATTTTATTTAGAGACAGGGTCTCACTGAGTTGCCTAACGTCTCACCACTGCTGAGGCTGGCTTTGAACTCACTATTCTCCTGTCTCAGCCTCCTGAGCTGCTGGGATTACAAGCATGTACCATCACACCCAGCTCTTTTTAATTTTTATTTTGAGACAGGGTCTCATTAAGTTGCTTAGGGCCTTGTTAAGTTGCAGAGGCTGGATTTGAACTTGTGATTCTCCTGCCACAGCCACTTGAGCCGCTGGAATTACAGTCATGCACCACTCCACTCAGCTTATTTGTTTTGAGCAAGGTCTCTAAATTGCTGAGGGTCTCACTGAGTGGCCCAGGCTGGCCTTGAATGTGGAATCGTCCTGCTTCAGCCTCCTAAATAACTGGGATTACAGGTGTGCACCACCATGCCTGGCTCCCTAGTGGGATTTTCCCAGGAAGTGTGATAAAGGGAGAGAGGATCAGTGGAGTCAAGGGTATATGCAAGAGAGAGGCTGTAAGCCTTGTTTGAGAGACTTAAACTTGGGAAGGGAAGGACAGGAGGGCACAGTGAAAGGTGGCATGATCACTGGCCTGTGGGCTGAAAGGGGATTTGGAGCCAGGTACCAAAGTGAGTGAGCTGAGGAAAGGGATACTTACCACTGAGTGGTGGATGGCTGCAGCTTACTGGTGCAGGCTGCAACTAGAAGCCCCGACCCTCCAGGAGAAGAGCCTAAGGCAGGATGAAGAGCCAGGTTGCCCTTCTCCAGGTACATGCAGTTGAAGGAAGCAGAGAGCTATCTCCAGCCCCTTCTTGTGCCATTGGAATGACCTCCATACAGCGGTGTCTCCAGATTAGGGTGTGCATGGGATGGAGGTCCAGCCTGCTTCCTCTCACAGACACACCTCCTATCCTTCAACTAACACAATCCTGGATTGATGGAAACAGCTCGGCTAAAACACTGTTCTCACCAGCCTCCTTTGAAATTAAATCCAGGACTTGGGATAAAGGTTTTGAAGGGAGGGTGATCCATTTGATGTCTCTGCTTCTTCCTGCCTATGTACCATTGTGAGAAGAAAGGAGCCTGGACTTTCTGCCTTGGGCTCACTCGTACCTAAGAGTGAAAGCATATTTCAGCCAGTTATCTGGAATGTCTTTGCACATAAAGCTGGGCTTATCCCTAACAAATTGAAGGACAGATTCCTTGAATTTGGATCACTGGATCACAGCAAATGTGAATGTCTCTTTTGTAAACTTTCAAAGTGTAACACACATGAAATGTCAAAGTCCTAAATAAAGCATTTTCCCATCATATACATACCCAGGCTATCTGTGCTTGATCCAGGTGGAAGGCTGCCACTCTCCAGAAGCCTCAAGTACCCTCTGACCTCACATTCTCTCAAAAGTAAACTCTGACTATTGCTACCAGCAAATATCACTTTTGGCTTTTTAATTTTTTTTCCTTATATAAATGGAATCAGTGTAGAGTTTTTTATTTATTTATTTTTATATTAGTAATGTATGGATCCTATGGGCATTTAGCCAATGAGCCACATCCCCAGCCTGTTTCTTATTGTGGCACAGGGTCTCACTAATTTGCTTAGGACCTTGTTTAGTTGCTAAGCCTGGCTTTGAACACATGATCCTCCTGCTTTAGTCTCTCATGTCACTGGGATTACAGACATGCACCACTGTGCCTGGTGGCTTTTTAAAATTTACTTTTATGTCTCTCAAATTTATTAATTTTGTGAGTAATGGTAGTTTGTTATTTTTCATTGCTTTATAGTATCCTATTGAGTGAATTGAATATACCATAATTTGTTTGCTAATACAATGGTTGATCGACTCTTGATTTTTGGTCATAATAAATAAAGTTGATGGTACTTTTTTTTTTTTCAGTACTGGGGATTGAACCCAGGGGCACTGTACCACTGAGCTATATCCCAAACTTTTTAAAATTTTACTTTGAGACAGGGTCTTGCTAAGTCGTTGGCCCAAAGCCTGCAACCATCCTGCCTCAGCCTCCTGGATTGCTGGAATTACAGGTGTGCATCACCACCCAACTAGTTGACATTAATATTCTTGTACTGAGTTTCTGCTGAGTATGCACGGCTTCTAGGGCAATAGGATTGCTGGGCAGAGGGCATGCTTAAGTTTTTATTATTTTTTTAATTTATTTTTTTAGGGCTGGAGATGTGGCTCAAGTGGTAGTGTGCTTACCTGGCATGCATGAGGCACTGGGTTCGATTCTCAGCACCACATAAAATAAAAATAAAAGATATTGTGTCCACCTAAAACTAAAAAATAAAATATTGAAAAATTATTTTTTAGAAGTAGTTGGACACAATACCTTAATCTTGTTTATTTATTTTATGTGGTGCTGAAGATGGAACCCAGGGCCTCGCACGTTCTGAACGAGTGCTCTACCACTGAGCCACAACCCCAGCCCCTTCAGTTTTACTTTTGACAGATGGTTTTCCACAGGGGCTGCTCAGTTCCCTGACACAGGCAGAGCAAGAGTGATGCAGTCATTCCACATTCCCACCCACAACTGGTTCTGAGATGATTGTGGTTCAAATCATTCTGGAGGATAGTGACATATTGTGGTTTCATTTTGTATTTCTTTAATGACTAAAGTGTTTTTCTTTTGTTTTTGTTTTTAGCCATATTAAGGATTGAACCAGGGCCTTACACATGCTGGGTAAGTGCTCTACCGTTGAGCTACAAACCCAGAATTTATGAATTTATTCATTCAATTATTAATTTATGGTGTTACTGGGAATTTGAACCCAGGAATGCTCTACCACTGAGTTATACCCCCAACCCTTTGTTATTTTGAGACAAGGTGTTGTTAGGTTGCCCAGACTGGCCTTGAACTTTGTGATCCTCCTGCCTCAGCCTCCCCATTTGCTGGGATAACAGATAGCTTCTTTCCTTCTCTCTTTTTGGCAGTTCCTATTCACCAACCAACTCATGGTTGGTCCTGATCAGAGACATAGTCAACATTGAGCTAATAAGCTTAAATTTCAAGGTCTGTCCTCTGTGTGGACCTTTATGAAACAGGGCAGTCACGTGGACTATTTACTTTTCTTTCTTGAAATATTCACACATGATTTATTGTTTTTGGACTATTTACTTTTTGATAAAATTTCTAAAAGTAAAGTATTTTAATTGCAATTGGTTAAGACTGCCAATTGTGGAGGAGCTGCCATCTTTCCACTGCCTTCTCTGGTTTAATGGTGAGGAGCCTAGGTGTGATTTGCATTCCAGTAGTTATACATCGTGCTTGAGGTTTGTTGGGGATCCTTAAGCTTTGTAGATTGTAAACATTTTTTTTTAAGAGAGAGAGAGACACACAGAGAGAGAATTTTAACATTTATTTTTTTAGTTTTTGGCCGACACAACATCTTTGTTTGTATATGGTGCTGAGGATCGAACCCGGGCTGCACGCATGCCAGGCGAGCCGCTACCGCTTGAGCCACATCCCCAGCCCTGTAAACATTCTTAAGAATGTTTTTACCAGGACGGTGGCACATGACTGTAATTCCAGTGGCTTGGGAGGCTGAGGCAGGAGAATCACGAGTTCAAAGCCAGCCTCAGCAACTCAGTAAGACCCTATCTCCAAATAAAATACAAAAAAGGGGCTGGGGATATGGCTCAGTGGTTAAGCGCCTCCGGGTTCAATCCCAAGTAATAAATAAGTAAATAAAAAGTTTTTGACAATTTTGGAAAAATTTTGGCCAAATTAAGTTTAAAAAATATTTTATTGAGCTGGGGTTGTAGCTCAGCCATAGAGTGCTTGCCCCCCATGTGGGAGACCTTGGATTCTATCCTCAGCACCACATAAAAAAAGTGAATGAATAAAATAAAGGTATTGTGTCAAACTACAATAAAAATATATTTTATTAAAAATATTTTTAACTTAATTTGTAACCTTTTCTCTTTCTGTGGCTCCAATGCAAGTCCTTGAAACGGTTTGTTTTCTTCAACATTTTGCTCTCTGTTCTTCAAATTGGATACTTACTACTGATCTGTCTTTAGGGTCACTGACTTTTCTGTCATTTTCCATTCTCTGTCAAGACCATGAGTGATTTTGTCTTTTTAGTTATATGTTTTTTTCATTTCTAGAATTTTCATTTCGTTCCATTTTTCTGTTTAGATTCTTTTTTCTTCTTTTTTAGACAATGTTTTCCTTCGATTGTTGAATGTTTTAAAATAGCAGCTTTAAAGTCTGTATCTGTCAAATCTAACAAGTAGGCTCAGAACTGGATTCTATTATTTGCTTTTTTTCTGATTATGGTCCCATTTTCTCTGTCCTTTGCGTGCCACCTAGTGGTGGTGGTGGTGATGGTTGGTTAGACAGATTCTGGCTAAGTTGCCCAGGCTGGCTAGAACTTGTAATCCCCCTGCCTCAGCATCCCAAATTGCTGGGTTTACAAGCATGTGCCATCATGCCTGGCTGCCTAGTGACCTTTTTTTCCTTAAATATTATTTTTTAGATGTAAACAATATTTTGTGAATGGACACAATATCTTTATTTTTATTTACTTATTTTTATTTATTTTTTTCTGGTGCTGAGGATGGAACCCAGGGCCTCATGCATGCAAGGCAAGTGCTCTACTACTGAGCCACAACCTCAGCACTGTGTGTATTGATTGTTGTGGAGGTAATGGTATGGAGGCTTTAGATTCTGTTTTCTTCCTCTGAAGAGAGCTAATTTTCCCCTTAGCAGCCAGTTCAGTGACTGCAGTGGGTCACCTTGAACTGGGACTGGCTGGTTTTATGCTCTTCATAGCTGCAGAAAGTCCAAGATATTTTCAAGCTCTTTCTTAACTTTGGGAGTCAACTTCAGATGTCTCCTCTGTGGATCTTGTCAGGACTTGACTTCAGGCTTTGTTCAGGTGTGTGGTCACCATCATGTGGATGGTGGGCCAGGATTCTTGTCTCTAGGTGTTAGTGCCCACACTGAGAAGTGCTGCTGTATGTAACCAATAGGATTTGTGGAAATGACAATGGGGTTTCCGAGGCTAGACCACTAAGACCTTGCAGCTTCTGTCTCCTTCGCTTTTGGATTACTACCCTGAAGGAAGCCAAGTAGCACGTCATGAGGATACTCAAACACCTGTGGAGAGACCCATGTGGGGAGGAACTGAAGCTCTTGCCAACAGCAGCACCACCAAGGAAGCTGTCCTGCAGCCTGTGGCCGAACCTTCCTTCAGAAGACTGCAGCTGTGGACAATGTTTTGTCAGTGACTTCCTAGGACACCTTGAGCCAGAACTATCTGGCTCAGCCACTCCCAAATTCAAAGAAACTGTATGAGGTAATCAATGTTTATACAGTGTTGAAACATTAACTTTTGAGGTAATCTGATATATACCAGTGGGTAACTACAACAGGATTTGTCTAGAGAAGGTTTTACTCTCGGATGCTGTCCTAGTTCCCAGGAAATAGGTTCTGCTGTCCTAGCTGCATGCCAGGGACATGATGTTTTTTTTTTTTTTTTTTTTTTTAAGAGAGAGAGAGAGAGAGAGAGAGAGAGAGAGAGAGAATTTTTTTAATATTTATTTTTTCAGTTTTTGGCTGACACAACATCTTTGTTTGTATGTGGTGCTGAGGATCGAACCCGGGCCGCACGCATGCCAGGCGAGCGCGCTACCGCTTGAGCCACATCCCCGGCCCGGGACATGATGTTTGAAAGAAGATGCTCCACCCTAGCCAGGCCAGAGCTGTCAGGGCAGTTCTCTTTGTTAAGTCCAGGTGTTCTCCCACTGAGCATGAGTCACCCATTCCTTAGCCAAGGGCCATGGGACAGCCCAGGCTCCCCTTCATACTGTCCCTCTGCTCCATGCCCTCTCCACCAATCTGACTGCCTTTCTGCCCTCAGTTCAATAGGAGCACTCTATCCTGGCTGGACTTGGTCCCCTGTCCTCAGCTCATTGGAAGCACCCAACCCTAGCTGGACTTGGTCTCCTGTGCTACTGCCCAGAAATACAGAGCTGGGGAGGCCAAAGCTTACCTCATGAATTCCCCTGCTTTAGGCAGGGCAGCCTTGCACTTGCCACCTGAGAAGAGGCACCTCATCCTTTTTGTCTACCTTGTGTTACTTGGTGACAGTAAAAAATAATCTAAAAGACCCACTTGGCTGGAAGTGGGTGTCCTAGGTGGATGCCCTCGGGCTGGCAGCTCTTGCTGTTCCCAGCTCAGGCTGCAAAAGCCGGCCACCAGTTCAGTAAAGAGTGGCCCAAAGCGCTCCACAAATATTTCACTGCAGGCACAACGCTTAGGGAGAACTTTATTTTTTTCTTTCTGCTGCTCTGGATGTGAATATCCTGTCATTTTCATAATTAAAAAAAGAAATGTTACTTTAGACCAAAGCCAGAGCCAGTGTCCCAGCAGAGCGCTCGAGGTGGGCGGGTGGGGCCTCCCGATCCCGGCCATTGCCCTGTGTGTGGGTCGTGGCTCTTGGCGCTGCTTCCTTCCTTCCGAGGGACCTGGAGCTGCAAAATCAAACAGCCGGTGGGCCCGGGGACCGTAGAACAGGACCCCGGCGAGGCGGGCCAGCACCAGCAGCACAGATAGACTTGCGGACCGCGCCCAGCCCTGCCTAACCGCGAAGCCGGAGGGACCCGGCTGCCCCGCTGGGCCCAGAACCATGGGCGTGGCTACGGCGCGGGCGGGGCCGAGCGGGAGACGAACTCCCAGGGGCGGGGCGGGGCAGGCGGCGGGCGCCTTTGCTGGCCCCGCGGGTCCCTAACCCTGCTGGCGTCAGCTGATAGGCGGACGCCCGAGGCGGTGCAGGCCTGCTTGGCTTTACCCGGCCCCAGGCCCGCGGGCCGGCTGGGCTCCTACTGACCACGCCGGCTCCGCGAGCGTTCTGGAAGGACGAGCGCACGCTGCCGTGTGCGGCCTGCCCTCCAGTGGGGACAACTGGCGGGCGAAAGCCCGCGCCCTTGGGGAACCGCTCCTACCGGACAACAGGTTTCCTCCCACCAATCCGGGAAGCCCGACGCTGCGCTGTTACTGGCAGCGTTTTACACCAACCAACCAAGGAGCTGAACGGTGTCTTCCTCCAAAAAGATATGTTCAGGTCCTAACAGTGGTACCTGTGAATCTGACCTTATTTGGAAATAGGGTCTTACCAGATGTCATGGAGTTGAGATGTGGTCATTAGAGTGGGCTCTACGCCAGTGGGACAGCAGTCCTCCTAAGAAGAAAAAACAGAAACAGGCAATGTGGGGGTGGTGGTGAAGGGGATGAGGGATAATGACACAAGCCAAGGAAAAAGGAAAGCAGGCGACCGCCAGAACCTGGGAAGAGGCAAGGATCCTCTGCCAGAGCCTCGACAACACCTTGATTTGGGGCATTTAGCCTAGAACTCTCAAAGAGTAACTTTATTTGGTGGCCCTGAGACACCAGTACCAGGGGGAACCACCTCTGGAAGCCTGGGAAGGCGTCAGGAAGGATCTGGAGAAAGTAACATCTCAGATAACATCTACCACAGGGAGGAGAGAGAAACTCAACTTGGTCCAAGGGAAAACACCCTGTGGAGAGTTGGCTTCCCAAATCTGGGATTCTGCTAGCTTGGGCAGCTTCTTCAAGTAGAAGTCTTGGGGGGAGGTTGTGGTGGCACGCGCCTGTAATCCCAGCAGCTCAGGAGGCTGAGGCAGGAGGATCCCAAGTTCAAATCCAGTCTCAGCAAAAAGCAAGGTGCTAAGCAACTTAGTGAGACCCTGTCCCTAAATAAAAAATACAAGATAGGGTTGGGGATGTGGCTCAGGGGTTGAGTGCCCCTGAGTTCAATCTCCAGTACCAAATAAATAAATAGAAGCAGCCCTGGGGCCTGGGGTTATGGTTCAGTGGTAGAGTGCTTGCCTAGCATGTGTGAGGTACTGGGTTTGATTCTCAGTACTGCATATAAATGAAAAATAAATAAAGGCCCATTAACAAATATATATATGTATATGTGTGTGTGTATATATATATATATATATATATATATATATATATATATATTTTTTTTTTTTTTTTTTAAGCAGCAGCTTTGTAGGAGAGATGGGTGCAGCCCCACCCTAGTACTAAACCTTGGTGACAGGTACCTCAGGTCTCTCAGCTGGGACTTGGGTGGGGTGGAGAGAGGACTTCTCAGCCAATTTCAGCCTCAAGGTTCCTCTCTTCTGCCCAGTGGGATCCCTGGCCCAGGAGGGCCTTGCAGAGCTACTCACTGGCTGCTGCAGCTGCCGCACCTGAGGGTGGTTCCAGGAGACCCAGTGGTCTCAGCCCTGGGGAGAGGCATGCTTACAACCTGCAGAATGGAGTGGTCAGGGTTGGGAAGGGGCTGGTAAGAAGGTGGGGCTGGGAGGCCCCTCCAGCCCTTTCTCCTGCAGCTTTCCTGGGTTCTGGGCTTCCCCTCCCCTCTTTGGAGGCAGGGCCACCTGGGGCACTGGAGGAGGGGCAGCCTGAGCTGCTGGTTTCCACTTGGAAGCCCTCTTTATTTGGCCTGGGATGGAGAAAGGCTGGGGTCAGAGTGCATATATCCCCATGGAAACAGCAATGAGCCTGGCCCCTGGGGGACCCCAGCCCTGGAGGATGGAGAGGCCAAGTGGGGGCTCAGGGACTCTTTTAGTTAAGGGGCCTGAGCCTTGCCTTTGGCAGCAGCTCTCACAGGGAGGTGCAGAGAGATGCTAGCCATGAGACTTTGAGGAGCCTGGAGGTCGAGGTGGCTTTCAGTCTGGGCCACATGGAGCAGTAGGAAAGCAGACTGTCCCTCCTGGATTATAGGCTGGAGTTCAGTCTTCAAAGAATAGTCTTGAAGAGACCAAAACCGGGGTCAGCCCAGCTGCTGCTGTCCCTGAGTGCCTTGCCCCACGCAGGGCCTGCCCAGGACTTTAGCTTCTCATTAAGAGCCCTGGCAGGGGCTGGGGATGTGGCTCAAGTGGTAGCGCGCTCGCCTGGCATGCGTGCGGCCCGGGTTCGATCCTCAGCACCACATACAAAGATGTTGTGTCTACCAAAAACTAAAAAATAAATATTAAAAAATTCAAAAAAAAAAAAAAAAAAAAAGAGCCCTGGCAGCCTGCCTGGGCCTTGCCCTCCAAGAACAGTTTTCCAGTCAGCCTGCAGGGTTCCCCAGTCCTGGTGCCCAGCCTGCTGCCTACACTCTCAGAACTTCCAGCCTACACGAGTGCCCAAATAGGTGACCTGTGGGACAGAATGATTGTCCCAAAATGGAGGGATCCACCTAGGAGTCTAGAGTGTGGGCTCTGCAAGCCCTGAAGATGAGGGCCTCCTTTTCCTAGGACCTCACCCTGGAGTCCTGTGTAGGCCTTTTTCTTCCTGCCCTCCAGTGCTACAATACCCAGACCAGAGGTGGGTGGATTCGGCCTGTCAGATTCACTGAAGGGGGCTCAGGGAGGCTAATGTTTGGCGGGAAAAGACCAGTCTACCCCAAATAACTTTCTTTGAGAAAATCAAACATATACTTGCATGTTTTGAATACATTTGTATATTGATTGCAGTATAATAAATGCAGACTTTTTTTTTTTGAAAAGTGGCCCACATTCCAAATCTGTGGAATCCAAAGAGCTCTGGTGGCATGTGCTATAGGAATGTAAGAGATGCTGGGGAGGTAGGCAGTTTTGGGGCTTGTGTCCCAGTGAGACAGGTGGATCCAGGGCTAGAGAAGTCACCATTCTCCTCCCCACAGCCAGAGGGGTTTGGCCACTGCCCAATTGGGTGCTTCCCAAGGGTTCCTGGTGGTCTGGCAGTGAACATCATGGAGCAGGGCATCTCTTCTGGGCCCTGCGGGATTCTACACCTTCCTTGCACAGGACCCAGTAGGCCTCACATGTGGTGTTTGGATGAAAGGTAATCTATTTGGAAGCCCTGGATCAGTCACTGCTGCTGTGGGAAGCATGATGCTTGTGGCTGATCACAGTGGGGAGTCTGTACCTGCAGACCTTGCTGTCTTGCCTTAGAGGTCCTTCCTGGACCTAGGGCTTTATCCCCTTGCCCATCCTTCATGCTTTTTATTGAGGATGCCTGAACTTGGGAGCCTTTTTCTCGCCGGATTCAGACCAGGTGCAATTGACTATGAGTATCCCTGATGTTCTGTGGAGACCTGGAGGCTGTGGAAACAGGACCAGAGCTGGAGCAAGGGGGTCAGCCTGCAGGTGAGTCCTGTGCCACAATACCTTATCTCAACACCAGGGCATGGCTGAGTTCCCGTTTGTATCTGTGTGATGCAGTGGCTCATGTCTAAGGCTTCATGGGAGTTGAGTACTGCAGCCTGCACTTTGGACGTGTGTGTATGGGTTGGGGCTGCACAACCTTGTCCATAGGCCCTGCAAATGGCAGACCAAAGGGCCCACGTCTGTTCTCAGACCCTACAGCTACCCACAGAGGCACCAGGAGTCAGGGCCTGGGCACTAGTGGGCCTGCCAGGAAGAGAACTCAGGCTGAACGCTAGCTGCCACAGGCTCCTTCGGACAGTCCAGTCGGCAGGCAGCAGGACCGGGTAAGGGGGACTTTCTCGGTTCCTTTGCTCTTCAGTGCCAGAAGATGCGCCCTTGTTCCTCTGGAGGGGAGGGTGACCCTCTGGAGCCTTGCAAGAGCGCAGGACTTGCTCCAGCAGCTCCTGGAGATAGGGCCCCATCTTTTTGCAGGAGTGTAGGGACCTAACTTCCAAAGAGCCACGGGTCTCTCTTGGGCCTGCCGCCCTTCCAGTGTCTGTAACTTTTTTCACTTCGCCCGGCTCTCGCCCCCGAAAGCACGCGAGTCGCTCCACACCGCTGGGGTTGCATCCAATGCCCACTGGACGCTCCTGTCGCTGCCCGAGCGTCTGGCTTCGTGGTCTCTCCACTCTCCTTGCTCGCTACACCCCGAAGCGCGGGAGCCCTCGCCAGCACCCTTCCTCGGCTCCTGGCCTGAAACCAGCCCGCACCCCGCGGACGCTCAGGGTCGCCCCGTGACCCGCTCCATGTTGTCGCTCCAAGGGGCCCCCGCGCAGGACCGGCTAGCAGGACTCTGCCCAGGTCCATGACTCGCTCGGAGACCGCTGGGCCAAGTCACCCCACGCCCGGACGTCCCCCCACGCCAGCGGGCTAGCGCCGCGCGCCCGCCGTCCGCGCCCACGCAGGGCGCCGTGGCCGCGCGCGCGAGGGGCGGCGTGACGTCAGCGCGCCGGACTCGCCGTGGCCGCGGAACAGGCGCCGCCCGCGCGCCGGAGGAGCAGGAGCGGCAGCGGGAGCGGGGCGGGGGCGGGCGCGCGCCCGGCGCCCCACCCGCTCGCGGCCCGTCGTCGGCCCCACCGCGCGCCCCGCCCGCCGCCGCCCGCCGCGCGCGGCCCCGGCGCGGATTTGAAAAGCCCGGTCCGCGGGCGCCGCGAGGCGGCAGCCAATCAGCGGCGCGCACTTTTCCCGCGGCTTCTGGGGGCGGCGGCGGCCCGGCGGCGGCGGCGGCGGGCGGGAGGCGCGGGGGCGGGGTCGGCGCCGCGCGCGAGAGCCTCGGCCTGGCCGCGCTGCGCCCGCCGCCGCCCCCTCGGCCGCCGCTGCCCTCAGCGGCCTTGCCCGCCGGACCGCGCCGCCGGACGCCGCCGAGGATGCGACGCAGCCAGGTCACTGGGCGGCCGCCAACCGCCAGGCGGGCCGGGCGGCGGGTGGGGAGCGAGGCTGGAGGCCTGGGCGGCGGGCGGCGGGCGGGCGGGCGGGCGGGCGGCCGGGGCCGGCCCGGGCATAGGCCGAGGCCCGGGCGGGCGCAGGCCTCGGGCGCGGCGGCTAACGGGGCGGCGGGCGCGCGGCCATGTTGGGCCCGGCGGCCGTGCACCTGTGCCGGCCGGCGGCCGCCTTTGTTCCGCGGCGCTGCGGGCCCGCCGGCCTTTGTGCGGCGCGGGGCGCCGGCTCGGCGACCGCGGTGGGAGGGGCGCGGCGGCGGGGTCGCGCCGGGCGCTTTGTGCGCGGGAGGTCCGGCGGCGGCCGTTGGTCAGCGCGGCGCGCCCGGGCCGCGGCCGCCGGCCCGGCAGGTGGAGGCGCGGTGCCCGGACCCGCCCGTTCGGCCGGCGACCGCGCCCCGGCCCCGGAGAGCGGCAGCCCCGCGGGCGCAGGCGGCGCGCCGGGCCCCGCGCGGCCGGCGGTTCAGAATCCGGTTCGTGGCGAACGCCACTCAGATTGGGCTGCTGGGGACTGGGCGAGGCGCTGCGCGGACCGGCCACGGCGTCCAGCCTTCTGACATCCCGCCAGAAACAGCCCCGAAAGTGCGTCTGCCGCGACGCCCTGGCCGCTCCGAACGTGCGTCGCCGCGGCCAGCCGGGGCGGTCAGCCGGGGCGCAGCGCGGCCCGAGTGCCGCAGTCGGCCAGCCGCTCCGAGGCCTTGGGTTTTAAAGGAGTTAAATCCCGGGATCGCGCTGCATCGCGTTAGCAGCTCTAAGCTTCTCCGAAGGTTGTCAGCGCTGAGAGCGAGGAGCCATCCCGGTGTGGCGCTGGGACTGGAGCCTCCTGCTTTCCCCCCGGGGCTTCAAGTGTTCTGGTTCCATAGGTAACGCGAGGAGGGCACCGGTACTCAAAACGCAGCCTCCAGGCGAAAGAAGCCAGTCCTGTGGGCGCAGAAGCCCCCATTCCCCAGGACCTGAGAGTTCAAATCTAAACCGCCGACTGGCGATGCGGAGGACTTATGCCTGATGGTGACTTTGAGTCATTTCCTTTTCTCTCCTTCCATTTTCTCGCTGCCCAACAGCCTTCAGTTTGGTGTGATGGTTGGTGGAGTGAGGACCTAATGCTTGCTTGGGAGTTTCTGTGAAGAGCTCCCATCTGTCTATTCAGTGTGAAAATCCTTCCCTCTTGACTTCCAAATAGGCTGGTCTCTGATTGCAGTGGTAAACGTTCCATTTTAACAGCGCCAGATAAAACTTGGTGAATTTCAAAGGATCATGACAATTCTTGTGTGTGAATATGAATATCTGGTGTGTTCCTATGTAACATGCAAACTAACAGACAGCAAAAAATAAGGTAAATGTGACCACTGGGTTTATTTTTATGCAACCAATATATGTAGAGCTATTAAACCAATGCCGGCTGAAATGTGAGGAACCAGATGAATTTTAAGTCAGAATTGCAGAATGAGTCAGGAATTGGAGACCCTGTGGGTTAGTTAGGAGTGAGCTCAGCCCTCCATCATTTGATGTCCTCTCTTTCTAGCAGTAGTCAGACTTGAAAAGATGTACTTACATGGCAGAATGTGAACTAATTAGTTACTTCCCCTTTTTTTTTTTAAAGCAGTTTTGGCGATTCAGTGTAAAACGTGAAAGTAGGTGGAATTAGACTGACTTAGTAAGAAGTGCTGGTGAGAGGACAGAAAACAGTAATAAATGTGTGCCGTGTGAGCTGTGTGGTTCTTTTTACCAAGTAAGAGCACATATAGACTGATGTGCTGAGATGGGGTTCAAGTTCATAATTCAAGCTTATTTTGCCCTGGCCTTTCCAATCCAGTAAAATAACCTAAGTAGTAAATGCATTAAATACTGAGAATTGAAGATGTGAGTCTTCCCTTCTCCCTTTCTCTGTGGTGCTGGTGAAGGAGACGGGGGCCTGGAGCGTCCCTAGCCCTGGAGATAGATGTGTTCATCTGGTGTTTTTTTTTTTTTTTTTTTTGAGAACTGGTCAGTCTATAAAAGGTGTACAACTTTGGATAATCATTTTGGTGTCCTCACCTCACTTTCCTCTTTTGCCCCAGATGTGTGGTGTCCTGACTCTAGGCTTTTGTGTGGGCTCTTGCTGGGCATGGACCACTGCTTATCTTCCTTTCTGAGCACAGTACACAGCCTATTAAGAGCCACATGTGACCCTTCTCCCCTTTTGGATGAGCTTTTGGAGGTAGGACTCTGTCATCATCTTGGGCAGCCTGCCTCCGCTGATACCTTCCCATGGCATGCATTCCATAAAAGCTGAGTATTTAAATGGGCATATGACATAGGGTTAAAAAAAAAATCAATACCAGCATTGGACCTGTTTCTTGCTGTCTTTTGTAAGTCATGTTGGAGCAGAAAAGGAAGAAGCTGAATGTGGAGAGGACAGGGCCGGGCTAAGGTCACTTTGCTTTAACTGGGGAGCAAGATGCATTTGCCAGGCAGGGTGGCTTCCTTTGCTCTTTGTGGCTTACTCAGATGTAAATGGAAATTAGCTATGAAATGTTGCAAGCAGTACCTGCACCAACTTGGAGCAAGCTTTGCTGCTGAACCTCATGCTGTGTTCTCTGTAGCACTGGACAAGGTAAAAAAGAAAGTATACAAAGTAAAAAATCAAGAGGTGACATGGAAGCCCTGGAGGAGGAGGCTCTGAACTTACAAACTGACTTGTTAGTTTTTCTCTTGGGGAATATTTTTTACATTGAGTATAATTGGGGGAGACTTGTCATTGGCCACCCAGAGACACTCAAGCACTTTATATCTGCTGGTTTCAGTATAGCTTTTGAGGCCAATTTATTTATTTTATTTTGGTACCAAAGGTTGAACCCAGGGGCACTCAACCCTTAAGCCATATCCCCAGCCCTTTTTACTTTGAGACAGGGTCTTGCAGATTGCTTAGTGCCTTGCTTTTGCTGAGGCTGGCTGTGAACTCATGATCCTCCTGCCTCAGCCTCCTGAGCCGCTGGGATTACATGCAAGGCTCACACTCTACCACTGAGCCACAACCCCAGCCCCCACTGATGAGTTTTCAAAGTATCTTAATTGCTGCAATGGTTTCATCAAAAAACATAAGGATAGGAATTATACTAGTGGATATGTTTTAAAAACAAGTGATTTCCCCCTCCTTTCTGGTGAGAGCTGGAACCTCACTTTTTAAGTTGACTTACGTTGAAAGAGTTGATACAAATAAAGTCTGTCATGCTGTTAGGAGGTCTGTATACTTCAATAAGGATTTCGTGTTTTACACCAGGAAGCATGGTCCTGACCCCTTTTTACTGTCTCAGTCAGTTCCCGACATCCTTCCTTGTCTTCCTAAGACATAGATGTGGTCCTGTGAGTCCCACTTTTCAAGGATCTTTTTGCTCTTTGAGGTCAAGACCTATCTCTTGCTGGGCTTTTTGGCTTCTGCTGCATTTATTCCACCTTGGCCTGCCTGACCTTTTGCAATGCTTTTCCCTAGGCCTTGCATGATTAGTTTTAGTGTTTTTATCCCATATGCGTACCCCTCCCCACAGTGTATACATGGGCTGGGCTTGCTTTTCCTATTAATCCCTTCAGCCAGGTTTCAGCTTGGGACACACACTAGAAGGCTGCCCCTGCTTTCCTGCCTCTTTGGCAGGCCTTTGTATGCTGTAGCATTTGGGGCTGCCCCCATCTTTGCCCAGACCCTATTCTTGTCTGTCCCAGGCAGAAGTACTGGCCCCAAGCCCTGTCCTGTTCTGTCTCAGACTACTACAATATGCTCATCTTTCTGCCTGATGCTCCCCAGATGCTTTTGTGACTTGCTTCTCTTCCTCTTGAGGTCTTTGCCCCAAATCCTCTTCAGGCACCATCCTTGACCAGTAGTGTGAATACTTTGCTGCTGCCTGACACTCTGCTCTGCTGGAGTGTCATCTGCAGAGCACTTCTCTTCTGACATTTCACAAATTTCCTGTCTTTCCTGACTACACGGAGATGTCTGTGAGGGTGGGGATGTTCTCCTTTGGCTTTGGCTGTTTTGTACCCCGAGTGCCTAGACTGGTACCTGAATGACTGGCAAGCATTCAGCAACTCTTTGAATGAAGGATCTCTGTCTTCTGTGTGATACTGGGGATATGAGATGTCTTAGATGTGATAGGAATGAAGCGGTTGGTGTGAGCATGTTTGTCCTGTAGTAAGACTAGAAATGGGAGGGCCATGTGCTGGTGATAAAGTTCAGTGAGGAGGCCTGTGGACCAGTACTAGAATAGAGGACCGTGGTTTACCAAGGTACAGGAGGCAGGAATGGGAAGAGGGAGCTGATGCAGCTTTAATGGGACTGGGTCTTGGCAGTATGGAGGGATGAAGAGGAAGAGAGGTGGTCTAGGAAGTCCAATATTTACAGTTTCAAAATTGGGTAGTGTTGGCCTGATTTTTGCCTCAGAGTAAACCAGTGAAAGGGAAGGTGGCCTTAGTTTCTGATCTACTTCTGTTCTTTCCAAAAGGAGGCTCTGATCTCACCTGTCTGCCTAAGATGCATCCTGGTGCTCCACTGTGCCTAGAAGAGGAAGCCCTGGATCTGGAACATGCTGTGTGGTCTCTGCCTGTTTTTCTGGGGTCTTCTCCGGCCAACCCCTGTGGTTGCCCCAAGATCTCACTGTCAGGCTGCCAGGTGCTCTTGGATGAGCTATGCTCTGTCCTGTGAATCTTTGCAAATGTTGTCACTTCTTCCTGAGTGGTCTTGTTTTGTGCTGTGTGTTTTTCTGATGGCTTATCCCTTGTCTCTGGGAAGCCTTTCTGCTAGCGTTGCAGACCCTGGGCCCTTGGCACTGTATGCATTTGTCTTGTGCCCAATTTGTCATGTCATTTTTAAAAATAAATTTATTTTATTTATATATTTATTTGGTGCTGAGGATCGAACCCAGGGCCTTGCACGTGCAAAGTGAGCGCTCTACTGCTGAGCCACAACCCCAGCCCCTTGTCATGCCTTTTTGAATGCCCTCTTATATAGGCAGCATGCTACCTAGGGTCCTACCCTACCTTCTTCTCTAGGTCATGAGTTTTTCAGGGGAGGACTTTCTGAATTACCTTCAGTGCTTGGATGTAGAAGGCACACAGTGGACAAGTGGAGACAGCTTTTGGGCATTATTTGTTTTTCTAAGGATTTTTATTTCATAAGATTAGGAATTCTTGGGGCTGTGGCTGTGGCTGGCTCAGTGGTAGCGTACTTGCCTGGCATATGTGAAGCACTAGGTTCAATTCTCAGCACCACATATAAATATATAAATAAAATAAAGGCCTATCAACAACTAAAAAAATTAAAAAAAAAAGAATGGGAATTTTACATTTAAAAAAAAATCAAGATGTTAGAAATATTGTATTGCTTTTCTGTATTACTTTCCCCCAAAGATTATGATGATGGTGACGATTTGGGGATTGAACCCAGGGGTGCTTTACCACTGAGCTATATCCCCAGCCTTTTTTATTTTGAGACAGGGTCTCACTAAGTTGCTGAGGCTGGCTTTGAACTTGTGACCCTCCTGTCTCAGCCTGCCCAGTTGCTAGGATTATAGGAGTGCGCCTATCCCCCAAAGATTAGAAGTTGGTGCCATCTGTGTAGAACTTTGCTGTATGCAGCTTTGAGCAGTGAATATTCTTTACTCCCTGTCCCTGGATCCTCACAGCAAGAAACTAAATCTCAGAGGTGTTAAGAAACTGACCCAAAGTCACCAGGCACCATGTGATGGAGAGAGGATTTCTGCAGAGCTGACTGCTGGTTCTGTACTCTGGGACTTATCATTTCAACATTGTAGTCTGTCCACAGGTGGAAGGGTGGGTCATTATAGTTTTGTACTTCTTTTATTTATTTATAATTTGTAGGTGCTTTTTTTCTTCCCACATTTTTTATGGGTTCATTACAGTTGTTCATACTGACAGGATTAGTTGTTACTCATTCACACATGCTTACAGTGTAACAATATAATTTAGCCAATAGCACTCCTCAACACTTAAGGTTTTGTACTTCCCTGACATTGTTTTACTCACTGAACAGATGGGTGAACATCAACTGTGCAGTAATATAGGACCTGTGTCCTTGGTCCCCCAGAGTTTAGAGACCTGTGAAGGGGGAAATGCGAGAGAGTGGACAAAAATCTTTTAAAAACCTATAAAATAGCCTTGCCAAAATGAAATAACAAAAACAAATCAAGCCTGCATCTGACCACGCTTCCGCATGTAACTAGTGGGGCAAAGGAGCATGCTAACCTACACCACTGGGCTGCCCATCAGCAGAACTGTGACCAGCAACCTGTTCGCTTACACAAGGAGGCCGGGCTTGATGAGGGCACCAGCTGATTCAGCATGTCTGGATTAGGTGCATTAGGCCAGTTAGTTAGAGACATGCTGATGATGCTGAGGGTATGTGGGTTCTACCTATTCTGTTCACCTCCATGTGCATTCAGAATTCCCCTTAACATGTCATGAAAGATCTAGGTGCATGTGGTAGGGAGGTTATGCCTGATGGGGTATCAGGAAAGACTTCCTGTAATATTGGCGCTGGGGCAGAGAGGGGACTTGGGTGTTGGCTCAGTAGAGGTTGGGGTGGGTGTTCAGGTGGAGGGAAGAGCCTGTGCAAAAGCTCTGTGATAGGAGAAGAACCAAGTGGGTGTAGCTGGAGCAGAGGGTGAGGCTGCAGAGGTGCCAGATGTTGTGTAGGGGAGGGTGAGGTAAGTTCTTTTAGACTCTGTTTTTCATTCAAAGAGCAATGTGAGGACTTTGAAAGGGTGACACAAATCCATGTGCTTAGGAGAGCATATTCCTCGCGATCTCTAGGTGTAGGATTTAGACAGACAGCAGTGGGTTTTATCAGGTTAGGGTCTTTCCATTGTTCTTGCTTTGGGTATACCTGACAGGGCTGAACAGCCCCTGTCCCTTTGAAATCTGGTGTAGCCATATGGTGTAGTTTTGGTTGGTGGAAAGTGATATCATGTCAGAGGGGAAAGTCCAAGAGATGTGCCTCCCCATTCCCTGTTTTCCTGTTTCTAACTGTGGGAACGTGGTGGGTGCCATGAGTAAGAATCGAGTTCTCGGAGATGAGCCAGGCAGCACATAGTTCTGGGCTTGGTACTGTGTCATAGCCTCGTCCTGGGTTTCTCAAGGTCTGGTCTTCAGACTGGCAGTGTGGATCACCTGGAACTTGTTAGAAATGCAGATTCTCTGGTCCTGCCCTAGACTCACTGAGTCACATGCTCTGGAGTGGGTCCAGCAATCTGGGTTCTAGCAAAAGCCCTTGTGGTTCTGACACCCTCAAGTTGAGAGCACTGGTGGAGGACCTCAGTGGTCAGCTAGCATTGGGACTGTGGTATGGCGAGAAGTGGACAGGCTTAGCTGAAGTGGATTCTGCAGTGAAATTAATAGTGTGTTGTTTTGGGGGCCTGAGAGATATAGGGGAAGTTGTCAGTGGTGACTTCTGAGCTTCTGTCTGACAGAACCAGAGAGATGGAGATGTCGTTCCCTGTCCAGATAAAGTATCTTTTTTTGGTAAACATTTACATCTGTTTCAGTTTCTGAGCTCAGAAACAAGAAAGAGCCATTATGAAATGAAAACAATTTGTTAACTTGATTTACTCAAATATAAGTTTCTCAGTAAAGACCACACTGACCCCTTTAAAATTGTACCCCTCTGATTGCCCAGTCTTCTTTGGCTAATTAGACTTTATTGGTGTGGTGATGACCCCATTTGTTTTCCCCCACCGGCCCTTGAGGGAAAGTTGCAGGTGGGGCACTTGTCTTTTCAATTCATGTTTGCATCCCCAGGACTGTGCCCTACCTGCAATCCCATCCCCCACCCCACCCCAAGATGCGTGTGAGCTCAGGAGTCTTGTGACTGATGGATGGTGGCTGGGAGAACCCTCAGGTTCTGGTCTAGGTATGCCCTGGACGTGGCTGAGTGCTGGCTGGTGCCTGGGTGGCATTCCTTCCCCTCTTAGCCCTTGCTTTGTGTATTCAAGTTTACACACATGGTATCCTGGCATGGAGGATGAGCTGGCCTGGTGGCGTGGGAAAGCCTGTTCAGCTCCAGGCAGCTCAGTCTTCCTTATGTGGGGGAGCGAGGGGCATTTCAGAATGGTAGCAGCACCACCCAAAGTGAACACTCAAAAGATGAGGTTTCTGAGAATGGTACAATTGGGTCAATTTGGTTTGCCTCCCTTTTGTTTTATCTGAAATAAATTGTGAATACTTTGTAGAAGATGAGCTGGGATTCTGTGTCACATTCATAGTTTATTGGGTTCTTTTTGGTTGAGTTCTGAAATCTGAAAAAAAAAATTCAAGATGTAGCTTCTTACAATTCCTTTGAAACAGGAGTGATTCCTGCTCATTCATTGTTTACCTGGGAAGACAATGAAGCTAAACTTGAATGTATTTCTCAAGGTATCAGGATGTTCTTGGTTGTTGTGAGAACCTCAGTTAATTCATGTGGGAGGCCATCCTTGCATGTGATTTGAGTTACCTCCCTGGCTGGGTGAGAGGCGCTTAGACACATCTTTGTGTCCAGAGCTTTCCCCACCCTTCTCAGGTCCGAGGGCTTGTCCATGTGGAGGTGTGTCTGGCCACTACTCTGAAGACCCAATCGTCGCACCTGACCTTGGGACACTGCCCCCCCCCCTTAATCTTCATTGGATGGGATTTTCCCCAGAATTTTTTGTTCCCCAATAAAAGTCCACTCCCTGGCGTGTTCTCTCTCTCCCTCTCTCTCTCTCTCTCTCTCTCTCTCTCTCTCTCTCTCGCCTCTTCAGTAAACCTCGCTACCATTAGTAGGTGGCTGGAGGCTGGAGCTAGGAGAAGCCGTCCTGGAGCTGGTTTAAAGGTAATTAGAGCCTGTCTCTTTAATTCAAACTCCCTGAGGGTTTCTCACGTATCTGAACCTTCATTTATGAAGCCTGTGCTGGCCGCGGGCTAAAAATTAGTGGATTGAATCAGTGAGGGGCAGTAGCCAGGTGTCCAGTGCCCTTCTCTCAGGCCTCTGCTGTGGGTCCGTGGAGGGGGGCTGTCTGCTGGTTCAGAAGACATAGCAACAAACAAATTATGGGTCATTATCTTCTCCACTTCCTTTAGGGGCCTGTTCAGAACTTCTGAGGTAGGGAAATCTGTGTCTTGATGGCCCATTACAAGTGAAAATGTATTTTAACAGGGTTTTGTCCTTGCTCTACATTTTGCTTCAGGAGGAGTCCCAGGTGGCTCTGAAGGCAGAGAAGGATGCTGGAGCGTGGAGGCCTGCCCTGCAGTTCAAGTGAGCTGCTGGCTTCTTGAGGCTGGCCCTGTTCTTGCGATTCCTTCCTTATGGGTTGTCCTTGTCTCGCAGTAGTGGCCATTGATATTTCCTCTGGTATCTTGGGAAAGCAGCCTTGTCTTGTGTGCTTCTCTTCCCTCCTATTGCCCAGAGATCCCGGAGGTGCCTCCTCACCTGTGAGCCCTCAGCATAGGATCTAAATTGTGAGTTCTCACCTAGAGCCCATAGAAGTCTTATTTTTAAGAATGTGCAATTTCCAGACATACCATTATGGCAAAATAGAAAGTATAATTATTATTTTTAATATATATAATCAGAAAATAAGTTTTAGGAAAAATTTTTTTTATGTAGAAAATTAGAGGGGAACTTGGAACTAACCAACCAAAAATCTTTACTCACGTTTCTAATTTATCTTTTTCTTTCTTTCTTTCTTTTTTTTTTATAGCAGGGATTGAACTTGGGGGCACTTAAGTACTGAGCAACATCCCCAGCCCTATTTTGTATTTTAGAGACAGGGTCTTGCTGAGTTGCTTAGAGGTCTCAGTAAGTTGCTGAGTCTGGCTTTGAACCCACAATCCTCCTGTCTCAGCCTCCTGAGCCGCTGGGTTTACAGATGTGTGCCATTGTGCCTGGCTTCTAATTTATCTTTTTCTTTTTTTTTAATATTTATTTTTTAGTTGTAGTTGGACACAATACTTTTATTTTATTTATTTTTATGTGGTGCTGAGGATCAAACCCAGGTCCTTGAACGTGCTAGACGAGCGCTCTACCGCTGAACCACAATCCCAGCCCCTATCTTTTTCTTTATTAAACCAAGATACATACTGAAGAGAAGCTGCTCTGGGAGGTGTATGGTTGAAGGTATGTTCTCTGCCACCTTGATTCACTGCTCTTTTAACTGCTGCTTCTGGTATTTATTTACCAGAAAACCCAAACACACACACACATGAATTTGCTAATTTTGGAACTTTCAAATTGATATATTAAGTTCTTTCTGTAGAAATGAGGCTTTAGCTTTCTTACTCCCCACCCCTTGCCTTCCACTTCATTCCATTATTCCCAATATTATGTTATGAACTTAGTGCTAAAAATACAATGAATTTTTTTTTTTTTTCAGTTTTGTAGTTTGGATGTGGTTTACCAGGATTAATATGTCCTCTGTTCTGTCTGGGTATCAGCTCGCTTCCTTTGTGTGTCTGGCATCTTGATGCTGGTGGTTGGTTAGGATTGTCTCTTGGCCCTGACTTTGTGCTCTCCAGTATGGGCCATTCTGTGAACCTGCTTGGGCTTCTCATAGCATGGTTACTGGCTCTAGGTAGGAGGACGTGAAATTTCAGTTTATTTTGTTTTTTGCAGTGCTAAGAATGGAACCCAGGGCCTTAAGCATGTAGATAAGCACTCTTCCAGGGACCTAAATACCAGGCCTGCAGTTCTTTTAAGGCAAGGATGAGAACTGTCATGGCTTTACTCTTGCCATACATATTTTATTGGTGAAGGCAGGGACTCAAGGGGGCCTTGCCATACTCAGGGTTTATGTGTAATTCAGCTTTTATTTTTTTTGTTATGTCCAAAATACCTGACAAGAACAATGTAGAGGAAGAAAAGTTTATTTTTGCTCACAGTTTTAGAGGTTCAGTCCATGGTCAGTCCACTCCATACCTCTGGGCCCAAGATGAGGCAGAACCTCATGGTGCAAGGGTGTGACAGAGGAAAACAGCTCAGGACATGGCAACTGGGAAGCAGAAAGAGCTCAGTTCACCAAGGACAAACTATAAATCTCAAAGGCATAGCTCTAATGGCTTACTTTCTCCATTCACACCGCTTGCCTATAGCTACCACCCAGTTAGTCCATCAGTGGATTTATCCACAGATCAGTTCACACCTCTCATAATCTAATCATTCTGTTCTGAAAATTCTTGAATTGCCTCATGCATGAGCTTTTGGGGGGATACCTCATATCTAAACCATTACATTTCACCCCTGACCCTTAAAGCTCACCCCCATCTCATACTGTGAAATACATTTAGTCTGTCTCCAGTAATCTTAACAGTTCTGGCATTGCCCCAGATCTTAAGTCCAAAAGCTCATCTGAGACTCAAGGCAAAGTCTTTTAACTGTGAGAGTAAAAATCAAAAGCAAGTTATATATATCCAATATAGAAAGGCACAGAGTAAATATTTCTATCCCAGAGGGGAGAAACGGGGGCATAGAAAGAAGGGATGGGATCAAAGCAAGACTGAAATTCAGATAGGTAAATAAGTCCTGTAGCTCTGTGTTCAGCTTCCAGAGCACATGGCATCTAGCACATGGTGGCCCCGCCCCTGTGGTCTTAGTGGTTGCAGCCCACCTGGCCTCTTGGCTTTTTCTCTGCCTGATTCCTGAAGCTTTCCTCAGCAGATGTCCCACAGTATTGGCTTTTTTTTTTTTTTTTGTGGTGCTGGGGATTGAACCCAGAGCCTATTCATGTGGGGCAAGTACTCTATCAACTGAGTTATATCCCAGCCCACTGGCATTTCTTAATCTTGGGGTTCTCTGTTGTAGCTTTAGCTCCCTTGTCATATCTTCATGCATCACCCTCTCAGAGCAGCCTGCAGGGACTCTTTGAACCTACTACATTTTGCTTGGCCCCTCAGTCCTTCTTTTGAAATCTTTTTTTTTTTTAAGAGAGAGAGAGAGAGAGAATTTTTTAATATTTATTTTTCAGTTTTCGACGGACACAACATCTTTGTATGTGGTGCTGAGGATCGAACCCGGGCCACACGCATGCCAGGGCGAGCGCACCACCGCTTGAGCCACATCCCCAGCCCTTCTTTTGAAATCTTGATGGAAGCCTCCATGATTCCCTAACTCCAGGATCCTACATTCTTGCAGAACCAGCACCTTGTGGTTGATACCAAAATTCTGCCACTATCTTAAGCAGTAGCCAAGCTTCTTGGGACCACAGCTGTATCAGCCTCTGAGTGCTAGGGCAGCTGAGCCTAGCAGGGTAAAACAACTTCCTAGGCCACCCTATGCAAGCAGAGTGCCCCCATGGTCTCTTCTCAAAGGAATTTTTACTTTTATACCTTTGAGCCTTGGATGAGTGAGGTCTTGCCACATCTGAGGTGCCCTCAAGCTGTCTTTCCTATTGTTTCTGGATAAAGTCTTTGGCATCTCATTAGTGGCTATAACACTAGTCCTCCCTAACAACCACACATTCCTTAGCTCAGTTTTACTTGCCCTTTTCTGGGCAGATGGTCAAGTTTTTCAACTCTTTCAGCCGTGCTTTCTGCTCCTAGTTATCACAGTAAACTTGGCTAAAAGTTGCCAGCATTGTTCATGCCACCACCTGTATGCTGTGCTGCCTTGAAATTTCCTCTGCTAGATTAATTAGTCCATTGCCTTTAAATTCAGCCTCACAGAAAGTCTCAGGACATGGGAAAAATGTAGATAACTTCTTTGCCAAACATAACATGAGTGACCTCTAGTCAGTTTCCAGTACAGTCCTCGTGAACCCAGTCTTCACTGTCCATAGTCCTATTGTCATTCCGGTGTTCTGCACTTCCATCAGAATCACCCATGAAGCTCCACTTAAAACACTCTATAAAGTTTTTCCTTTGAATCAAAGTGTGAAATATGATATATCAAGAACTATGTAATGTTTTGAACAACCAACAATAAAAAATAAATAAAATAAAAAATAAAGTTTTTCCAGTTTGCATCACTAAATGTTTCAGAATTCCTCCCCTAGCAACCAGCTCTAAAGGTTTCTGGACCAAATAGTTTGGTCAGTCACAGCATTGACCCCACTCTTGTGTACCAACTTCTATTTTAGTCATCTTTGTGTCACTGTGACCAAATGACCTAACAAGAACAATCGGAGGAGGAAAGATTTATTTGCCTCTCAGTTTCAGAGGTTCAGTCCATGGTTGGCCAATTCCATTGCTCTGGGCCAGAGTTGAGGCAGAAAGAGCATCATGGAAGGGCATAGTGAAGGCAGCTCAGAACATGGCAACCAGGAAGCAGAGGGACAAAATAGAAACCCCAAGGGTACACCCTGGTGATCTGCCTCCTCCAGCCAACCCTACCTGCCTGCAGTTACCACCCAGTTAATCCATATCAGTGGGTCAATCTGCCTGTTAGGTCATAACTCTCATGATCTAATCATTTACCTCTGAATGTTCTGCATTTGTCTCACACTTGGGCTTTTGGGGGCACATCATATCCAAACTGAAATGGTAAGAAATGGGTTTCCTCTTGTACTGGGTAGAGTGGCAAAGACTTCCAGCCACCTATAATTCACTGCACTTTATTGTGATTTTTGGTTTAAGTGAATGTTTATAAATTGTTGTATAGCCAAACCATATGTTGTGATGTGTAATATTTAGTTATATGACTTTTTGTTTTCCTGGTGGCAATAATTTTGCTGTTTGCTTAGTTTCCATGCATCTATTACTAATACAGCCCCCAATTTTCAAACTCTAATGGTATGGTCAGCTACACTAGGTCTGTCAGTTCCATCCTTTCTCAGCGACTTTTCTCCAGGCCTGAACTGGCCTGTGCACAGCTGTCTGGGTCACCTTCTAGGGCAGAGCCTCTGTTCTTCTGGTGTCTCGTGCCTGGTGTGGTTCACCTTTACATCTTGGTGACATACTATCTGGTAGTTATCTTCAAGTGTGTAGCAGGTGACATTGTTAAGACCACATGTGGGGGCTGGGGATGTGGCTCAAGTGGTAGCACGCTTGCCTGGCATGCGTGTGGCCTGGGTTCGATCCTCAGCACCACATACAAATAAAGATGTTGTGTCCGCCAAAAACTAAAAAATAAATATTAAAAAATTAAAAAAAAAGACCTTATGTGCCCCCAAATTAGCTGTTCTGTGCTTATGCTTGATGGATAGCTTGGCTGGGTATGTGATTCCGGTTGGAAGTAATTTTTTTTCTCAAAAACTTGAAGGCATTTTTTCATCATCTTTTAACTCCCTATGTGCATTTCCTCTTTGAATTGACTGCTCTTCGGGTTTCTGGTTTTGCTTGTAGCCTGTTTGAAGCCCCCTGGAAGGCTTGTGGGCTCTTTTACATCCATCTGTTGCCACTCACTGACTCTTTCTGACCTTTTGATTATAGGACCTTTGAATTTATTGATCTTTTAAATTTTCTGTCTTTTTTTCCTGGAACTACTATGACGTGGCTGGTCCACTGGGATGATCTTTAACATTCTCTTTTCCTCCTGTCTTTCCTTCCTACCTCTTGCCTTCATTTTTCTCCTGGTTCCTCCCGACACTCATTCCTCCTTTCCTTTCTCCCCTCCCTCCTCTCTCTCCTTCCTTTCCGCTCCTTTCCTATCTCCCTTCTTCCTGCCTTTCTCCTCCTCTTTGGCCAGGATTATAGGAAGCATATATCTGGCTGCCTTTTGTTCCCTTAGCATTTATGAATGTTACTATATAGAGAGTGTTGTTATTTTTAATTATTTTGGAAATATGTTTATATTTTCACCGTATTTTTTAAAAAATAGAAATAAAAACTTTAATATGTTCATGTGTTGGTGTAAAGTGTGATGTAAAATTCCCTCTGCTGGGCGGGGTATAGCTCAGTGCTAGAGTGTGGGCTTTGCATGTGCTAGCCCTGGGTTCCCCAGTACTGCAAAACAAAAACACAACTCCCCACTGCACTGTTCCTCAGCACCCATTTCACCTCCTGGGAGGCACTGGGATCCAGAGAAGAACTGAAAGAAAGGTTGTCTTAATGACAATGGGAGTATACTTGCCAGCTCTCTCCCTTTCCCTGTATTGGGTGTTTCCCTACGATCCTAGTTTGCTTTTACTTTAAAGCTCTTGTCTCTCGTGGTAAGTTCCCCTTAGATGCCTGGCAGCCCTCTGCTGAGGGCCCTTGTGAAGTGGAGGCTGAGCCAGGTGCAGTCTGTGCACCTGTATTCCCAGCTAAGGCTGTGGCAGTTTGAGGCCAGCCTGGGCAACTTAAACCCTGTGGTGGTAGAGCACTTGCTTAGCACATGTGAGGCACTGGGTTCTATCCTCCACACCACTAAAAATAAATAAAATAAAGGTATTAAAAAAATAAGCAAACAAGGTCTGGGGTTGTAGCTTGGTCGAAGAGTGCCTCTGGGTTCAGTCCCCAGCATTGCAAACAAAATGAGATGGAGGTCAGGAGCTCATGGGGGATCTCTGCTGGGCAGGACTCCTCTGTCAGCACCAAAAGACTTTTTGCCTGGTCCTAACAGTGTGTTTTGGCTGCTGCCTGGAAGGAGCTGAGGCAAGGCTCTGTACTTTCTGGTGTTCTTGCTATTTCCAGGGCCCCTCCCATGAGTTGTAGGCTCTTCCCTGTGTCCCCTGTCCCTGTACTGAACTGGTCTTGTCTTGGGACAGGATAGGCTGCCAGGCAGTGAGCAGCAGGGAAGTATGTGGTTGACCAGTTCCTAGAATTCTGTTTGTGCAGCAGGTATCCTGCTGTGTTCAGTATGCATTAGAGAGAAAATACCAGTTTTTACAGAAACACGAGTGATGAGATTTAATATGTCTTAATACCATTCTTGTTCAACTGCAGGTTTAACTTTTTTGATTGATATAAAATTCACAAAACATATTCACAAACTATTTTATGGTGTGCAGTTTAATGGTTTTCAGTATATTCAGTGAGCATCTGTTACCACTGCCTAATCTTAAATGTTTTCATCATCCCAGAAAAAGACTTATGCCTTTGAGCAGCCTCAGCCCCTCCTCCTGGACCCTCAGCTCTTGGCTACCATTCTACTTCTGTGGATTTGCCCCTCTCAGGCATTTTAGATGCATGGAATCCCTTCTTGTGCCTTTTGTGTCTGGCCTTTTTCACTTAGCTGAATGCTTTCAAGTAATTTATTCTCTTTATGCTAAAATACTGTCCATTGTATGGATGGGTAGATCCCACTTTATTTATCCATTTATTAGGTGAGAACTTTGGGGTTGTTTTTTGCTGTTAGGAATAATGCTGCTGTGAACCTTCCTGTGCAACTTTGTTTATGAAAGTGTTTTTGGCATCTCAAATAGATACTTAGGAGTAGAATTTCTGGGTCACATGGAAATTCTATTTAACTTTTCAAATTTTAAATTAAAAATAAAATTTTTATTATACTACTGAAGTTTGAATCTATAACCTGACGCATGCTAGACAAGTTCCCTATTACTGAGCTACAACCTCAATCCTTTTTAAAAATTTTATTTGGAAACACTCTAAGGGTCTTGCTAATTTGCTGAGGCTGACCTTGAACTTTTATCTTCTTGCTTCAGCCTCCTGAGTCTTTGGGATCACAGGTATGCACCACTTCAACCCAGGTGGGTTTAGCTCTTTTGAGGAACCAGTAGACCATTTTCCATAGCAGCTGTGGCATTTTACATTCCTGTCAGCAGTGAACAAGGAGTACGAGGACTTGACCTGTCACATTAACAATGTGTGAAACAGAGGAGAAGCACTGGTTGGGACTAGGGAGCGCTCTAGCCTTGTGCCCCAAGTCAAGGTTGGGTCCGAAGCAGGGAAGAAGGGCTTGTGTGAGCCTCCCTGTGGCTCCAGGCTTCTCTGCTGCTGAATCAGAGTGGGAACCAGGTCAGAGTCCTTACTGTCCTGGGACATTTCTGCAGGAGAAGCAGAGGTAGCTGTGATAAATCCTGACCAATAGAGATGATTGCAGGAGGGAGCTTCCGAGCAGCAGTGTGGCACAGGGACCTGGTTCTGTGGCAGGCCTGTGCAGAACCATATACCCCGATGAAGACGTGTCTGAAGAACGAGGCTCTGCCCTCAGTCACAGAGGGACCCAAATACACTCCAGGTGGGCCAAAGTGAAGTGGCAGTGAATGAGCAGTCCAGGTCCTGCTCACGGCCTGGCTCTGAGAGTGTCTCAGGCCTCAACTGCTCTCTGTGTTGAGACCTCCCCAATTGGACTCTGCTTAGTTAGGTTCACGAAACCATCAGAGTGGGCTGTGGCTGACACCCTTGGCAGGGGGAAGGTGGGGCACTGAAGTCCCAAGGAAAGGATGGTTTTCTTGCCACCTTCCTACCCTCCACCCCATCATGCTCTTTACTTGATGTGTCATATCTCCTGTATTTCTTTTTTTTTTTTTTAATAGTGCCCAGGGCCTCATACATGCTGAGCAGGCGCTCTACCATGAACTACACACACATTGCCTTTCTTATATGTCTTCATTTCTGTCTCTCCTGTCTAGGACACCAACTGCACAAAACAAGGAATGTATCTTGTTTATTGTTGGGGCTGTTTTTAATGGCAACCAACTGCTGTTGCCTGGGCTCCTTTCCTTGAGGCAGTGCCTCCAGTGTTGTAGACCCTCTCTAGTCCACGTGTCTCTGTGGGATGCCCAGCTGCCTGTTCCTTAGTATGCTGAGCCACACTGTATGAATTCTGTGAATCTAAGTGGTTGGTTGTGTGATTCCTGAGCACTTACGTGAAGAGCAGCAGCTATGTGTGGCTCTTCCCACTATCTTCCCTGTACCTGTGACTGCTCATTTGTTGTAACTCCACATTTTCTTCATCAATATTCCCTTCTCTTTTTGCAATGATCATTTTTCATATTTATACTTTTAATTATTTAAGAGAATAAAATATTTATGAACAAGAGAAATCTTAATTATTCCCCGTGCCCTGTAAAAGCATATCTTTAACCTAACTTAAGTGAATTGAAATCAGTGTCTCCTCCCTTGGATACCTCTTTTCTCTTTCAAATTCCTTTATTCCTTTATTATCATTAAAGTTGGGATTTGTAGAAGGAATGTGGAGAGGAATCCTCTCGTTCTTTTTAAGTATAAAGGTTATTTTAGAATATCCAGCCTCCTTACTTTTTGTAGCCTGCCCAGGTGCCTCCCAGCATTTCTTGGCAGGAGGGCTGTGTCTTTACTTCCTTGGCTTCCTGTTTGAGACATGTCAGCTGGCGTACAGCTCTAGGTGGCCAGTTACTTTCTCTTCCTCATCTCCTCATCTACTTCTCCTACCTTTTGAGGCTGGACAGAGATCTGAGCCACGCCCCAGCCCCTGTGAGTAAGCTTCTTGAAGGTGGAGTTGGGTTTTTTTCGTTATAGTAACATATACATGATTATGAAAGTTACATTTGGCCTATTTTAAAGTGTATGTGTGGGTCTCGGGGTGTGGCCCAGGGGTGTGAGACCCAGGGTTCTGTCCTGGGACATTTCTGAGTGTGTGAGACCCAGGGTTCATCTCCACTACCGCAGCAAACAAACAAACATCCAAACACAGGCAAGGAAGAGCAGTGACTGTGGCGACATCACGCACATTGTGTTGTGCTACCACTGCCCCTCTTCCTGGCAGCCTGGCCTGCACCCTGTGCTCTGGGGGCAGGCTGCTCCAGGCCCTCCTGTGATGGATCTGCAGCGTCTGCCCTTAGGAGCTGGCTTCCCTCAGTGCCACCTGCTCTTTAGGACAGGTGCAAGCAAATCCTAGAGTAGCCCACGTCCTGCTGTGCCACTCCGCTGCTGGGAGCGTGGATGCACAGATCCACTTTGAGGCTTCCGTTTTCTGGGTGGTATGATGTGTTTGCCATTTTGTTCAGTGCTGTAACCCAGTGTAGTGCCTGGCACACTGTGGGCACTCCAGATGTTTGGAAGAGTGAACCATGGACACTATTTCTCAAAATTCCTTTCAATATTTTTCATCTCTTTTTCAGCTTTCTTCCTTGGTGATTTATTTATGTTTACCTTAAGTTATACTTCAGCCCCTTCCCTGAAGTTGTGGGTTTTCCTGAGTTTTTTTCCTGAGGTTTTCCTGGGAACTCCCTGCTGGCAAGGTTGGTACACTGTGGCCTGATTCCTTCCATCTCCTGTGAGTCTCTTGGATGCCCTTCTAGGGTGCCCTGTTGATGCTTGTTCTAGGCCTGTTTGGTATAAGTGTCTTGTCTTGGGCTTTAGGATATCACAGTCTTCTGAGGAAGAGGGTTTGGGTTCAGATGCACTAGGGTGGTCCCACTTCCCAGTTGCTTTTGGTGGGTATTTACTGAGGGCCAGCCCTGGGCTCAGGTGATGTGGCACTGACAGGACACTGCCCAGGGATCAGTGGGACCTCTGCCTCATGTCACTTCTCTTGTTTCTAAGAATTCTGTGAGGTTGGCCCTCTATTCCCAGGATGTGTAGTGAAGGTGAGAGGAGGTCACTTGCTCAGGGTGCCTCAGCTTACTGAGTGTCAGTGCCTGGAGGCCCAGGCTGTGGCCTCTATATTCTGCACCCCAACTATGCCTCTGAGGTGCTACTGACCTGTGTATTTTGTGCAGGTGCCCAGTAGGCCCTGCCCTCTCCCCAAGCCCCATCCCTTAAAGCCTGGGGTCCCATCATGGGCAGCCTGTGCCCTATGAGGCTCCTTCTAGACTTGGGATTTCCCTCTCTTGATTTGGTCAATAATAACGTTTTTCTTCAAAACAGCATTTTAGTTACCTTACCAGAAATCCCTCAGTGATCTTTCAGCACAGTGAGAACATTGTTGAACATTTCTGGCATTGGATTGTTCGTTTGCTTCTGGATAAACCCTCTTAGGCTGTATGTCTATTTTTTCCCCGTGGTTGTGGGAATTGAACCAGGGTCTTGCACATGTTAGGTGATATTGCCCCACTGTGCCACAACCCCAGGCCGTGACACCTTATTCCTTCAGTCACAGAGGGCTGGGTTTGATTTACTTTGCTTTTGCATTGTGTGTACAGTGACTTGACTATAATCTTGAGGTGCATCTTTTTTTCCTGCTTTTGGTGTGAGGATTATGCCAGCCTTGCCTAATGTTTGGGGAATCTTTCCATTATTTCCTGTGTTCTGTTTTTATCATCTATGAAAAACTTAATAGGAATGAAATAGTTATGTGACAAAGAGCACAGCAGTTCAAAAGACTGGGCTGTCTTTGTACACTTGCACATTGCAGAGCAGATGTGTTATGTGGTGGCAGTTTTAGACATGGAGACTGCATGTGACACTTGTGTTAGTGGATGCACACTGTGGGCACACTGGATTGGGAAGGAATGTGTAAGTTCATGCTGGAGATGGGCCCGGGGTAATTAGGTGGATCTTGTCCTTGGGGAGCAGGTTGGACTTCATCCCTGTCCGCATCATTCTTTCTCTCCTCACCACTGACCTGGAGTGGGGCCTTAGCTTCCCAGCTGCATCCCCTGGGGCCAGAGTCTGCTTGGAGTCTGAGGGTGCTGGCTGCTGCTCTCTTCTGTCCTCAGTCTCAGTTCTGACAGGGCCTTGATACAAGAACACTGCAGACTAGACCTGGAGCATGTGTATGTAGTTGTTATTCTCTTAGTTTTTCTTTCCTGTAAAAATGACCTGAAGCACATGTGGCAAAATGTCAAAAATGGTCTTTCAGGATGGTTAGGATGTTGTTTGTCTTGTCATTCTTGGCTCTTTCCTGCATTTAAAAGCTTACCCTCACCTGGTCTTCCTTCTTGTGAAAAAGACTGCTTCTGGGGCTGGTGAGACTGGCCAGTGAGAGTCCCTGGACTTGGCCCTTTGTCTGCTCTTCTTCTTTAGTTAGTGGGTATTCAGCTTTTGACCTCCTGTGTTAGTTTTTTTTTTTTTTTTTAAATATCTATTTTAGTTGTAGATGGACACAATACATTTATCTATCTACCTGTCTACCTACCTGTCTATCTATCTTTCTATCTTTTTATGGGATGCCAAGGATCCAACCCAGTGGCTCACTCATGCTAGGCAAGTGCTGTACCAGTGAGCCACAACCCCAGGCCCATCCTGTGTCCGTTTTGATCAGGTTTTGTATTTTTCTTGACATGCTAGAAAGAGTAGATTGTCACTTAACTTATTGGCATACTTTGAGTATAAAATAAAACTTTCAGAAAAGTACTTTCAGTGGTCAGTGACAAGCAGTGCTGTGAAGGAAGCAAAGGTGGATCTTCTGGTGGCCACAGGCAAAATGGGAAGTGAGCAGCCCACAGTGGGTTTGGAGGAAGAAGGACAGAGCACAAAGAAGGGCAGCACAAGCAAGAGGACGAGTAGCGAGTAGAAGTAGACCTACAGAGGGCCCGGTCTTCACGGCGGTCGTGTTTAGCGGTCAGCCTTGAAAAGTAGCTTGCACCCGGGCTGTGCCTGATGGGCCTGAGTCCTGGCCCCATGACTTCTTGGTGGTGTGACCTATGCACATTCTGCAAGAAGTCAGAAATTAGTTTTTGTATAGAACATCTCCGAATGTGAACTTTTGTTGACTAATGATGGTCACTTTTGGCTGCAGCTGGATGTGTAGTCTGCTCCTTAGCTCACTGCTGGCCCCTTAGTGCTCACGTGGCAGTGCCCCCTGCTGCATTGTTGCGGATACCACACCTGGTGGTGCCCTCAGTGCACTCACTTGACTGGAGGCGTGAGCATCCAGAGGCAGTGACAGGAAAGTCTCTTATGTCAGCTCACGTTTTGCCAGTCTAGTTCCCATGATTCCTTTTCTAATTGCCTGAGTTTCAGCCTGGTCTCTTTTCCCTTCAACTTGAAGAACTTCCTGTAGCCTTGCTTTGTAATGCAGGTGCTGGTGACAGTTTCTTGGTTTGTACTTATCTCAAAATACGTTTAGTTTTCATTCTGGGAGGATCTTTTTTCTGGATACAAAAATACTGATAATTTTCTCTTTCAGAACTTAAATACTATTCCATTGTTTCTGGCCTCTGTTTCTGATAGTTAAATGATCATGCATATCATCGTTCTGTATTTGTATTTAATGGGTCTTTTTATTTTTGGACTTTAGAAATTTTTCTCTCTCTGTGTGTGTGTGTGGGTGTGTATTGGGATTGAAACCAGGGGGCAGCTC
Source organism: Marmota monax (assembly GCF_021218885.2). NCBI lineage: Eukaryota > Metazoa > Chordata > Mammalia > Rodentia > Sciuridae > Marmota > Marmota monax. The sequence continues at coordinate 28,156,218 of NW_026694710.1, read as the reverse complement.
TTTTATTTTTTATTCATTTATTTTCTTTTGAGACAGGGTCTAAGTTCCTCCTGAGTTGCTGGGATTACAAGGCATGTACCAGCTGAATTTCTAGAATCTATAAATTCATGTTACCAAATTGAGGAAATTTTTTGGGTCTTTTTTTCTCAAAATATTTTTTTCTGCTTTGTTCTTTGTCTCTCCTTCTTGATAGACTCCAGACCTTTGATTTTGTTGCACAGAATGGTGAGATATTCTGTTCCTTTTTAATCCGTAGTGATTTTTTGTTTTTTAGTCTAGATAGTTTTTATTGTTCTGTTTTCAAATTTCCTGACTTGTCATCTCCAGTGTGCTGTTAAGTCCATCCATTGACTTTTAAAAAAAAAAAAATTATTGTAGATGAACACAATAACTTTATTTTGTTTATCTTTTTATGTGGTGTTGAGGAGCGAACCCAGTACCTCACACGTGCAAGGCAAGTGCTCTACCACTGCGCCACAACCCAGCCCCATCAGTATTTTGATTTTAGATACAGAATTTCTCATTTATAGAATTTCCATTTGGTATTTTTTCATAGTTTCTCTGCTGCAATTTTAATTTTTTCATAACTGTATTTTTTCATTATGTCTCTGAGTTATAATGCTTTGAAATCCTTATCTATTACATTTCAAAAATACTGAATACTCCAAATAGGACCATTTTATGTTAGTTTTTGTTGTTTCCCTGTTTATTCATATGTTTGGTAATTTTGGAGTGTATCCTGGATATTATGAATGATATACTATGGAAATTTTGGATTCTGCCATATTTCTCTTAAAAGTGCTTTTTGCTTTTTTTTTTTTTTTTTTTTCTAGCAGCTAGAATCCCCTTTCAGTTATTTCACGGACCTGACTGCTTGGAACCTGCCCCACACTAGTGTTGGCCTGGAGCTTGGGCAGAACTTGAGGTTTCCCTCTTTTATTTATAGTAGTCAGAACTGCTTCAAGCTCTTCTCAGACACAAAAGTAAAAGTTGGGAGGTTCTCCCCATCCTGTTTACTTTCTTTCAAGATTTGACCTGCATCCTTTTTCTTCCAGCTCTGGTGGTTTTTAGGGATGCAGAGTGGCTTTTACTTTCTGCCCAAGGCTTGTCCCCGCAGGACAGTTGGCCTGAGGCTCTAGCAGTTGACCCAGAGCCTGGGTGTTACGACTTGGTACTTTCCTTCCCTTGTCCTTTGCCTCATTCTGTAGAGACAGCAGCAGTGATTGCTGCACATCAGGCTTTCTCTACCTTGGCACCATTGACATTTTGGGCCAGTTGATTTTGTTTGGGTTCTATCCTTTGCCTTATAGGATGTCTAGCAGCACCCTTGACCTCTGCCCAGTGATGGTCAGTAGCAGGCCTCAGTGGTGATAATCCAGAATGTTCCCCTGCAGGACTAAATGTCCCTGGGGAGTGCAGCCATCCCTACTGATAAACCTTGCTCTTCATACATGGGCTATTGCCCACATCCCACACGGGTAATGGAATCCAGATCACTCTGCGTGGTTTGTTCTGGTGATGAAAAGATCACATGGACACAGAAGTACTTTTTTTCACAAAATGGGGGTCTGGGACTGCTCTTCGACCTTGGGGGCCCTTCCACACTGGAAAGCAAGAGATCAAGACATCGAGTGCTCCCAGAACCCCTATATTTATTAGGGAAAAGACATTTGATAGAATATTCCACCCAATAAGGCAGGGGATAATGTTTCAGAAGGGGGGTTGTCCAGTCCCCTTGGGTAACGTTCAACCCAGAGCTGAAGCACTTCCTTGCCGAGCGAAGGTAAGGGCCACTTGCTTCACACAGTGTGTGGTGTGCGATGCCAGTCCAATACCCCCATTACTCAAGGCTGAGGGGGTGCTTAGCACTTGCGCAGGGCAGCCGCCCCCCCGCCCCCCCCCCCCCAATGGGCGTCTTTGGTCCTTGTGTCTTCCAGCTTTCTCCAGTGCCTAATCCTGCTGGTCTTCCTGAGGGGTCTCGTTGGAGTGTGATGGTGTGGTCCTGGTTGGTGTCTTCCCAACTGGGGTGGGGACCTGCTTGTTTCTTATTCTTAGCACTTTTATTGGCTGTTTCTCGGACTGTAGCTTCCTAGTGAAGACCCCAAGTTGATATGTCCAGGAAGCCAGTGTGTTTTCCTAAAACTGCCTCCCTCTGCCTGTTGGTCTCCAGTGGCTGGCCTCCTCCACACGTGGGTTGCCGGGTGGATCCCAGGTGATAGAGTGGAATGTGTGTGCTGTAGTGTTCGTGCTGTCGGCGTTCAGTGGGGCCTGCAGGGGTGGCCCAGAGTCCTGGCTTAGCCCAAACCAGTGCTGACTTGGAGTGTGTGTGTGTGTGCTCTTTAGCTCTTTTCCCCTATTTTTTCTTTCATCAATCTGGAGCTAATACTCAGCATTAAGCTCTGTTGTTCAGGTTACTGGGGGATGCCTCCAGGTCCTTAACTATGGCAGGAGGAACTGGGAAGAGCTCCGCCTGTAAGTTGTTTTGCTCTCCAGTGCTTCTCTGGTGTCCTGCTTAGGCCCAGAGTCGTCTAACCACCTGTACACAGGGCTGTGTTGAGGGTGTGTGCTGGGGCCGGTGTAAGCTGCACCTGTGTCTTCCCATGCTGGTTGGTGGTCCAGGTAGCCTGTGCTGGACTTCCTTTCAGGGTTCACATTTTGTGTAATTTTTGTGATATTAAAAAATTGCCTCCTGGGGCTGGGGAAGTGGCTCAAGTGGTAGCGTGCTCGTCTAGCATGCATGAGGCACTGGGTTCGATTCTCAGCACCACATAAAAATAAAATAAAGATATTGTGTCCATCTAAAACTAAAAAAAAAAGTATTAAAAAAATTGCCTCCTACAACTTAAATTATTATATGATAGAAAGTGCCTCAAAAACCCCAGCTCCCACAAAGCTATAGAACTGTTAGCATGCTTGTTCTAGGTTTCGAATGTAATGTTGCTTTTTCTCTTCTTTTTTTAAAAAATATTATAGTAGTCTAAGAACCGAAGCATCCAGGCTGGATGGAATTTAGCATCAAAAAAAGTCCTCTGTCTGTCCAGAAAGCCGTAAAGTGCATAAAGATGAAGCAGGCACCAGAAATCCTTGGCAGCACAAATGGGAAGACCCAGAACTGTGAAGTGAACCGCGACTGTTCTGTGTTCCTCAGCAAAGCTCAGCTTTCTAACAGCCTGCAGGAGGGAGTCATGCCGAAATTTAATGGCCATGATGCGCTTCCCTTCATTCCTACTGAGAAGTTGAAAGATCTTACTTCCCGTGTGTTTAATGGAGAACCTGGTGCACATGATGCCAAATTGTGTTTTGAGTCCCAGGAAGTAAAAGGAATGGGGACGCCGCCCAACACTACCCCTGTCAAAAATGGTTCTCCTGAAATTAAGCTGAAAATCACTAAGACATACATGAATGGGAAGCCTCTCTTTGAATCTTCCATTTGTGGTGACAGCACTGCTGAGGTGTCCCAGTCAGAAGAAAATGGACAAAAATCTGAGAACAAGGCAAGGAGGAACAGGAAAAGGAGCATAAAATATGACTCCTTGCTGGAGCAGGGCCTTGTGGAAGCAGCTCTGGTGTCCAAGATCTCAAGTCCTACAGATAAAAAGGTATTTGAGAGGGATTCCATTGGGGCATGTGACTGAGTGTTGAGCACAGGATGTGTGTGGTGGCAGGCGGAGGCGATGGGGAATGTCCTGGTGTGGCAGTTGCTGTCTGTCTTCTCACCCTGGCCACACACAGCTGATGGCACCGCATTGCCACTGGAGGTGTGTCGCCACCTGCTGTGCCAGTGGAGAGGCCTGGAGAACTTAGGTGCTCAGGGGCAGCGTGGCTGAGGAGGCCATTTCTGAGCCACATCTGCTAGTGCTAGGCGCTCTAGTCCAGCTGCTTAGTGGAGGGGTGGACCCTAGTCTGCACCATCTGGTGAGTGGGAGCAGCACTGGACCAGGCCGGGGCACTCCCATTAGCCTTCCCACATGCCCCGCCCTCCATGTGTGGGTCTCCACCAGGGCCCAGCAGGTGGAGGGGGCTGTTCTTTGTTCTTGGTGCCCACCCCATAGCACTCTGGACACAAGTGAGCAGGGGTTGTGCCACTCACCAGAGGTTGAGAGGAGAGCCTGACTTTAGGTGGGAGGATACGTGGCTCTGTTGTATTCTGCCAGGTGGTTTGTCACCATATCTAAAAGTGACATACAGGGTGGCCTGGACACTTCAGTGAGGATGGGCCATGTAAATCAGCTAAGGGCAGTGGCCTTGGCAGAGGGATTAGATGCCAGGCAGCCTGCTCTCTGTCCAGGGTTGGTGGCCTAGAGGACCCAGGAGTCTGTGGGCCTTCAGGTGCAGCTCCAGGTCCACCATGGACTGGTGTGACCTGGTGTCGTCACCAAGCCTGGGGTGTTTTGTTTAAAAGTACAGTTGTGGGATTTTGTTTAGAATTTCCCCAGATAGGAGGAGGAATGGTTGAAGTTTCCTTGGAATTATTAAACTCATGAAGACCTTTTAGGGTGTAAAGACAGTGTTTTTTGAGTGCTCAGGAACAGATTTGGCTTTGGCTAATGTAATTTCAAAGGCAGGTTTTTATCCGCTCCCCGCCCCCCAGCAGCACTGGGGATCTGACTTTGAATTTCACACGTTAATGAAGCGCTCTGTCACTGAGCCACATCCCTAACCCCAAAGACAACTTTTAGAGAGCTACTTTTGTAACTGATGAGTTTTGGAAGTGCTCAGGGTTGTGGTGAACCTTAGGCTTTCCCAGGGCAGGAAGCCTGTGCTTCCTGTCCGGCTTTGCCACTTGGTTCTGTTGAAGCTCAAGGGAATGCCTTGATGTTTGACTCTGTCTGCTGGATGGGGTGAATCTGGTAGCTGGAACCTCTGAGCACTCTCATCTTTTGGGAGTGTATTGTTACGGCAACTCTATGCCATACCTCACTGCTAGGCTCACAAGGTTTCAGAGCTATTGTTTTCCATTCACAGATGAGGAAACTGAAGCTCCAAACCAATCAGCCCTTTGCCTGAGCATGTAGTGATCTTGAGAAGGAATTGGGCTAGCTGTGGGAGGCTGGGTTACCCTGGCTGTGCTTGCTCCCACTGGAGAGCAGAGCCCATGGTGGCTGGGGCAGAGTTGCCTTGAGGAGGACATCCTGTTGAACCTCAGAACTCAACCACATGCCAGATGCAGTGGTGCATGCCTATGATCCCAGCGACTCAGGCAGGAGATTGCAAGTTAGAGGCCAGTCTCTGCAACTTAGTGAGACACTGCCTTAAGTATTCTGTTGTATTCTGCCAGGTGGTGTGTCACCATATCTAAAAATGACATACAGGGTGGCCTGGACACTTCACTGAGGATGGGCCATGTAAATCAGCTGTATCTCAGTGGTAAAGCATCCCTGGGCTCAATTCCCAGTACTGTGCAAAACCCAGAAAACAAAAAAACCTTAAAAACCTTGCCTGTGTCCAAGAGATGGGGAAACTGAGACTTGGGGAAGCTCTGAGCACTGAAGCGAGAGTGGTGTGCTGGGGCTTGGGTCTCTATGCTTGGTGCTTTTGAGGACTGACCACCTTCAGGCACATGGTTTTGGAATTATGTGGCTAAAGCCCTACTGAGGACCACCCCCTGGCTAGGGAAATAGATGTTTGTGCTGTTGAGTACCTACTGTGTGCCAGGCACTATACTGCTTTTTAGAGGAAGGGGAGAGGCATATAGTTGCCATGGCCTGAAACAGCAAGGGGAACACGCTCCTTTGGGGGCCATGTGTGTATGATCTTTATTTTTTGCAGTGTCAGGATAGAACCCAGCCTGCCACATAGTAGGCTGAGCTATGTCCCTGGCCCTCCAGATGTGTTTTGAACCTATAGCTGGATTAATCTTGGTCTTCCACAGGTGGAAGGCTGGATTGAGGGTAGTAATTGGTTGTGTTAATGTTTGTCTTTTGTTATTCATCTTCAGATTCCAGTTAAGAAGGAATCCTGTCCAAGCACAGGCAGAGACAAAGATCAGCTATTGAAGTACAACGTTGGTGACTTAGTGTGGTCCAAAGTGTCGGGCTACCCCTGGTGGCCCTGCATGGTTTCTGCTGACCCACTCTTGCACCACTACACCAAGCTCAAAGGTATGGCACCCCTCCTACACCTTTTTCCTGCACCCCCAGGCCTCTTGCTTGCGCTTCCTTCAATAGAACTACCAGAGTTGGCTTTCTCAGCATTTTCTGAGGTTAGAAATGGATGCAGGTGTGACATATGGCAGCTCTTCCGTGTGCACTTCACCTGGCCAGTTAGTGTCAAAGGAGGAAGGTCTTTGCCTTGAATGACTTTCAGACTTTATGACTAAAAATGTACTACATGTAATGATTGTTTTTTTCAGCATGATTTTCAAAATGGTATTTTATACTAAATTTGAGTTTTAAAAGCATCCAGATTAATCAGGCCTGTGTGAAGAGGGAAAGACCGGTAGAAATGATCACTTTATCTTGATGAAACTTGAGTGGATAAATTGGTGCCAGGAACAGCTGAGGAACATTTTAGAGTGTAATATGTTACCAATTCACAGCAAGTACCTAAATAATTGGATTGCCCATACATATGTATTGAAGGAAATGTAAACAAAAGGTCAGGTGGTGGTTAGATTCTTCTGGAAAGTTCTACAGGGAAGCTTTAGTTTGGTTTGAAGGAGGTGAGATGTGTTCAGTACAGAGTTGGGCTGAGCTCGCTGGTGTCCTCTGCCCTCTGCATCCTTCAAGATGTGGGCAGCCAGACTATGGCTGGGCCAGGCTCACTGGTCAGCTTTGTGTGGAACCTCAGAAGCATATGTGTTCCCCGGTCTCTGCCAGAGGCCTGAGCTCTCCAGGAATGGTGATGTTGCTCCTACTTGGGTCTGGGTCTTCATGCTGGTGCCATTTCTGGCCTGTCAGCTGGCTGTGGCAACAGGTGGCTCTTTGTGAGTGGGGGATGACAGTGCCTCCTGGCAATGGTATGGTTTCTGCCATACCAGGAAGGGGTTGGGTTCAGGATGAAGAGGACCTGAGTGTACCACCTGTGCCCTGCTCTGCCTCCTGTCCTGTGGGGCCCCAGTGCAGGTATGCTCCACAGGACATGGCCTCTAACTGGCTTCCATTCCATCTCCCTGGGGGACCTTTGGTATCCTGGCTTTGCCAGAATTGAAGGAGTCCTTCCCAAGAGGCTGCAGGAATTCCAGGGTATACCTCAGGGCACCTGGACCTAAGGTGAGAGAGGACGTGTTGGTCAAGTGGGATCTGAACCTTTGTGCAGTCCTGGTGCAGGCACATGTGCAAGTGTGTGAGGGGTTTCACTTCTGCACTCCCCCAAACTGAGCCTGGGCCCTGCACAACAGATCTTCTGACTTCCATATCGTTTGTCTACTTGGCACCAGTGTCTGGGGATTTTTACTTGCTTATACAAAGCTGTTTAAATACAGTTTGTCACTAGGACAGTGAATATGCATTTTCTGTGGCTAGATCTGTCAGTGTCTGCATTATCTGCGTTGGGGCTGAACTGGGAAACTGAGGCATGGAGCCCTGGTCTCTTGTCCTTGTGGCTTTTGTGTGCTGTTCTTGTTATTGTTGTAGACACCAGACCTTGTTGGCATCTTCAAGGCTTCTCTTGCTTCCTAGAGCTTCACCTCTGAGGCAGTTTTGTCTCTTTGTGGAGCCCTGAGTGCAGGAATGGCTGCTGTCAATTCCACAGGCTCCACAGAATCTGGAGAGAGAGACTGGTTCAGCCACAGGGCCACCTACAGTTTAATGAGGCGTGACAGGGAGCAAGGGAGCACAGTGCACAGCCTGGCATCAGGACGGTTCAAGGAGACCAGAGAGGGAGTCAGTGGCAGCCATTGTCTTAAGACTGTGATTCGTGGCTATCAGAGGTTGGCAAGCAAGCAAGGAAGGGTTATTAACCTGGGTTGCTGGGACAGCTGGTTAATTTTGGAATAAAATAGGACAATGAGATACTCACCTCTCAACTGGAACCAGAAATGAAATTCAGCTAGGAACTGGGCTGTGGCTCAGCGGTAGAGCACATGCCTAGCACATGCAAGGCCCTGGGTTTGCCTCAGCACCACATAAAATAAATAAAGGTTGTGTCCAACTACAACTAAAAAAAAAATATATATATATATATAAATATATATAAATATATATATATATATTTTTTTTTAAGAGAGAGAGAGAGAGAGAGAATTTTTAAATATTTATTTTTTAGTTTTCGGCAGACACAGCATCTTTGTTTGTATGTGGTGCTGAGGATCGAACCCGGGCTGCACGCATGCCAGGCGAGCACGCTACCGCTTGAGCCACATCCCCAGCCCCGAAAAATATATATATATTTTTAAAAAATTAAAAAAATGAAATTCAGCTAGATTAAAGATACTCATAAAAGAGGAGAAAACTGGGTAATATTATCAAATTTCTAGTTAGGGAAGAACTTAAAAATTATCATTATATAACAGCCACAACATGTATCTCATCTGTCTATATTCATTTTCATTAATAAGAAGTTTTTTCAACTAGTAAGATAATGGAAGAAGTCACAATTTGCTTGATATTCTTGAATTTTAGGCATTTGCAGATTAATTTGCATACTTTGTACAAATCAGATTGTACTGAAAGTGGCAGAATGCTTGCGTAGCATGTTTAAGGCCCTGGGTTTGATCCTTAGCACACACACAAATAAATACACACACACAAATAAATACACACAAATAAATACACCCACACAAATAAGCACACACATACACACACACCCTAATATAAAAATAACATAAATAAAAACTGAAAGCTGGGTGTGCTGGTGCACACCCGTAATCCTTAGTGGCTTGGGAGGCTAAGGCAGGACGATTGCAAGTTCAAAGCCAGCCTCAGCAATTTAGCGAGAACCTGTCTCAAAATAAAAACATAAAAAGGGCTGGCGATGTGGCTTAGTGGTTAAGCTCCCCTGGGTTCGATCCCTCATACCAAAAAACACAGCAAACAAAAACCTAAAAGTTATCCTAAAAATTATGCTCAGATTAATTGTGAAAATTCATCCCCTACTTTTCCCCCTTTCCCCAAAGGTAAATTTTTTTAACTCATTAAACTCTCTTTTCTTCTGATTTTTAAAAATATTTTGTTTTAGTTATAGTTGGACACAATACCTTTATTTTATTTTTATGTGGTGCTGAGGATCAAACCCAGCTCCCTGTATGTGCTAGGCGAGCGCTCTACCGCTGAGCCACAACCCCAGCCCCTTTCTCTTCTGATTTCAACTGCTAGTTTTTAATCATCTTAGATATTTTCTGCTGACTTTTTATTATGAAAATGAAGATTAATTCTTCACCCTTTTTCTATTTCTTTCTCCTGTTTTCTACATATGATTAAGGTACTTTTAAAATTTCCATTAAACAACTACTTACATAACTTGGATTATATAAATATTATTTGATGAAAAGTTGTGTTCTATAGTTACATTTTCTTTCTTGGACAACCTTTTGTTTTTCCTGGAGTTATTGCTTTCTTAAAAAACTATGTACTCGGGCTGGGATTGTAGCTCAGTGGTAGAGCACTTGCCTCTCACACATAAAGCACTGGGTTTGATCCTCAGCACCACATACAAATAAATAAATAAAAATAAAGACATTGTGTCCATCTACAAATAGAAAACAAGACAAAACAAAACAAACAAACAAAACAATAAAACAAGAGCAGCAAGAACTGGTGTCTGAGCCCCTCTTTTCTGCCCTTTGGCTTGTCTCTGAACCCTGGGCTGTGACCAGGACTCTATGTGGAGGTGTCCCTGTCTTTCCTCTATGGGCCTTGGAGCGCCCTTCTTCCCTTGCCTGCTGCGCTCTTGCCCTTTGGCATGGGCACCCTTTGCTGAGTGGCATGTGGTGCTGTGCTCGTCTGTGCTCTTTTGCGGTTGGCCTCTTTGCTCATCTGTCCTGTGGTGCTGGGTTCCAGCCAGGCAAGCGTTCCCACCCACTGAGCTACGCCCCGGTCTCCAGGTACGTTTTAGGTATCCTCCGAGAGTGTGTATAGGAGGTACATTTGAGTCCCTGCCGTTCAGATCAAGCTGGTTTTCTGTCCTCATGCTTCATTATGGTTTAGCTAGGTATGGAGTTTTGCATTAAGAATGATTCCCCTCAGAGAGTTGAAGGTTTTACTCCATTTTTTCCTAGAATACAGAGTTTTAGGCCACCATCCTCCCCATCCCCAGATACTGGGGATTGAATCCAGGGTGCTGTACCACCGAGCTATACCCTGGTCCTTTTTATTTTGAGATAAGGTCTTGCTAAGTTGCTGAGGCTGGCCTCAAACTTTGATCCTCCCACCTCAGCCTCCTGAGTCACTGGGATGACTGGCTTTTGTGGGAGATCTTTGTCTACCCAGCCTTCTTGATGAATTGTATTTTTGTAGTTGGCTATTTCCTTTTCTGTGTCTCATTTTGTAGCATTTTTTAGGTGTTTCTCTGGGTGTCTTTTCTGTCTTGCCCCATGTCTGTGGCCCTGCTGAGGCTGCTCAGGACTTCCTGTGTGTTTGACCTCCTTGAAGTGGAGGTGTCCCTAATCCCGAGTGCTCTGTCTGGGGCCTGTGTCAGAGCACAGTGTGTTGAGCACTGCCTGCAACCGTGAGTGGGAGACTCTGGTTTCTGGCCTGGCAACAGCCACACAGTGGGACATTTCTAAGACATCATGCAGAGACTTTCCTTGGTGTTTCATTCCCCAGGAACTCTGCTTTGGTTTCCTGTGGCCAACCCAGTGCATAAGGGGACAGTCTTCCCTCCCTCCCTCCCTCCCTCAGCCCAGAGACCTGCCCTCCTGCTGGCTTACCTGTTCCAGCTCTCACTCCACCTCAGCAGCATCTGCCTTGGGTTTGGGGGCCAGTGGTCTCTTTGTTCACCTGGCTCCTGGCTGTGTTGTGGCTTCTTCCTGTACCTGAGAGTGACAGCAGTGGGTGTCTGAGGGCGAAGCTTTGCTGTGGTTGCAGTGTTCTCAGAGGCTGCGTGCCCTCTCTCCAGGCGCAGTGAGCAAGGGATGGCCAGCTGTCAGGACGGGTGGGTCGTGGACCCTGCCCCTGGCCAAGCCCCTTGCTGTTGCTCTGCCCTCTCTGGTTGTCTGGTACCTCGAGGCCTTGAGAGGCAGCAGGTGAAGGAGCACCCTTCCTCCCCTTTCTTCCCAGCAGCCTGTGCTCCCTCTGTTTTTGTCGGAGCATGGTGGGCACAGGAAGCCAGGGCTCCCTCTGTGGCCAGTGGGCTCGCGTGAACAGCTTCAGAGTGACAGTATGCTTTGCCTAGTTTCATCCCAAGTTTTAATATTGATGTTCTAATGTTTTGTCTTAAAATCAGGTCAGAAAAAAAGTGCACGCCAGTATCACGTACAGTTCTTTGGTGATGCCCCAGAGAGAGCTTGGATATTTGAGAAGAGCCTCGTAGCTTTTGAAGGAGAAGGACAGTTTGAAAAATTATGCCAGGAAAGTGCCAAGCTGGCACCCACGAAAGCTGAGAAAACCAAGGTGATAGACATTTTTTTCACATACTTTCAGTCCACGTTTTATCATTTAAGTTGTTTGTTTTGAACTTAATAATTGCTTGAAATTGCTTCTTAAATTGTTGTTCACTCTGACCAAATATACTGTGACATTTGGCAAGTGACAAACTTGCAGACAACTTATTTCTCCTTTACTCATTTGTTAACTCCCATAAATAACTTGTTTTATATTTTTTATTATCCTTTATGTATACATAGCTTACATAAGTTAATACAATTGGAATTGATTTCTAGTTTAAAGAAACAATAGTTATTGGCTCAGTTCTGTTTAAAAATCCTCTAAGTTAATTGTTAATCTAAGTTATCATTTCTGATTTCTAAATGTATCTGAACTGTAAGTCTCTTTTAAAGTCAGCTACCTTTTATGTCTCTGCAAAACTCTTTTAATGTCTTTTGCTTCTTTTCAGCTGTTGAAGCCTATTTCAGGGAAACTGAGGGCCCAGTGGGAAATGGGCATTGTTCAGGCAGAGGAAGCCGCAGGCATGTCCGTGGAAGAGCGGAAAGCCAAGTTCACCTTCCTCTATGTGGGGGGCCAGCTGCACCTCAACCCACAGGTGGCTAAGGAGGCTGGCCTTGCTGTGCAGACCTCCGGAGAAATGGCAGCGTCCACAGGGCCCAGTGAGGAAGCTGCTGCAGACCCTGGGCCCATGAGAGAGGAGGGTGTTCCTATGAAGAGAAGGCGGAGAGTCAAACGGTCCAGCTCTGCGGAGCACCAGGAGAGCGACCCTGGCACAGAAAAGAGTTCTCCTCAAAAGATGGTAGAGGCCGACCCCAAAAGAGGAGTGGGTTCTCCTCCTGGGAGGAAAAAGGCCACGCCCTCTACTCCAAGGAGCAGGAAGGGAGATGCAGCTGCCCAGTTTTTGGTCTTCTGTCAAAAGCACAGAGATGAGGTCAGTATTCAGATGGGTTCTGAGGTGTGCTTCATATGCCCGAGTTTCCAAGTTTGGGGGCATTCCTGTGCATGGCTGGCTGCTGCTTGGCTGTTGGGCAGCAGCAGCCATTTTGACCCCTTGGGACCAAGACTGCCTGCCTTTGCCCCTGGGTTGCTGCCCATGTTCCTTTCAGGGGGTGGGCTTCCCTGGGGCACTCTTGGCCTCAGCGTCTAGCTCCAGGTGAGCCTTTGCTGTAGATGGCTGTCCTGAGGCTTCTGGCGTGGCCCTGCTCACCTGTGAAGCTGACGTCTCCACATCGGAATGTTGAGGACGTATCCTACGGTATTGGCACGGGCTGCAGTAGATAGTGAGTAAAGCACTTACGACCTGCTTGGTGGTTCTGATAAGGCACAGGATCTTTGGTTCCACCATAAGGAATTGAGACTCCCGGTTTGGTGGTGTGGTCACGTGAAGTGAGTGGGTTCTAGTCTAGAACCTGAAGCCTTCTTATTGTAGTGTTCTTTGTGACTTCACTTTCTCAGGAACTTTCTGTTCAGGAGTCCACACCTACATGGTACCTGAGGTTCCGGTGGGAAGCAGAGTCCTCCCCAGGCACTGTCCCTGGGTGTGTGGTCAGTGCCTGCTCCTTGGCAGGCGGCTCAGCACAGAGTGGGGCCATGAGGAGCTCTAGGGATATGTAAATGGCGTTTGTGTCCCTGCCCAGGAGTTAGGATCTTCCAGAGAAAACATCTGAGCAGTGCCTCTCCAGAAGGACTGGTAGGGCTCTTCTCAGGAGTGAAAGCCAAAGTTCAGGACAGAAAATCCGTCACTGTGATTCTCTGTGTAGCAGATTAATCGACCGTCTGCACTGATGGAGCAAAGACGTTTGGTGCAAGTCAGCTTTGTGATGAAAAAAGGAGTGGAAGGGAACTCTCTGAGTCCATTGAAGTGTCAGATGTCCTTGCAGGGGTCCTCCGATGGCGGTACCGAAGCCCCACTAACAGCACCAGTGGGACTGCTTGCTTCCTTCCCCATGTACTAGGAGATGCATGCGGCAGTGCGCAAGGCAAGAGGGAGCCGAGAGGCAGGTGGTGAAGGAAGGCGAGCGGGGCTGGCTTGCTGAGCTCCCTGTGGGAGATGCAGGAAGTCTTTAAGGTTAGTAGGAGTTCACCAAGGCTGTGGACATGATATCACTGCCTGAGGGCAGCAACAAAGAGGAAATATAGTGTTTAAAAAGAGGAGACAAGATTTGCGTTTCCGAGGAACAGATGTGTGGATTGGTGTGTGGCTTTGGAGAAACCTAGATGTATTCACCGCTGGGCAGGTCAGGATTCTGCAGCTGTTGGCTCCCTCTTATAATCTACAGATTCAGTGCTGACACAGCGAACCTACCAGTGTGAGCCATACTAATGTGGCCAGAGGGCTGCCTGACTAGACAGGGAGTTCTGTTGTGAAGATGTTGACACTAATGCTGGGGACACATAGGGCGGGGACACCGTCCAGAACAGGGCCTAGGAGTAGACTTCCAAGTGGTGGAAGTGCATGGGAAAGAGCTGCAGGCCAACAGGGTGAGATGGCTGCTCTGGACACCACTCTGGGACCCTGGGCAACTTAAAAAACTCAGCAGACCTGGGGAGAAGAGAGCTTTTGAGTAGACCAGCCAGTGCTGACAAGTTGGGGTGTGAACATCAGAGGGTGGCCTCAAGAGTAGCCTGAGGGTGCAGGTGCTGCAGCATTTGCCTCTGGAGTCCAGAAGCAAAAGGAAGCCCTTGAGTCAACGTGACTGGGGATGGGGGACGGGATGGGGGCGGCTGTGGGAGGTGTGTGCTTTGGGAGGAACGGCTATCCTCAGTGGCACAAGTGTGATCTCAATTACCTGTGGCTTAGGAGGCACTTGGTGGTTTCCATGCTCTTGTGGTATGTCGGAAACAGTTTAGTAAAGATGCAGAAGCAGCTGCTGTGCGCTTGCCACCCGTCAGTGCAGACTCGTACCTGGTGCTCAGGATGCTCCACGGTTTACCTCATCCCGTTTTGTGGCTGACTGCACTGAGGCCACAGGTGAAAGCCTCTCCTTTACTAGTGGCATTGCAGGCAGGAAGCAGAATTGGGCATGGCCCTGACTGTGCACATGCATGCTTGAGCTCAGAGCCCACAACTGTCGAGCCACAGGAACTCCTGGCTTTATCATGGATCTTGGCCTGATGAACCACCCCAGTTGAAAATTCCATGCGTGGAAATGCACTGAGTGTGCCTTACCTGCCCAGCAGGCTGCTCTGCCTTGTGGTGCACAGTGGTGGCATTGGTTTCTCTCACCAATGAGAGCCAACCGAGCGGCACTCACTGCTGCTGCCCTGCATGGCGAGAAAGGGCTGTACAGAACGTTGCCATCCTGGAACTCATTAGAATTCAAAGTTCACAGCATGATTTCTACTGACACCATGGAAATGGGAAAGATCTTGGTCCCAGTCTGTCCGGATGTGGCCTTGTTAGGTGGATTTGAGTGCGTGGCCCTTGCTTTAGCAGCCCAGGCTTCTGGCAAAGATGCTGTCCATGTTCCCCTGAAGCGTCTAAGCTGGAGAGAGGTGAAGAGCAGAGACAATGAGCACCTGATGTAGGGAGGGTTCTATTGCCATTTGCCTGTGGTTCCTGCCACAGAGCTCTGTGAACACCCCTCACAGTGACCTGGTAGCTGAAACCTGCTGTGGGTGCTGTGGAGCCAGTGGGGAGTGCTGGGAGGAGCATGAGCCTTCTGGGGACTGCCCACTGTGTTGCTTGCAGGAGGTTGGGTGAGAGATGAAAGTGCAAGAGAAGCAGCATGGAGTCTTGCGGGATCTTTGAAGTCCTCGCGGAGTTGTGTGGGGTTCCCAGCGACAAAAACACTCAGGGTCACTCCAGGGGAACTGGGCTGCGCAAAATAACCACACAAGAGACAGAGACACCTTTTTATTTTGGAGGTCCTGTGACGGCTTCTCTGACCTTAAAGGGTCCACAGAAAGAGAGTGCATGCTGACTCTTTTATTGAGGAGAAGCCATTCAAATAAGCCAAGGGGTCAGTTTCAGGGGGCTGAGTCTAGCTTCCTGAGTCTGCTGTCAGCAGGTTAACTGACACCTAGGTAGGCCACACCCAAGGGCACAGTAAGAGAAGGGGACACACAAATGGTGTTTCCATGGAACTTTCTGTTCCATACAGGGCAAGGGGTAATATTATAAAGGAACAGGTGAGCATAGCTCCACCCATGGGGCTGCGGGAAGGCATACCTGTGCTTGAAGACACATTTGTTACATTTTTACTGCTCTCAAGATGGGGGCTGCCGTCTACAGCCACTTGAAAGTAGCCAGATCAACCTGTACACTTGGAAAAATGAGATTTCATACCCCATTTGATTCAAATGTATGATATGTCAAGATCATTGTATTGTCATGAGCAACTAATTTAAAAAAAAAAAAAAAGAAAGTGACCAGATCACTGGAAGTGACCACATCACTGGAAATGACTACAGTGCCTCAAACCAATCAGGAGAGGAAAATGCTGGTCACATGATGTAGAGGCCTCCCAAAGAGTCATGGGGGCTTAACCCCAGGAGTGGACAGGGCTCTAGCATCTTTGGCTTGGGAATGTCAAGGAGATAGATGTACAGGATCAAGATCCGGGAGGTTGATTGCTGAAATTCAGATCTGTGCATGTGATGCTCTGGATGGAAGTGGATAAATAAAGAATGTTGAGTGGTGCAGGATGACAAGCAGGAGGAAGGTGGCCTTGGGGGGACTCAGGAGTCTTGTTTAGTGAGGCAGCTGGGAGCACAGCACGATCTGTGCTGAGGACGCTGGGGCAGGTATGGGTGGCCAAGGAGGGCATTGTTGGCCACGTGGTTATGCCTGGGGAGCTGACGCGCAGCACAGAAGCCTTTGCTGGAGGAAGGTTGAGATCTTGGTGCCTGCTGAGCTGGGAGGGGTGAGCTCATGCAGCAGGTGAGGCTGCAGGCAGACGGACAGAAAGCCATGCCTAGCCAAGGGGAAGACACCCAAGTCAAGTGACAGGATTGGTGTGAGTGGGGCAGGGAATGCCCAGGCAGGGGGAGGAAGAGAGAACCCTTGTGGTGCCTTGGAGCCAGAACCAGACTTGAAACTGTAGAAGGTGTCCTTGAGGTGGGAGGTTGCAGGCTGTCAGGCTAGGTGTGTCTGCAAGTTGCTACTCCTCTTCATTTGGAAAGGTGATATGGGGAGGTGGTGGGGCTGTCCCTGTCTAGTTAACAGGCTGTAGCAGAGCAGAGGTTGGGGGGAAGTGGGAGAGTGGATGGAGGAGGGCATGGTTTGTGTTTGGAGGCAGGTACAGGTGTTGACTGGGCAAGTGGTAGATCCAGGTGATGATGGCAGCCAGCTAACATTTATGCTCTGAATGCGGACGCTGCTCACATTCTACACCTTCACTTGCCTGTGTTCACAAAAGCCCAGCGCCCAGCATTGGAATCCCATCTGGTCCCAGAAGTGGTGGTAGGGCTCTGCTGGTCAGAAAAGTGTCATCCTGGGGCCCTGCCATCCATGAGGTCTCTGTCCCAATGGTGTTGCAGTGTGAAAACAACCCCAGGCAGAACGGCTACACCAGCTTGTGACTGAGTTCCCATGAAGCTTTTTTTTTTTTTTTTTAAGAATTTTAACTTTAATTTATTTATTTTTATGTGGTACTGAGGATGCTGGGGCAGGGGTGGGTGCTTCACATATGCTAGGCAAGTGCACCACCAATGAGCCACAACCCCAGCCCCCCCACCCCATTAAGCTTTGTTTGTGGACACTAATCTTTGAGTTTTCTGTAATTTTTGCATGAAGTGAAATACTCTTCTTTTTTTTAGCCTCTGAAAAAATACAAAAATGAGTCTTAGCTCCTGGTTAGGAGGTCTGGGAGGGGCCTGGGGGTCTGTGTTGCTAGCCAGTCCTAGGGTACTGGTGCTGAGTGGCTGGAGGGGCAGGGAGGCCCTGTCTCTGGGCTGTGCAGTGATGGTCTTGAAGCACTGGGGCAGGAGCAAGGAACCCCTCCTTGCTGGACCGCTTTTACTGTTCCTCTGGGGTGGGCACTGGAAGATGGAGCCTGGGTGCTGGGGCCTGAGAGGAAGCCTGGCTAGGGCCTCACTGTAGGCTTGGGGGAAGCGCTTCTGTGGCCTTGCTTCACTACTGACGTCTTGGGGGTATAGAAAACTGACTTACAAATGGATTTAGTGATTTTGGAAAAGTAATGTTTTTATTTATTTATTTTTAACCATTTATCAGTATTCTCAATGAGTTCTCAGTGAGTCACAACATTAGTTAAGTGTTATTTTTCTTTTAGTTTTTTCTGAGGAAAAGCTCCATGATGCAGGAATAAAAATGCCACATGCTAAGTTGGAAAGGGCTGTACATTTCATCTGTGCAAAGCAGGAGTGAGTTGGTGATCAGGCCTTCTCTGCTCCCTCTGCTTGCTCACAGGTTGTTGCTGAGCACCCTGACGCCTCAGGCGAGGAGATTGAAGAACTGCTGAGCTCCCAGTGGAACATGCTCAATGAAAAACAGAAGGCACGCTATAACACCAAGTTTGCCCTCGTGACCTGCACCCCGGCTGAGGAAGACTCTGGTAATGTGCGGCCTGTGTGTGCGGCTGGCCGCTGAACCCCACCCTTGGGGCGCAGGCAGAATGTTCCTGCCATGACGTGGCAGCCTCTGCTGTCTGTGCTTTCTTTCTTGTCCTGGAGCTGTGTCTTCTGGTCCTCTGCTGGCCTGCAGGTCCCTTGCTATTGTTCTTGGGGAACAGGTGTTCTGGCCATTGTAGTCACGAATGAGGTTTTTGTGGGAGAGGACAGAAGAAGGAAGGGAGCCAGGCCATTTCTAGGACCCCAGTCTTGGGGGGCAGGTCTGACTTCAGGCCTGTGGCCTGGCATTGGAGCTGCCCAAGCAGCCCGTCCAGTCCTGACTTGTACTCGGCTCCTCTTGGGCCTGCTTTCTAATGCTAGGACTCGTGAGGCCCAGAGAGGGGCAGTTCTTGGCTTGTTTGTTTGAGACCTTGCAGGTGAGGGGGTGATGGGATTGACCTTGGATTGTGTGTCTTTTGGTTCCTTCTGGGCTTTCAGTTTAAAAAATAGAAAGTGTTACTTGGGGCAGTGACAAGGTAAAGGAGAGAACAATGTAAGACTTGGAAGACATGCAGTAGTGTCAGGTTTGCGGTCTGTGTGTTCCCAGACTCACAAGTTGTGGAAAACCGCCTTTTTAAAAATTTTTTTTCCTGTTATGGGGCTGGGGCTGGAACATGGGGCCTGCCACATGCTAAGTATGTGCCCTACCACTGAGCCATGTTCCTAAACCTTTCCATTTTTTTTAGAGACAGGGTCTTGCTGAGGTTCTTAGGGCCTCACTGAGTTGCTGAGGCTGGGCTAGAAACTTGGATCCTCCTGTCTCAGCCTCCTGAGCTGCTGGGATTACAGGTGTGCACCACAATGTTTGACTGAAAACTGCCATCTTAATGTAAAAAAAGGCATGATATCTTTGGGTATCAAGAAAAAGTATAGAAAATTTGCATCTGTCAAGGTTCATCATTGAGGAGTTCTGGAGCAACCAGACATAGTGCTGCAAGACTCAGCTGACAGGAGGTGCAGGCCCTGTGAGCTGGGCTGTGCAGGAGTGGCTCCTCTATGCTGGCAGTGATCACACAGGCACAGTGGCACCTCCTTCCCTCACAGATTCTCCACATCAACTGACTGTGTTGGTCTGGCCTTTTGTTCACGCTGCTTGGTGTGTGCTGCAAGGGCTGCAGCTTAGAGCCCAAGACACACAGGGTCTGCGTGTTGGCCCTAGAGGTAAGCTGGCTGCCTCTGCAGCAGACACTGCTTGAGAGGAGTGCTTCTGCACAGGGGTGCCGTATTTAAAAAGGAGCTGGGCTTTCCCAAAGCCAGAGTTGCTCATCCTTAAAGAGTGAGTAAATTTGCCTGTGTGTCACTGTCTGCCACTTGGGCTTTCCCTGAGCACTGGGTAGATAGTAAGGGTGATGGTGGGTTTCCATCACAGTGTCCATCAGGAGCATGCTCTCTTTGGGTGCCCTTGAACTCTGGCTTCCAGGGGAACCTGGTGCCGCCCAGAGCATGGTGTGCCATCGCTGTGTGCCAGTTGTCCCACTGTTTCACTGTGGACTTCACGTAGATGCCATGTTATTCGCTTCCATGAACAGTTGCTGCCGCCTCATCCCAGTGGAGGGGTGGTGCTCACGATGTGCTCGTGGACAGGCCCAGGAGCTTGCCTCCTGGTGGGAAGATAGGTATAGGAAGATGCTGCTGCTTGCATTTGAGCGAGGCTCAGTGGCAGACCTGCTAGGGAGGTTCTGGCAAGTGGGGCAGACTGGGCTTCATTGTGCTTGTGCTCAGGCTGTGACTTTAAGACCCTGCTGTCCTCTGCTTTGTAGGCCTGTTCCCATGCAGACTTCATGGCCAGCCCAAGTCTGCTGAGGGACAGAACTGGGCCCTACTGCATAGCCTGCAGCTGGAGGTGGGCAGCTTGTGCACTGGCTGCTCAGCACCCCATCTTGGCTTGCCACTCTGTTGCTGTTTTGGCATGTGGGGACCCTCTGGTGCCTCCTCCAGAGGCCTGCTTTTCGCTAGGGGGCTGAGTACCCCGTGCTGGTGTTGTGTCCTAACAGTGAGTTTGAGGGTGACAGTGTCCTGAAGAAGTTGATGAGAGTCTGTTAATAAGAAATCCTGAACCTCTAAAAATAAACACTGGCACATTCAAGCTGGTTGTCTCCAGGGTCTGCGCTTGTGTTGTCCACCTGATTTGTTTTTAGGCCAGTCCTGTTTGCACATCTTCTTGGGAATTAGTGATATCCTGAGACATTACTGTGTGGATAGTCAAGCACACACGTAGAAAATGTGTGGCAGGCACAGAGTGCACACCTGTAATCCCACCTGCTCAGGAGGCTGAGGCAGGAGGATAGCAAGTTTAAGACCAGACTCAGCAACCTTGTGAGATGCTGTCTCAACGTAAAAAATATTTAAAAATGGCTGGGTGTGCTGGTTGTGGCACACACCTTTAATCTCAGTGGTTTGGGAGGCTGAGTCAGAAGGATGGTAGGTTCAAAGCTAGCCTCAGCAACTTAGCGAAGCCCTAAGCAATTTAGCAAGACCCTGTCTCTAAATAAAAAATAAAGGGCTGAGGCTGTGGCTCAGTGGTAGAGCGCTTGCTTAGTACCTGTGAGGGACTGGGTTCAATCCTAAGCACCACATACAAATAAATAAATAAATAAAATAAAGATATTGTGTCTATCTACATCTAGAAAAATATTTTTAAAAAAAGAGTTAAAAATAAAAAGGGCTAGGAATATGGCTTAGTGGTTAAGTGCCTGTGGGTTCAATCCCTGGTACTAAAAAGAAGAGAAAGCCTTTGTAGATAAAAATGTAGTGGTGTACTTAGATGTTCTGTAAGAGAATGCATAAGTGGTAGCAGATTGTTCTAAAGTTCACTGGGTATTCTCTCAGTCTTTGAATGTTAGTAAGGAAATACTGGGTTATGTATAAATTTAATACTCCAGTAGGTTAAAATAAAATGATAATAAGTACAAATATGATAAATCTCTAAGGTATATTTTCAGTCCCCAAGTGTTTTGGTATAAGGAGATTCTGTATGTGAAACATAGGACCTGGGGATTTCAGAGTTGCTGGAAACTTCCCCTAGGGTGGCTTGCACGTCCACTGCCCTGGCCAGGGTCCTGTACTTCGGAGAGCAGCACATGGAGTTTCTCACGTGCATTTCCCCATCTCCTATTTCAAGGTAACATTAACGGGAAGAAAAGAACCCACACAAAGAGGACGGAGGACCCTTCAGAAGATATTGACGTTGAGGATGTTCCCAGGAAAAGACTCAGGACAGACAAGCACAGTCTCCGGAAGGTAAGTATGTTCCAGGTTTGCCTGGCCCCTGGGAAAGTGTGGTTCTTGGGGCTTGGGAGGCAGGCAGAGGCTCTCTGAGCTCCCTGTGCTGCTCAGCGTCTAAGCCTGCTCTTTTTCCAGAGCCCTGGGAGAAGGCTGCTGAAGAAAGCAGTGCCTACCCTCAGGGTGACAGAGATGCTGCCTCTTGGCTGTGGGAAATAGCACCCAAACCCTGGGAGTTTATAAATTGCTTTTAAATTGGATAAAATGACATGTTAAAAATAACTCTTGAAGGGCTGGTGTTGTGGCTTAATGATAGAGCGCTTATCTACCATGTGTGAGGCCCTGGGTTCGATCCTTAGCACCACATAAAGATAAATAAATAAAGGTATTATGTCCATTTACAACTAAAACATTAAAACAACAACAACAACAACAAAAAAAAAACTCTCGGGCTGGGGATAGAGCTCGCTGGTGGTGCACTTGCCTGGCACAGTTGAGGGCCTGGGTTCTATCCCCAGCATCATGTAACTGCAGACTCTTGTCTGTTGGACTTAATGTTCAGTGTTCAGTTGTTCAGTGAGCTGATATGAAAATCCATTAGAGATGTATGTTAAACTTCAGTAAAAACTAAAAGAATCTGACCCAGCGCAGTGGCCATACCTGTTATCCCAGCAATGCAGGAGGCTAAGACAGGAGGATTGCAGGTTCAGGGCCAGGCTCAGCAACTTACTGAGGCCCTAAGCAACTTAGCAAGACCCTGTCTCAAAATAAAAAGGCCTGAGGGTGTCACTCAGTGGTAGAGTACTCCTCAGTTCAACCCCAGTACCAATAAATAAATAAATAAACAAATAAACAAACAAATAAATAAATAAATCAGTTAAAGAATCCGTTCCAGGCATCGAAATCATGTTTCAGGAACCTCTTGAGTCTGTTAGTAATTCATGATACTGTTTACTCAGTGGGGGTCCTAGGCAGTGTGGGCAGTACTGATGCAACCTAAAGGGGGCAGTTGGCCCGCTGGCAGCCCCAGGCCCTGTACCCCCGTGTCCCACATCTGTCAGGGTCAGAGCTTGCCTCAGCCCTGGCAGGGAGCTGAGGAACAGCAGCTTGCTGTGCCTGGGGGCAGACGTGAGTCCTTTTCTAGCAAGGCCTGCCTCGGCCATCTCCAACGTCAGTTGGCTATTTCTTTAAACTGAGTTTAGACAGACTTTGTACTTTAAATTTTAATTCACATTTACTCAATAATGGTTCTGACAGAGTTGTATATTTATGATTTGGAGTACAGCTTGATACTGTATTATGCTGCCCTTTTTGTTTTGTGTTACTTGGAAGAATGGAAAATAATCTTTCCTGTCAGACTGCTGGGCCACGTCGGCGTCTCAATTCTTAAAGTGTGTGTGCAGTTCAAGGGAGCAAGCAGGGGCTGCTTTACTTTCCTGGCCAACACAGTGTTCTCAGTGCCCATCAACAGTTGGGACCAATTAGTGATCAGGTGTCCAGCTTAAGCTGGCTCACATTCTCTGGGCGTCACTGAGGTTATCAGGAAGTGCATACTTAATATCTTCTCTGGACGCCAGCTCTAAAGAAGGTTTTTTTTTAAATACCTTTATTCTATTTAATCATTTGTATGTGGTGCTGAGGATCAAACTCAGGGCCTCATATGTGCTAGGCAAGCTCTCTACCACTGAGCTGTAGCCCCAGCCCCTAAAGCGGTCTTTACTGGTGATCATACTGAAATTGGTTGCTTTGAAATATTTGTGTAAATAATATACCTAAAAAAACCTATGGCCCTGAACTTTTGAAATATGAAGGATCACATCAAGTAGCCAGATGGGATGTTTTCTCTAAAACTATAGCTTAGGAAATTGTACACGATATAAAACAAAGTAGTGGTGTGTCCTCTGTCAGATTTTCATGAACCTGAGCACATTCATGTCATTCCTAATATGCATCGATTATGTTTCTTGTGGCAGGCACAGGGCACAGGTGTGGGCCAAGCCTCCTTGAGAGGTGGACCCAGCAGGCCGTCCTTCCTTGGGGTTCAATCCCCAGGACCAAAAAAGAAAATGTGTTTTGTTGATGTTTTTTTTTTTTTTGCTGGAGTTTACTGGGTCTTGGGAATTTATCTCAAAATTGGAGGTCCTCATTGTAGTGTTGTTAGACTAGTCCTCTCGGCACTGATGAGCCAGGTGGGTTGACTTGAGGTGATTGGACCTCTGGGGTAGAAGGCTAGGTTTCTTCAATGGACACCCTGCTTGGGTTCAGTGGGAAGTGCAGACAGCAAGGGTAGGGTACCTCGTGGGAGGCATCTGAAGGGAGCAACCACAGCAGACCTGGGCAGGGCCCTGCACCTGCCCTGCAGGCAGCTGTCGGAGTTGGGGTGCAGAAAGAGGAAGTCCAGAGAGGAGAAGCCAGAGATGGGGTGGCCGTAGGTGGGACACACTTCCCAAGGAAGTGGGGTGTGGGACATACTTCCCAAGGAAGAAGTTTCCATTGTACAAGTTTTCAGCAACCTGTGTTTATTCACATTAGGAGACGTTTTTCTTTCTTTTCCTTTGTTCTCCCTTTTTCTTTCTTTCTTTCTTTTTTCTTTCTAAATGACAGAGAGAGACGACCACTGACAAAATGGCCAGAGCCAGCTCTTACAGGGCCACGGAGGCAGCCTCCTCACTCAGGAGCCAGGCAGGTAATGTGCTTAGGTCTCTTTGATACCCGGGCAGGTGGGTGAGCAGGGATCCTCAGTGAGGGGGCCAGAGGAGAGGAGTGCTGGGTGAGAGGAACCCCGGGCAACCTCAGAGGGACCATGGGGCGAGAAGGGAGAGGTACTCATGCTGCTGACCCAAGCCCCTTGACATGTGAGTTTTAAGGCTTAACGCACGGTTAACTAAAGTCACTTTTCTGCTGATTTTTACTTTACTTTATTGTTTGAAATTTTACTGGAGGAGTGATTTAAGCCAGAATTTTTCAGATTTCTTACTTGATGGCACTAGTTGTTGCCAAAAGCCATCCCTCGAGGACCCCGAATCTCTGTTCACCTTAGCTAAGAGTAAAAGTCATTACTAGTTGCTTGTTTGTCACATGTTAAAGAAGTCAGCTTAATGCTGGGTGGGGTGGACACACTTTGTGATTCCAGTCTCTCCAGAGGCTAAGGAAAGAGGGTCGAAAGTGCAAGGCCAGCCCAGGCATCTTGATGAGACCCTGTCTCAAAATTTGAAAAGGGCTGGGATACAGCTCAGTTGGAGAGTGTCCTGGGTTCAATCCCCAGTACCAAAAAATAAAACTGCTTATCAAAACAAATTTTGAAAGGGGTAATCACACCACCTTTACCTTTTTCATTAATTATATTATTGAAATCTGCCTGACAGTTTATCAGAGGTGGCTAACCATCTTCTGCTCCTGGGAGAATAAGCCTGAGGAAGTGAAGACTGGCAAAGCTGCTTTCCCTGAATTGTGCGAGGTGCTTTGCTGGCTTTTGAAAATGAGTTAAATAGCCTGTCTCTTTAAAGAACATGTGCAAACAGCAGAAACTCTCAGTGTGACTAGGGGGCCCTTGGTGATAGAAAGGGGACATTACTTTCAAGTATACTGACGGTGTTGTTGTCTGTTAACTGCTTTAGAGGTTTGCACTGAGCTTTTTATGGATGAGATGACATGTCTGGAATTTGCTCCAGAATACTCTGTCAAGGGGACATGGCGCAAGATGTGGATGGAGTTCTCTGGCCTTGGCCTGATGGTTCGGGGGCCTGGTCTTGGGGACCTGGTGTTCACTGTACAGTTTATCTGCTTTTATTTACATTCGGATTTTTCCATGATAAAAAGTTAAGCCCTTAATATGACAAAGGGACCCAGAAGAGTCTCTGTAGAACTTCATTTATTTGAGGGGTAATTTTATAGCAGCAAGAGGCTGAGGGTTTAAGATTTCAAACATTACCTAATAAACAAAACTATTTTTCAGCAACAAAAAATCTGTCTGATGCTTGCAAACCACTGAAGAAGCGAAACCGGGCTTCCGCAGCAGCGTCTGCAGCTCTCGGGTTTAGCAAAAGCTCGTCTCCTTCTGCGTCCTTGACCGAGAACGAGGTAAAATGATGATGATGGGACCCTGTATTCCCGGGAAGGCTGTGGTTACAGGTTGAGTGAGAGTGAAGGTCAGGCTCGGCGAGCACATAGCAGTGCTCTCCATGGGGGCGCATTGAGGGCCTAACTCAGAACACGCACAGGAGGGACAGTGGTGCTACCAGCTGAGCACATGCGCAGGTGTGAATGTGTGGATGCCCCGCTCTTGAGGCTGTTTCCTTGTCCTTGCAGTCTGTGTTTACCATGCCGTGTTCTGTAGGCCTCACGCTGTCCCTCCTCACATAGGGGGTCCGTCTTGGCTCTCACAGGGCCACTGTTGGCTGAGCTGCTCTTGGCCATGGTGCACTCTGTGGGAGGGGCGAGGGGCTTTCAGGTGCTTGGGGAAGCCACAAGTCCCTTGGTTTTCATGCGTTCCACATCTGGCACCCAGAGGAGAGTCAGAACTGCCACTGTGCCACTGCCTATTTCCTGGGCTGGCAGAGCAGGACAGCAGAGCAGTAGCTGTTCAAGGCTGTTGCTACTGTCATTGTGGCATGACACCTAGAAGGCACTACCAAGTCTGGGACTTTGCCATTGCCAAAAGCTAGCAAAAAGCAGCATTCACAAATGCAGGCCTAGCATTTGTGCTGCAGAGGTGGGCGTGGCCCAGTCTCCGGTGGTTCCCTTCACAGTGCTTCCTTTCCAGTTTGATTTCTTCCCTTGGTCCCTGTGGTTCTGCTTTTCTCCTTGTGGACATGAGTCCTGTTTTTGTATTTGTGAGGAGGTGGTGACCTTAGCCATTATTGGGAAGAGGGTAGTGAGGCGGGACAGGATGGCTTCTTTCTCCTGTCAGTCAGGGATAGCACTGTGGGCCCTTCTGCGGGGCCAGGCAGAGGCTGTGGCGAGGTGCTCACCTGTTCCTTGCTGTATAGACAAACATTCTTTCCTTCTGGAAACTCGGTTCTTCTCAAAGCTTCTGATTAGGAGCTTGCTAGAACCTGGAAAGGCAGATTTTATATAAATCATTTCCCCTTTTTTTTCTTTCTTGCCCAAGTTCAGGTCAGTATCCTAGAAATTAAATGAAAGGTGGCCTGCAATTCCAAATAAGAATATTAAAAACAGAAAGTTTTAGTTCTGTAGGCCCTTTTACTTAAGTTGGTGGTTTTGTTTATAAAACATTTTTGATGAATTTTTCTTATTCTGGTTGACTTTTTGCTGATGTTGGTGTCAGATATGAGAGAGAGAAAAGCATCGAGGCCACTGGAATCCTTTCTGCGGCTCTTGGATGCCAGTCTTGTGCAGGCCAGGCTGGGGTGGTAAGGGTGGAGGTGAGACGGGAGGGCAGCTGGCTGATGTGGTCTCTGTTCTGAGCTCAGGAGACGGAATCTGTGTGTGACTGTCAAGCTGTAGAGGTTGGTCAATGACAGAGCATATTTATATCGCATGTGGAACCTTCCCACACTTGAGGTGACCCAAACTTATGGTGT
This sequence comes from Marmota monax, assembly GCF_021218885.2. Taxonomy (NCBI): domain Eukaryota; kingdom Metazoa; phylum Chordata; class Mammalia; order Rodentia; family Sciuridae; genus Marmota; species Marmota monax. Next base: position 28,129,400 of record NW_026694710.1, on the reverse strand, counting down.
GCATCGTGCTCCTTATGTGAGCTCACCTGGACTGTGAGGCCTTCTCCAGGAGGTCTCTTTTGTGTGGCTCGCAGAGTCACACTGTTGGTTGGCTGGCCCTGGGTGATCGAGAGGCTTGTCCACTGTGCACTGACTCTGCCGAGCCGTGGCCGGCAGCTGCAGGTGTGCAGTGCTACATACTGCTGGTGCTGTAGGGCTGCCTGGAAGCCTGCTGGGCTGGCTCTGGTGTGGTGGCTATGGCCGGGCACCCCACCAGCCCTCGTGAGGGCCGCCTCCCTCTTGCATGTCTATATTTCCTTCCTTTATATTTCAGTCACACTAGATTGGAAAAAAACAAGGTGTTTTCCTAAGATTGGTATCTCAAGACATTGTAGGTCGTGTTGTGGTTTAAATTCTTGACAAATGTGTATGTGGTAAATAAATTTTTATTGGAATAATTATTACATGAGTCTACATCACCCCAACGAAGAGAATATATTAAATTGCACACTTGCATGACAACGGCCTGTGAAGGAATTGATGTGATTTGTTTTGTAACTTCATTTCTTATTCCCTTAGTAGAGCAAATTCTTACTTTTTCGCCTTCACTGGTGACAGCTTTTGTGGGAGCCCACATCAGTCAAGTTGGACTTGAACCAGATGCCCTGTACTGCACTTAGAGTGATGTAATGGCCCGAGATGTCTGCCGCGGGCGTGCGTCATCGGCACACTCAGTGACATGCTTGCTCTCACAGTCATTGTGTGGAAGACATATGGTACTCTGTTTTTATTGGCATTAATAAACACATACAGTGAAGAGAACAGATAACACATTGTAAGACCAAGGTAAGAACCTGATCAAGGCCATTGACTCAGTCACGTCCATCTCATGGTAGAGACACCCATACTTCGAGAGCAACGTAGAGTTCAGTTGGGAGGAGGCCCTCGGAGGGCCGCCCCAGAGCTGCAGCAGTGACACTGCCTCAAGGGTCATTTCCCCCAGGTCATAACTCCCTGCATCTTTGTGAACAAATGTCAGCACCCATTGCTCCAGAGACAAAGAGCAAACAGCACACGGAGGGGTCCTCGTCAGCTGTTTTAATTGCCAGTGAAATGCAGTCAGTGCTGTAGATATGAACCCAGTTTCCAGCACAACAGGCAGGAGGCATTTTGAGTCTGTGCTTTTCTATGAACAGTTTTACTATGACACTAGACACAGTAAATTTTGGGCCAAGTACCATTCACAGTCCATTGTGAACCATCCACCTCTTGACTTGGTGATGGTCACCCAGGGCGCCATGTTGGGCTACTTCTGCCAGCCACCTCGCCAGTCACTTCTGTGGGGTGTCAGCAGCACATGTGTCATGGTCCTGGTGCCAGCCATGCCATGCCCAGTGTCCGCACATTTGCATGGGGAAGCGGCATGGGCCCCAGCTTCCAGCTCCTGCAGCAGCTGCGCTGCTCACAGCCAGAGGAACGGGGCCCAGCTGTTCCTGGCCACTCCTCAGATGTGTCTGGCGTGTAATGAAAGTTCCCAAGGAATGCTTTTGTTCTGAACACTAAGTACTGTAACGCATGTAAGCTCTCAGGGTGCTTGGCACCTTGCAAGGATTCAGTGGCTCGCTGTTGTGACAGTAATGGTTATGACAATAAAAAGATGAAATCACCATCATTCCATTTTTATCCAGAAGCATAACTTTTGCCTTGGCATGAACAGTGATCCTCTCAACTACATTATGCATGTGGGGCAATACCGTGGTCTGACAGAAGCTGGGTCTGTGTGGCACATTGGGTGCTGGACTCGGGCTGGGGGCTAGGGGCTGCTTCATGGATCTGCTCAGAGTAGTGGGAGATGTTACCTCAGATAGCCTAGGTGCAGTCTGAGTTTTGGTACCCTTAGAGAACCCAAGGAGCTTGGGTAAACTTAAGAGTGTCAAAACATTAGCCACTGACTTTTAAAATAAGAGAAACACGATGGAATAAAATGGATCTGGTTCAGATGGCGTCCTGCAGTAAGGATGCTGGCCTCAGAGGCTGGGCCCAATGAGGGACTGCATTTGAAATTGGAGCACGGTGGGTTTTGTGTGGGAAGCCAAGGAGGGGTGCTGTTCTCTGGAAGGGAGGAGGGTGCTGTCCCAGGGATAGAGCAGTGCTCACAGGGCCATATGCTCCTCAGCTGGGAAGACCTTGTGCCCCAGGGACATTAGGAGTTGGCTGTGTAGGTTTAGGGGTAGGGTAGCAGCATCTGCCCTCTAGAGAACAGTCTTGCATGTGGCAGAAGTACCCTGCTTTGAAGACTAGTATTGGTGTTGTGGCAGAGAAGCAGTTTCCTTGGGGTCAGAGGTGGAGTTGTTTGAAAGCTCAGGCTTGGACAAGCTGCCAAGAGTACAAAATTCATTATGCTGCGAATTGAACATGGAATTCCTTTGTTTACTACAACTGTCAGAACAGCAGTGGTACATGTCTGGCCTAAGGACGTTTGAGCTGCCCTTTGTTGAGACGAGTTCTGCTTGTGATCTCGTCTGACTTGCTTCAGACACCCACAGGTCCATGTTTGCCTGGCCAGGGAGGTGGCTCTCGTGCGTAAGACGAGCATTGGGAAGTGGTGTGCCAGTGGAGTGTCAGGAATGGTGCTGTGGAGTGCAAGGGTCTGCCGTCCTGCCTGGCTGGCCTTTCTGCAGAGTGCTAGGACATTAAGGGTGGTCCTGGCACTCATTGTATCCATGTTTCCCCACTGAAAGTGGTAACTTCCTGTGTTTTTAAGAGAATGTTCCTGGAAAGCATCGAGAGACCTAGGCCCAGCTTTATCATGAGGAGGTGTCTCCTGGCAGAGGGGCCAGTGATGCAGGAGGGAGCTGGGCAGCCTGCTTCGAGTGGCCCTTCAGGCCCAGGAAGACCCAAATAGGGTCTTAGAGATTGGAAGCCAGCGAGTGAGGAAAGGCAGGAGGAAGCAGCTGCGCTGTCAGTGATGGTTTGTAGCCCCCCATCTCTCGGCCCAAGGGTGTGGCCAGGCAGTGTGTGTGATGCTGGGACCCTCTAAGGGCCTGTCACAGGAACACGCTGAGAAGAAAATTGAGATTGTAGGTTAGCATCTAGCTGCCCAAACAGAAGAGGTTGCCCATGCACACGTGTCAGTCAGGAGGACTGAAAGTGTGTGACCTGAGAAGGGTGTGGTGGCAACCTGGTGCAGCGCAGGACAGAGCCGGGGCCCTGTGGACCTCCCAGTGCTGGAGTGTCAGCAGTTGGAAGGCTTAGTGAGCTTGCTTCATTTCTGAGTTGCTGATTCTAGTGCAGCCTTCTGAACTGGCTGAGCTGAGCCACTGCACACCCTTCTGTCCAAGCAGACGCATGTGCTGGGCCAGGCCAGCCCTTTGGACTCAGTGTGGAACGTGGAGCATTTTATGTTTTAAAACTCAATATTTTTATTACCTTAGTTTAGGAACTCTAGAGGCAGACACAGCAGCTACTGAGGACCTTGCTGTTGCCTCTCAGGCTGTCCCGTGCACCCCAGGCTTCCCAGCAGCCCAGGCTCTGCTCCTCACGGCATTTCAAGTGTTTTTGTTTTAAAGAAATATGCCTATTACTGGAATTGGGGTGTGGCTCAGTGGCAGAGTGCTCTGTGGCATGCTTGAGGACCTCGGTTCTATCCCCAATACTGCACACACACAGATGCTGACTGCTGGGTGTTCTAGGACTTTGGGTAAATGAAATCTATTTTGATTTCCTTGGGTAATATTTTTATCAGAAATGACCGCTAATTGACCTGCCAGTGATGGAGGTGGACTGTCCCTTAGGCAGCGGGAGAGCCTGTGCACTTGTCCTCGAAGGGTGAGGGCTGGAACTCCCAGTGTCTCTGCTGCCTGGGAGTCCCTGTAGCTACCTGGCAGCCCTGTCCTGGTAGGTGCCATGTACCTATGTAGTCCCGTGCTGGATCCACACTTGTAACTTTTCAGGGTTACATTTGGTCCTTGGGTGTTTTACATGTAGCTCTGGCAATGTTTGAAGCACGCTAACCATCCAGGGATATTGATTGGGGTGGACTGGGGTCCTGGCCTGACTGCAGGGATGTTGCTTGGCTGCATGAGCCAAGGCAGGAGGTAGACTGGAGATGGTCTTGTCTGTTCTCAAACCCTCCAGACAAGGCTCAGCCAGCCAGCCCAGCACGCTCACCAGCCTGCTTCCCAGCAGGGCGCGGCCATTACTGAGGCACAGCTGGGACCATTTTAGAGACTCCCTGTGCTTTGGACAAGGCAGGTCTTGAACTAGGAGCAGCAGCCACATGGCCAGCTATGGCCACAACTCCCCTGGGTCCTTGCTGCCCTTTCTCACAGAAGCTGGCGTAGATTAGAAGCTAACGGAGAAGCATGTGATGGCCCTGTGGACTAGAGATCTTTATGTCCTCAGTGACTCACTCTTGGCCCTTACCCTGTCATTTAGGAACAGCTGGGAAGGTTCCAGTCTGTGTAACCTGGAAGGGTCATTTTAACAAAAATTATTTTGAATTCCAGATTTTAGATGACGACTTATTTTAAAATCATTTTAATTCTGCTCTAATATTTCACTGTGATGTTAACTTGGAAGACCTGTTTTGAGATTAGTCCTTTTGATTTAAAACTCATTAAATCTGCTGAGCACAGGATTCCTATCATTTGTAAATCCAAAACACTCTGTGAAAGTACTTAGTAATAAGTTTCTTTTACAAAAGCGTAACTTAAATACAAAAGTAATGTTGGTTTATAGAAATATTTATTGTTCAAGGTCTGTGATTGTATTTCAAAAATGATGTAGTCTTCAATTTGTGAAGGGATTTGTTTTGTCAAAAAATTAAAAACTCACTGTGTGACAGCACCCGGAAGGGGCGGGGCTGTGGTGAGTGAGCCTTCTGTGGCTGTGCTTGCTGGCAGCTGGCGGAAGGCGGTCACGGTCCTGTCCCCGTCCTGTCCCCTTGGGCGGTGCCACATTGCAGGCCCCATGCTAGATGAAGGAGCCTGTGTTCCCTGCCCTGAAGGATGTATTTCTAAGGAGAACAGGCAGCTTGGTACCATCACTGAGTAGAGAGTGGAGAAAGGGTTTTCAGACTGAAGAAAACTTGGGAAGTCAGGAACTGAGCTGCTGGGAGATGGTTGCTGCCCATCTGGCCTGGATGGGTGAGGAGGCGGCAGGAAGGCTGTCCTTTGGGGCGCTGGCTTTTCCTTTCCAGCACTTCCTGTCGACGTGGGAGGGATGGTGGGGGTTGTAGAAGAGCTCTGGGATTGTGGGGCCCATTCAGGTGACATTCACCTCCACAGCTGGCTGTCACCTGGTGTGGAGGCGGAGCCTGCAGCTGCAGGGAGAGGCGCTGAGAGCCAGGGACCCTTCCTACTGGCTGGCGGGGAGGCGGGGTGAGGGCGGGTCTGCCACCTGCCATGGACTGTGATATTGTAAGGTCTGTATTCTGTATGTGGGATTGGGCCCCAGTCAGGAAATGAGCCTCATGTGTGTCATGAACATTTATAATGCCATTCAAATATGTATTTCCTGTTTATTTCCTCAAAACAGACTTTGTTAATTTAGGAGATATCTCCAAGTGGAAACGTGCTAACTTTCTGTAAATCTTAAATAAAAGGTGCTGTTCCTTCCTCTGACCCAGGACTGGTTTGTGTTTTCTGTCTTTCTCTCCATGTATTTTCTCCTTTTTTAGCTTTTAAATTCATTCCAGCCACACTCAGGGAGGAACCGGGTTGGTGGGCAGAGTGCTGGGCTCTCTTCCCGAGGGCTTGCGTTAAAGGCCTTGTTTTTTGGGCTTCGGTTCCCCCACCAGATGGGTCAGCATCTGGCAGCGGTGGGGCTGCTTCCTGATGTCCTGGGCTCCCCCAACACCCACTCCATTCTCACCTCTGAAGTGCTCAGACCCCCACCTGTGACGTCTGTCTGACGGATATGTTGAATTTGGGGTTTGAACTCAGCATTTCAAGTTGCCTGTTTCTGGATGTTGACGTTAAAGAAGTGGGAGGTGAGCTGATGGGCGAGGGACGGGCAGTGGGCCCTGCACTTCCAGCTAGTCAGCCTTCCGGTGACAACCTTAAGACTCGACGCCCTCTAATCTAGTGTTGGTTCATGCTATTCCCATCTTCCTGCAAAAGGTGAGAAAAATGAGTTTTTTGTTGGACTGTTGTCACGAGATGTATCTTAGTGAGGCTCCAGTAGTGGCGTTCAGGGCCCTGTCACTGCTCCATGAGCCAGTCGGAGCCACGGAGGCCCCTGAAAGCAGCCCACCACCTGCCTGCCAGCCAGCCAGCCCGCAGGAGCTTTTCTTTCTTTTCTTCTAACCACTCCTGTAGTTTCAGTGAGATAAATTTGGAAAAAGCTCTTAATAAGGGTGTTGAGTCAGTCAGATACCCTGGTGGAGTTGCAGTTTCATTTTTAATGTGGCCCCATTTTAATACCTAGCTTGGTGCTGAAGGAAAAGCAGCAAGACTGTGATGTCTTTATGGTGATTATTGAGGCGTGCAGGGATGCAGTTTCTATTTTGTTCCAGCTCCAAAATTCAGTTTTCAACATTTATTTACCTACCATCAAATACAAAGTGAAAAGTTTTTAAACACACCTGAAATTGATAGACAAGAAGGTCTTCTGTCTTCTCAAACGCTTATTGCTACGGCTGGTCCAGTGAGGGCAAGGTGCTCTGTGAAGATCGAGGTTGTTGCTGGTCCTGATGCCCACTGTGGAGTGGAGGACATTTGGGTGGAGGAACACCATCCCCCTGGGCTCCAGGTGTTCTGGGTTTCCAGGACTTTCTGGTCCTGCTTTCAGACTTTGTGTTCCCGAGAAGGCCCTACTGCACCTCCTCCTGGATGGGAGGGCAAGAGACAGCAGCAGTCAGTGGGTGGAGTTGGGATGACCGCTGACCTTGGGACAGCACGTCAGTGTAGGAAGAGTGGGGCCTGCACCCCCACGTGAGTGGGCTGCATTGCCGCCACGTGCAGCCTTGGTTTCCTTTCAAGACCCATTTGGTGATTGGACCTGAGCAGACTGGGTAAGGAAGGGAGGGTTCCTGGTCCCAAAGCCTGTGTTAGCTCGCCTAGAAGAGCAAACTGGGTTTTCGTGCGTTTCTTCATTTCAAGGAACGTGCTTTTGTGTACATGAGTATTCTCAATGCTGAGTGGAGTGTGTCCACCTCTGGACACTGCGCAGCTCTGTTGATGGTTGCACCACTGCAGAGGCCAGAGGCTGGAGCGCGTCACTCCGAGATGGGTGGGGTCAGGCCAAGCCTGAAGGGCACAACAGCCACCATTTTCTGTGACTAGTGAACTGTCCTCCGCCTCCTTAATCTTCAGGTCTCGGACAGCCTAGTGGACGAGCCCTCAGAGTCTCCTTATGAGAGTGCAGATGAAACACAGACCGAAGTGTCCATCTCATCTAAAAGGTCGGAACGAGGAATGACGGCCAAAAAGGAGTACGTGTGTCAGGTGAGGGGCCACAGCACCGATCCCTTGCAGGGTGTCTGATGCAGGCTGGGCAGGCCCCCTTCCTGCAGACCCCCAGCCTGTCCCCACTTAGGTGAGCATCACTAGCTCCCACTCCCCTAGGGCATGCCTCTGTACTGTGCCGGAGGGACGTGGGGCGTGTGATGTGTGAGTTGCCCAGGCCAGCTCTGGGCTGATGTGGCACTGTGCACCAGGCACGCCCGGGTCCCTCTAGTGGTAATGCCTGGTGATGGGGCCTGGCAGTGTCTGGCGTGCTGCTTGCTTGGAGCCTGTCCCCTCTGACAGGATGAAAACATGCCTTGGGGTTTGTTGATTTCCTTGCCCAGCTCAAGTACCTGTGAGTGTGCCTTCAGGGTTTGGGGCCTGAGGGACTGACCACTGTGTCACCTGGCTCTGATGTGACCCTGAACTCATCATGGTTGCTTCTCTTCATGGCTTCTTTTCAGCCGCAGGGTAAGCAGGACACAGAAGGAGCTCCTGCTCTGTGTGGTTCACGCTGCCTGTTCTGTCCCACAGCTGTGTGAGAAGACGGGCAGCCTCCTGCTGTGTGAAGGGCCCTGCTGTGGGGCTTTTCACCTCACCTGCCTGGGCCTCTCCCGGAGACCGGAAGGGAGGTTCACCTGCAGCGAGTGTGCCTCAGGCAAGTTGTGGCTTCCCCTCCTGCCCAGAGCAGTGCTGCTGTACCGCCTCCTGCTCCCGCCTCCCTGCAGCAGCCAAGCCCAGACATCAGCAGAGAGCATGCCCCTCCCACCTGCAGCCTGCTCCCTGGGTGCCCTCCAGCAGGTGGGAGGCTCAGGGTGTGAGTGCCACCCTAGCACTCTGCATATAGTTTAGGGCACAGTGACTGGTGGAGTCTGATGGTGGCTGGGCCCCTGCATGTCCCCCTGTGGGCCTGAACTCACTCTACCTGTGGACAGCCAGCCTTCTTAGCCAGGTCACCTGGTTGGTCACAGAACACTGTCATTGGTAGGGACGGAAAGCATTAGTCTGAGCTTCCCTTTCAACAGCAGGTGGATCCAGGCTTGCCCAACTGGTCAGTGCCTTTGTCCTGCTGCCTGTTTGGGGTCACCATGGCAGGACAACTGCACAGCAAGCCTGAGGCGTCCTTGGCTGTTGTCAAAGCAGCCTAGGTGGGAACCCAAGGAACACCTTGCATGGGGTACTGCGGCCTGCGTCTGTGAGCGGCCCTTCACCACGGTCAGGGAGGGGCCCCTGGCGCGTGGTAGGACTTCCCTGTGTTTGAGGGGAAGCTGGAGCCCAGTAGCTGCAGGGTCACTCTTCACAGCTGGCTTTATCCCGATGAGGATAAAGTCAGCAAGGTTGGAGAGAGCCAGGTGCCCCCATGGGCAGGTGGGGCAGAGTGCAGCTGGGCTCTGGCAGCCTGGAACCACAGTTGAATTCTTGGCACCCTCCTCTCTCCCTCCCTGACTGGCTATTAGGGGTCCACTCATGCTTCGTGTGCAAAGAGAGCAAGATGGAGGTGAGGCGCTGTGTTGTGACTCAGTGTGGGAAGTTCTACCATGAGGCTTGTGTGAGGAAGTTCCCTCTGACTGTGTTTGAGAGCCGGGGCTTTCGCTGCCCCCTGCACAGCTGCGTGAGCTGCCATGCCTCCAACCCCTCACATCCAAGGCCGGCGAAAGGTAGGCTGTGCCTGGCTCCCTCCCGCGGGGCATGCTGGGCTTGTTGCCAGAGGTCAGGGGCTTCGCCTCCAGCAGCTTCCCCTCCTCTTGGTACTGGATGCAAAGCTGGTTGCTGGGATTTCTTCACTGCCAGACCTGCCCCCACTTGTACCCTCCTCCCCTTTTTATCCCAAAATTGTCTTGAGGGTTCTTGGTTTTAAGAGATGGGGACCCATAGGGCCCCTGATGGGTTCTGGCTGTCAGGGCACCTCATGAACCCAGGAAACATTCTTGGATGGGATTACATCTTAGCTAGCATTTCAGGGCAGCTGTCTGGGCTGAGGGCACCAGGGCTTCTCCCCTGGGGGTGGCAATGCCTGGGGATGTTTTGGGGACAAGCTCCTGGCTTCTGGCAGGGAGGGTCGGACAGTGTGCGGGACAGCCCTTCCAGTGCCTGCCATGCCCAGACTGAGGGTATGGCATCTGGGAGCTACCCTGCAGTCTGTCCTGAGTACCTTCTGTCACCTGGAGGTGGTGCCTTCACAGGCTCTCTGGGTTTCTGCGGTGTCCTGATTGCCATCAGGTTGGTAGCAGCCACCGGGATCCTCAGGGTGTTCTCGCCCTCAGGGAAGATGATGCGCTGTGTGCGATGCCCTGTTGCTTACCATGGAGGGGACGCCTGTCTGGCAGCAGGGTGCACGGTGATTGCGTCCAACAGCATCATTTGCACGGGCCACTTCACCGCTCGGAAGGGAAAGCGGCACCACACCCATGTCAATGTCAGCTGGTGCTTCGTGTGCTCCAAAGGTGAGGGGCCTCTGCCCTGTGGGCCTGCTCCACGTTGGGCAGTGTGTTGTAATGTACCTAGACTCGCTGCTGGCCTGCTGGCCTGCCCGCCCTCAGGGCTGGGTCTGTGCTGGCAGGGTGCTGCCTGGCCTGGAGCGGCAGGACGGAGCCGAGGCCCAGGGAAGCAGGCTCACCCTGCGCCCACTCTTGCAGGGGGCAGCCTGCTGTGCTGCGAGGCCTGCCCAGCAGCCTTCCACCCCGACTGCCTCAGCATTGAGATGCCCGACGGCAGCTGGTTCTGCAACGACTGTAGGGCAGGCAAGAGGCTGCACTTCCAGGACATCGTCTGGGTCAAACTGGGGAACTACAGGTGTGAGGACAGCCCTGTGCTCTTGTCTTTCTCTGTTCACGTGTGTCTGTTTGACTTTACAGTACTTAAAAGCATTGAAATGATTGCCGCTCTCTCTGAAGAGTCTGTGAACCCTGTTTTTAATATTTATAATAGATGGTGGCCGGCAGAAGTTTGCCATCCCAAAAATGTTCCCCCAAATATTCAGAAAATGAAGCACGAGATTGGAGAATTCCCTGTGTTTTTCTTTGGGTCTAAAGATTATTACTGGACGCATCAGGCGCGAGTGTTCCCGTACATGGAGGGGGACCGGGGCAGCCGCTACCATGGGGTCAGAGGGATCGGAAGAGTCTTCAAAAACGGTACGGAAGTCTCCTGTAGGGAGCAGGACAGCTCTCTGTGTGCCTTTTGCTAATCATCCTTTCTGCTCTTTAGAAATTTGATGTTTGTAGAAAACACTGGACTAAGCATTCTCTCAGTTAGAAGGCAGGCAGTCTGCGGACTGGCGTGTCTGCTGAAGTGTGGAGTGGGTCACGCTGCTGGGCAGGCGGGGGTGCTCCATGAGCAGTACTGTGTGGAGCAGCAAAGCTGCTCAGCCCACCTTGTCCTCAGTCCTGGCAGACACTTTCCCCAGCTGGCCTCTGCAGAGGCAGATGTGGAGGGGTCTCTGCTTTCTGGACCAGGGGCCCGGAAGCTTAGCAGCCACCCTGCCCTTCAGCAGACCACGCAGAGTCAGGTGGGTGGGGCACTGGTTGTGCAGTCAGGCTGGGAGGCAGTTGGGAGCAGCATTTGGTGAGGCTGCCGTGACCCAGGCAGGAGGGAGACAGGGTGGAAAGGCTGTTCCACGGGCGGGACTGGCGCTTAGGCTAGGTCGAGAGTGCTAAGATACAGGGAAAGTCTTGCTGCGGCTCATGCAGGGTCAGCTGGAGCTGCAGGACCTGTGTGTGTGGCAGGAGGGGCCTGGGCCTGTTGAGAGTTTGTGGGTGCGCTGGCCAGCGGCAGCCAATAACTTCTCCTTCAGGACCTCAGCACATGGGGCTCCCAGAGTTCTGAATAAGAACAGGTAGGCATCCAAAGACTCTTGAAGGTCTGGGAGAGAGAGAGAGAAGCTCCTGGGAGTGGTGTGGCCTGGCTGGCGAGCGAGATGCGGCTCCTGGCTGGCGTCCGGCACCCTGCAGAGCCAGTGCCAAGCAGCCTTGGGAGCCGGCGCCGTGCCGTCTATGCGCCAGCCGGGGCCGCTCTCCACTCGGAGCCCTCTTATTTGAGAGGAGCAGAGGTGTTTTTGTTTGCTGTCTCAGGACAGTAGGCCCAGAGCCCCATGGCTGGTGTGCTTTGTCCTCAGACCTTAGTGCAGGGTGGGGAGCTGGCAGAGCCTCCCGCTGGGCCTCCTGGCGCTGTTCAAGGCTGCCCTGCCCTGCCCTGCCCTGCCCTGCCCTCCCCTCTGGTCACGGATGGTCTTGCAGTGTCTTCTGCACTCGTTTGTTTCTGGTACCGTGGATTGACTGAACCAGGGGTACTTAACTTCTGAGCCCCATCCCCAGCCTTGTTTATTTAGTTTTTTAAGACAGGATATTGCTTGGTTTCTGAGGCTGGCTTTGAACTTGAGATCCTCCTGCCTCAACCTCCTAAGCTGCTAGGATCACAGGAGTGCGCTGCTCTTTTGCATTTTTGGCCATGTCTTATAAACCTCCCCTTTCAGAGCTTTCTGTAATCTTTAGATTCATGGAAACCAGAAACTGAATTCACCAGTGAGAGTTTAGAGTAAGCCATTAAAATGTAGAGCTTGAAGGTAGAAGTATTTACCTACTAAGAGATCTTTTTCGTATTTTATTGACTCTTTAGCATTGCAAGAAGCTGAAGCTCGTTTTCGTGAAATCAAACTTCAGCGGGAAGCCCGAGAAACGCAGGAAAGCGAGCGCAAGCCCCCACCATATAAGCACATCAAGGTGCGTGCCAGGGCTGCGTGCACCACATTGTCCAAGCAGCTCAGGGTAGGCTCTGAGGCTGCACATCGTCACACCCGGGCTGCAGCTGGTGAGAGGGCTGCTGTGAGCTGTGTCTGGCTGCCCAGAGCCGTAGACAGAGAGACTTAGTTTCTACTGAGCACAGGCCCTGTTTGCCCAGGATGTGTGTGGGGAGGTCCAGGAGGCTGCTTAGGCTCAGCCCATAAACAGAGGAGAGGTGGAATGCCAGCCCTGAGGCGGGCCACAGTGGGTGGCCCTTCCAGCTGGGCCACGCTGCCACCAATGCAGCACAGGTGAGAGGTGCCTGTCTGGCCGGTGCTCAGCACCTGTTGGCCGGGCCCCCGCTTGAAGAGAGAGAGATAGAGGACGGGCCTGGCTGTGCCGAGCAGATGCCTGCAAGAGGCTGCATGTGGGTGTGGAGACTTGCCCTTCCTCAGTGCCAGGCCCACCTGGACACAAGGGTGATGCCACCTCATAGCTGACTCAAGTGTTCTGTCTTTGCTTCTAAAATCTGGGTCTGTGTAAAGAAGTATTCTCTGTACTCATCTGTACTCAGTGCTGCATTTGGGATGTTTCCAGAAACAGAACCAGATTCTGGGCACATTTCCAGGTTGATGGCATCGTTGTCCTTTGCCGCCTGCAGCAACAGCAGGGGTGCCTCTTAACCACTGCATTGAGCTGGAGCCACTGATTCCTGCCCCAGTTCTTGTCATCTCTCTGGGCCTTTACTGTTTGGGCACCTTCTTCATCAGGGGTAGACTCAGGCTGGGGCAGAGACCATGCCCTCCTGCCGACATTTGCTGGGTGCCCTCTGCCTGGCTACTGTGGTGCTTGGCTGAGGGCGGGTTGGAATCAGATGGGCATAGAGGAGGGAGGCTGCCATCGAGGGCTCTTGCCAAGCACTGGGAGGACCTCTGCTGAGCAGTCTTCCTAAGACCACAGCTGACTGCATAACCAGAGACCACAGCCACTAGGATGGAAATGGGAGGGGTCTGGGTGAGGACTGAAGGAGCATGTCCTGTCCGGAGGCACCGGCCTGGGTGCAGGGCTCGAGGCTCTGTGTACATGGGGCCAAGACACATCACTTTATCCTGCAGGTGAATAAGCCTTATGGGAAGGTCCAGATTTATACAGCCGATATTTCCGAAATCCCAAAGTGCAACTGCAAGCCCACAGACGAGAACCCCTGTGGCTTTGACTCTGAGTGTCTGAACAGGATGCTGATGTTCGAGTGCCACCCGCAGGTGTGTCCCGCGGGCGAGCACTGCCAGAACCAGTGCTTCACCAAGCGCCAGTACCCCGAGACCAAGATCATCAGGACCGATGGCAAGGGCTGGGGCCTGGTGGCCAAGAGGGACATCAGGAAGGTGTGTGTTGGGCCCTTCTCCCTGCTTCCCAGGAATCAGGGTTCACTGATTACGTAGATTTGCTTATTGTATGTTGGCACTCATGTGAGAATGAATGATGTTAAAAAAATTTTTTTTAAGTTATTAGTGAATTTTGAAAAATGTTGCTTGGAAGATACCTGTCGAAACTGACGCTCAGGCTGTGGCTGTAGATCAGTGGCAGAGGGCTTGCCTGGCATGTGGGAGGCACTGGGTTAGATCCTCAGCAACACATCGAAATAAACAAAGGCATACTGTCCATCCACAACTACCCAAAACCAAAACAGAACAAACAAATACTAACACTCAAACTCCCTTAAAGGGTGCTGCCAGAATTTGTACAGTTGCTGCTCTAAGTGAGCAATTTCTGAGGTGACCTACAGCCAGCTCTTCAGGGGCATCACCAGCAGGGGGAGGAGATGGGAATGCTCTTGGGTGGTCCCCGCAGCCTAGGGCAGGGCTGTTAGTATGTGCCAGGGACTGCCTGGCCCGCCTCCCTTCTCAGGCTGAAGGACCAAGTGTATCCATGATGTGGAAGGGCAGATGGGCTGCTTGTCTTGCTGCTGCCTGGCCCTGGCCTGCTTTAGCATGGCCCAGGCAGGAGATTCCAGACCCCAGGTTCACGCCCAGTACCTCCTGCAACTTCGCTCCTTCTCCTGCCTCACTTGTTGAGGAGCCTGGCAAGTTGAGCCATTTTTCCTTTTGTGGGAATCTGCATGTGACAGTGACGTAGATGGACACTGGCCTAACAGAGGTGCTCCTCAGAAGAAAGACACCAAGGAAGGAGGTTCGGAACGCTGCTGCCTCAGAAACACTTGAATAAGTTGGTCATTGACAGTCTTTATTCATAAGATAAGTGTGAGGTCACTTGGACTTATCTGAACTGATAAGCACTCTGTGAGGCCATCCAAGAGCCACCACGCCTATGGCTTCATGTCCACTGATGGTGACATAATGTGTTGAGCCTGACACGGGATGGGCTCAGAGGCTCCTCCTCACCACATCTTTCTGATTTCCAGGGAGAATTCGTTAATGAGTATGTTGGCGAGCTGATTGACGAGGAGGAGTGCATGGCGAGGATCAAGCAGGCACAGGAGAACGACATCACCCACTTCTACATGCTCACCATAGACAAGGTGACCGGGCCCCCGCTGCCAGGTGGAGGGCTTGCCCAGGGCTGGGCCTGCCCAGCTCTGCTCCTCACTGCCTGTGTGCTGGGAGAGGAAGGTTCACAGAGTTTGTGCCTCTTGTTGCCAGTAAACCCATAGCCTTAGAAAAGTGTGGCTGTTTTTAAAAGACTAGGTTAATAGTAGTCCTTAAAAACCAGATAGAGAATGATCAGAGGCAAAAATTTCTGAATAATTCATAGAAGTCAGAGATGTGGTGATACCTGGAAAAAGGAGGCCACTATGGACATGAGGATGGTTCATGGGGCCCTTTGGGCAGCCCTGGGAAAGGCAGTAGGTGAGTCCTAGGCTCCACGTCATGTGCCACAGGTCATGGCCCTAGGCCTTCAACACGGCCAGTGTCGCCAAGGACAGAAGACTCTGGGTTAAAAGAGACTAAAGGGATACCCAGAGCAGGTGTGTGCTTCGTGATCACAGCTTTAAGCAGGCAGGGGTTTGAGTGGTGGGGCGGGCGGGGGGCCTATGTTGGGAGCTATAAATGACATTTTGAAAACAGTCAGGGAGTCTGTTTGGGCAGGAAATTGTTTTCTTTTTGTGTGTGTGTGTGTGTGTGTAGGGGGGTGGTTCTGGGGATTGAACCCAGGGCCTTGTGCCCGCAAGGCAAGCACTCTACCTACTGAACCATGTCCCCAGCTCAGGAAACTGTTCTTGATGTTACATCTCAGGTGCAGGAGGTGCCAAGGCCCAGCAAGGGAGCGAGCCTGCAATGGTGCCTGGAGTGCGCGTGTGTGTGTCAGATGCACTGGGTGGTGGCCACATACACCTTCAAGGAACCAGGGAGAAAATGGGTGTGCAGCTGGTTGTGGTGCACACACCTGTTACCCAGATGCTCAGGAGGCTGAGGCAGGAGGATCCCAACTTCAAGGTCATCCTGGACAACCTAGTCAGAACTCAAAAATAAAAAGGGCTGCCAGGCACAATGGTGCAGGCCTGTAATCCCAGCAGCTCTGGAGGCTGAGGCAGGAGGATCGTGAGTTCAAAGCCAGCCTTAGCAATGGTGAGGTGCTAAGCAACTCAGACCCTGTTTCTAAGTAAAATACAAAGTAGGGCTGGGGGTGTGACTCACATATTGAGTGCCCCTCAGTTCAATCTCTGGTACCAAGAAAAAAATAAAAACAGCTGGGGGGGGTTATAGCTCAGTGGTAGAGCACCCTGGGTTCAATTCCCAGTACTGCTCCCTACCTCCCCCAACCAAAAAAAAGCAAGCAAGAAAATTGTGTCAGTCCATAGATGCACACGTATTTATGTCCGTGCACACGTGCAAGAGTTGAGAGAAAGCAAGCAGAGTAAAATGTCGTACTGCGTGTGAGAGTAGGTGCACAGGGGCACTGTGCTATTTCTTTTTTATGTAGGGTTGAAATTTTTAAAACAAAATAATTGGTTGAAAAATCTGTGGGTCCTGGGACTGGAGAGGCGGGTAGCCCTTCCTCCTCCAGGTTCTCAGCACTTGTTGAGACCTCCCCTGGGACCAGCGACAAGGGCCTGCTCAGAGGCCTGGTGGCCACAGTGCTAAGAAAGGGTTCAATAAATTTGTCCCAAAAGGCAGCAGATAGCCTTTTATTTGGTATGTTTTGGGGGAAGATTATTTTGTTAGGAATTAAAACTGTAGGGCTGGGGATGTGGCTACAAGTGGCTCAAGTGGTAGTGCGCTCGCCTAGCATGCGTGAGGCATTGGGTTCGATTCTCAGCACCACATAAAAATAAAAAAAAAGATATTGTGTCCACCTACAACTGAAAAAATAAATATAAAAAAAGAAATTAAGAAATTAAAACTGTAGGCCTGTGCCTTACTAAATTTCAGAGTCTGAATTTCAGTGACAAGAGTGTAGTAGGAAAGGCCAAGTCACACATGGAGAAGAACTGAAATCATTCATGGTGGACTTGACCTGGAAGAATGGGCTGGAGCAAAGATGCAGCCATGATGTGAGATATGCTCTGAATGACCAGGCTGGTGCGTTTCCTCTGAAAACCAGGTGGAAGTGGACACAAGCCCTGCCAACACGTGTGTAGAGGGTGTGACTGTGAGCAGGATCTTCATCGAGGAGCTGCCTGGTGTGGCCACTGTGGACTCTCGAGGGCCTGCAGCTTTCAGGGAAGGGCCTGGGTGGTAAATGGTGTGAATTCTGTGTCAGTATCAGGTCTCAGCAGAGTACCAGCTTTCTAGTGCCCAGCTCCAGCCTGTGGCGGCAGCTGCATGTATCCCTAGAGCAGCCTTAATGACTCATGTTGCTTGGGAGATATCTATTAAAACTGACGCTCGGGCTGTGGCTGTAGATCAGTGGCAGAGGGCTTGCTTGGCATGTGGGAGGCACTGGGTTGGATCCTCAGCAACACATCGAAATAAACAAAGGCATACTGTCCATCCACAACTACCCAAAACTAAAACAGAACAAACAAATACTAACACTCAAACTCCCTTAAAGGGTGCCGTCAGAATTTGTACAGTTGCTGCTCTAAGTGAGCAATTTCTGAGGTGACCTGCAGCCAGCTCTTCAGGGGCATCACCAGCAGGGGGAGGAGATGGGAATGCTCTTGGGTGGTCCCCGCAGCCTAGGGCAGGGCTGTTAGTATGTGCCAGGGACTGCCTGGCCCGCCTCCCTTCTCAGGCTGAAGGACCTCACCAGGCAACTCCTAAGGTCCTGCTCACGGTCACACCCTCTGCACACGTGTTGGCAGGGCTCG
Source organism: Marmota monax (assembly GCF_021218885.2). Classification (NCBI taxonomy): domain Eukaryota; kingdom Metazoa; phylum Chordata; class Mammalia; order Rodentia; family Sciuridae; genus Marmota; species Marmota monax. The sequence continues at coordinate 28,111,983 of NW_026694710.1, read as the reverse complement.
TGTCCACTTCTGCCTGGTTTTCAGAGGAAACGCAACAGCCTGGTCATTCACAGTGTGTCTCACATCATGGCTGCATCTGACTGATTCAGGAGGCCTGTTTGGCAGCAAGGACCCTGTCCTGGACACCTCGAAGAGGAGAGGGTGGCGCCTCCTGCCCTTGCTCTTCTGCTCAGCCCTCCTCCTGCTGCCCTCCCCGCCTTCCTCTTCTCTTTTCCCTTCAGGGAGTCAGATATCAGAGACCAGGACATTCAGAACTAGCAGCACAGAGAGTTCACGCATCCTCCCAGGGATAGGTGCAGGCTCAACAATGACCTGGGAGACCCAGGCCCACCCTTGACACAGACACAGCGCACAACACACTAACTGACAACAAACAGCCACCTAGGGGAACAAGGAGAGTCTGATTTCCAGAGTTGCCATGTAATGAAGACTGGGATGTGCACTTTAGGAAATCACAAGGCCTGCAGAGAACCAGGGAAGTATGGCCCGTTTCAAGGAAAAAAATAAACCAATGGGAACTCTCTTAAAAAAAAAAAAAAAAACCCATTGACGGATCTCTAGACAAGGTCTTTTTTTTTTTTTTTTAATATTTTTTAGTTATAGACAGATGCAGTATCTATTTTGTTGATTCATTTTTTATGTGGTGCTGAGGATCGAACCTAGTGTCTCACATGTGCGAGGCAAGCACTCTGCCACTGAGTCACAAGTCCAGCCCCTAGACAAGGCCTTTAGAATGACTGCTTAAAACTGTCTCTAGAGCCAAGTGTGGTGTGCACTCCGTAGTCCCAGCAACTCAGAGGCACGGCAGGAGGGTTGCAAGTCTGACATCAGCCTTAGCAACTTAGTGACTCTGTCTTAAAAAATAAAAGGGGCTGCGTGCCCATAACCCTTTTTATGGACACACTTCTTACTCTGTCTCTCTGTCTCTCTGTCTCTCTCTCTCTCACACACACACACACACACACACACACACACACACATACACACACACACACTCTCACTCTCATGGCTGGGGATGTGACTCAGTGGTTTAGTGCCCTAACAAAAACAACAACAACAACAACAAAAAGTAGAGAAGTCTATAGATGGAGTGGAGGGGTGGTGTGAGGAGAGGGTTTCAGGAGTCTGGAACATACATCATTTTCCTGATGAAACTTACCAGGAATTGAGCATGGTAAAAAACAAAACAAAACAAGAAAAACCTGCAGGTCCTTGGCCAGATGGTACTGTTGCACTCTGTGCATGTACCAGTCTGTAGTGACAGGTCCACCGTTAGGTATAACTGTAGTGCACCGACAGGAAAGTGGGGGAGCAGAAAAGCCTGCAGGATGCCCCAACTGGAGACGGAAACTGAACATGTGGCAGGCACCACAGACGGGCTCGGTGTGGGCAGCCCGAGGCCCCGAGCACTCGGACAGCTCTTGCCTGGCATTTGGTGGCTTGCTGACCTCCTCACTTCAGACACACAGCTGGCCACAAACAGGACTTAGACCAAGTAATAAAGGAAGAGAGGAGAGTTGGACTTGAGAAGTGGAGTCTGGTGTTCCAGGGAAGTCAGTCCAGCACTGTCAACATGGAGAGCTTAATCGCAGGGTTGAACAGAGACCCCTTTGGTAGTTAGATGTGAAATTCAGCGGCTTATGAAACTCACAGAGTGAGACCTTGCAGAAGCTTCTCGAAACCGCCTCGGTGTTCAGGGATGGGACACAGCACCTACTGCCTGGACGCAGTTCAGCCTGGTGCAACTTTAGCATCACATCTGCAGAGAAGTAGGTTGAATGTCAGAAACAGTGCAGGCTGAACCCTTCCTGAAGCAGCCACTGAAGGGTGAGTACCCAGTACCCAGGAGGACAAGGGGCAGTTGCAGCAGCAGGACTGGTGTGAGTGGGCTCTCCTGCTCTGACTGGCTCTGTCCAGGCTTTTCTGCCGGAGCGGCTGGTGGCATCTTGTTTGCAGAGGTATGGCACCAGCCACAGAGCTCCTGGTCTTAGGACACAGACTGCAGATACCTTAACACCAAAGAAGTCAGGTCTTTGAACATGAGGGAGACCCCAGACCAGTGGATGGGCCTCCAGCTCTTCCAGGACCCATAAAAGGAGGGCAACTCTGGCAGGGCTCCTTATACTGGCAGCCCCCACCTGTAGCACCAGGGACTCCAGGGGAGAGGTTCTGACTCCTTGGAGTCGCTCATCAGGTCCTAGGAAAGTGCTGTCTAGACCCTTTCTCAAGAGCTGCGACTGCTCAAAACCCCACCCCGGACTCTGGGCCTCTGCCCTTGGTGCTGCCTCTTTAAATCCTGCAGCCTCCCTGGCTCGTGGCCTTCGTGTGGCCTGTGTGTCATTGTACAGCATGTGCTGTGTGGTTTGGGAGTATGGAGTTTTATGATTGAGACTGAAGTGGAATAAAGAGCTTGCAGTTGCCACGGTCACAACTTCCAAGCAGAGTTGGTGGCACTTGGGAAATCGAAGCTGATGAACTGACATAGCTGGTGGATTTACTGTTGTCCAGTGAGTCCTGACGTGGAGAGACCAGGCACACAGGTCTCGAGGTGCTGCCCTCACTGGATCAGGGCTTCCCGGTCAAGGACAGCAGTGCCCCGATCCCTAGTGTCGTCTTGCTTCCTGCAGTGAGGTAACTGAAAACAGTCCAAGAAAATTCCAGAAATGACCCATGTGGGTCATTGCCAGCCATTCTGTGCAGTGTGCTGAACTCTTAGGCTCTCCCACTCTGACCCATCCCTCTGTCCAGTATGTCTACATGTGGGGCCATGACTGCCCTGGTCATGTGCTCACCTCCTCCAGAGGCAGGCTGTGCAGGAAGACGCCCCCGCTCATGTGGGCTTCAGAGTCGGGAGGGGGGGTCTTGGGCTGCGTCTCCATGGGGGGTCCTGCTGTCCTGAAGCTCCAAGCATGCTTTAGAGTGGAGGGGGTGCTTTGGGGGAGTGCTGCTGACGAGAGAGGTGTAGAGCGGGGAGCGGGTGGGTGGGCACTGTCCCTGACCTTGTGGTGGACTGAGGATGCTGATGGGGGAGGGCAGCATAGGCAGTGTGGGGAAGCCAAGCAGAGCCACGGGAGTGGTGTGTGTGGAAGCAGCCTCGGGGTCTCACTGTGGGCCAGGCAGGACGGCGTGATCAGCACGCAGGCTCACAGGGTCTCCACTGTGGGCACTTCATGACCTTGGTGATGGCTTTCCTTTGCCCCGTGCTTGCTGGGCTCACTTCTCCAAGTCGTTCCAACCCACCCTCTGTGAGTGAGAGAATCAGGATTGGTTTGAGGTGTCCCACAGACGCAGGACACCACAGCTGCCAGCACAACTGACGCTAGTCCAGCCTCACTTAGGACCGCGAGAGTTCCCGTTAAGAAGGTAACTCTGAGTCCACATGGAAGTCGGCCTTGGACCTTTGCCTTGCAGCTGAAGGCTGGGCATGTCCTGGGGGGTCTTGGAGCTCTCCACTGCATGACAGCTGGCTGTGGGAGACCAGGCCCTGGCCCAGGGCTGTCCACTCAGCAAGTGCAGGTGCCTCCTCACACGGCACCTGTATGTCTCAGATGCACTGAGGGGCAGGGAAAGCTGGGTCAGGGTGCTGGGCAAAGCCTGCACGAGTGCAGCCAGGGGGCCTGGCTGAGATCTGAGAATTTTGTGGAGAGGTGCCCTGTGATGAGGGTCATGATACTCACTGCGAAAGGTCTGACGTTTTGAATGGACAGCGTCTTCAGATAAGTAAAGCAGGCCGTGCACAGGTGGGAAGGAGGAGACAGTGCTGAGCCCCGCACTGAGCTGTGATGTGCATGGCCAGGTTCTGCCCTCTGCCTGAGGCCCTTCGCCGTCCAGAGCGTGGTGGGGGAGCCTGAGTGCACCAAGCCTGGGTGGTAGGTGAGCCCCAGGGACCTCAGCATCAGCACAGTAGAGAGCCTAATAGTTCACCGTGGGCGGGCGGATGGCTCCATGCCTGCCTGTCAAGGAACGTCCTGAACACCTTGCAGCTGTGGGAAGGACCCAGAAACTCAGGCTAGAGTTTTGCTGTACAAGGTTGTTACATCTAGTATAGTGAGCATCTATGTTCTGATCTTATTTCTATTGTTTTTGAGACAGGTCTTGCTAAGTTGCTTAGGGTCTCACTAAGTTGCTGAGGCTGGCCTGGAACTTGAAATCCTCCTGCCTCAGCCTCCTGAGTCACTGGGATTGCAGGTGTGCACCTCTGTGCCTAGCTTTCTGTTTGCAAAGGAACAACCAGTGTGGCTAGATTGTTAGGGGTGAGAGACCAACAGGGTCCCCTGGAGAGGCACCCAGGGCTGTGCCTCCTCTGCACCGAGCTCTTGGGCCCTTGACGTGGGTCAGTGGGCATCTGTGGACACCTACTCATCCCCATTTGCACCAGCTCAGAATTGTGCCTCTTAGGTACCTCTCACAGAGCAGGGACCCACCAATTGTGTAGTTGGTCTAGCTGTTGCCACTGTATGCAGCTGGAGCCTGAGCGGCTGTCCGTCCTCCCTGCTTTTGGGCAGAGGTGTCTCTCCAGAGTGGGCCACTACAGGTAGATGCCATTTCCCTCTTGCCACGGGAGCCTGGGTTTCAGTGAGACAATTCCCAGGGCCACAGTGCGCTTGTATTTCTGATTTCCAGGGCTTCTGTGAGAGTGCTTTCTCAAAGCCATCCATGCTGTCCCTCCCTCACTAGCCAGCGTACGGCTCTTGTGGATGCCGTCAGTCCCTGGCCTGCTGCCTCAACAGACGCCTCTTTATCTGCGCAGTCGGCCTGGCTTTGTGTTTGGCCTGTGCTTGGTTGGGCAGTCTGGCTGCTGCCTGGCAGTGACGCTCATGCCCCTGCAGCCTTGTGCATGTCCTTGTGCATGTCCTTGTGCAAGGTGGTGCAGGCGTGGGCTGGGCACACTCCTCTGAGTCGTTCCAACCCACCCTCTGTGAGCGAGAGAATCAGGACTGGTTTGGGGTGTCCCACAGACGCAGGACACCACAGCTGCCAGCACAACTGACGCTAGTCCAGCCTCACTTAGGACCGCGAAAGTTCCCGTTAAGAAGGTAGCAGTTGCTCAGAGTGGAGCCATCCGCTCAGCTTGTTTTTTTTTTTTAACCCTGTAGGATCGTATAATTGATGCTGGCCCCAAAGGAAACTATTCTCGATTTATGAACCACAGCTGCCAGCCCAACTGTGAGACCCTCAAGTGGACCGTGAATGGTGACACGCGAGTGGGCCTGTTTGCTGTGTGCGACATCCCTGCGGGTACTTGGGGACAGCGTGGGCACTCCTGGTTGTGCAGGCAGAAGTGGTGGCTGGGCACAGGCTGTGGCGGGGGTGGGAGGTGGTGAGCTGAAGCCTTGTTTTGATCCTCTGTTTCGTAGACCTCAGTGGTGCAGTGTAGATGTGAGAACGGCCGGAAACCCTGCAGACTGGCTGTGGCCCCTTGCACTGCCGGGGCGGGGCACTCTGCAGTGTGCTGCGTCTTCTCTCCTCACAGGGACAGAACTGACTTTTAATTACAACCTCGACTGTCTCGGCAACGAGAAAACGGTCTGTCGGTGTGGAGCCTCCAATTGCAGTGGATTCCTTGGGGACAGACCAAAGGTGAGGTCTTTGTGACTTCCTTCCATGAAGCCCAGGTACTTCTTAGCTGCTGGTGGCCTTACCGTCACAGGTATGCCTTCAGGGGACAGCATTCTCTTTGAAGGGGCTTGTGCTGTGGGCTGAGGCTTGTGCTGTGGCTGTTGCAGCCAAACACCCCACTGGTGATGACGGCCAGATGGCTGGGTACAGGGCATGGGCAGGGCCACAGCACCTCAGAGGTCCGTGGGAAGGGCTGTCTCGGGCCTTGCCAGCTCCTGGTGGTGGCCGCAGCCCTCCTTGGCCTGCACAGGAATCAGCCGGCCTCAGCCTCCGCCTCGGCCTCCTCCCCCAGGTGTGGCTGTGTCCAGACCTCCCGCCTTTATTGTGCTGGGCACAGAACCCAGGGCCTGGCCTGGCCCATCACTTTGTCACCAGCCGTGCTCCACGTAGGGCCCCGCTCCAGTGGGACCTCACCCCAGCTACATCTGCAGCAACCCTGCTTCCAGCAAGGCCACTTTCTGAGGCTGCAGAAAGAGGCTGCAGGACACCGGTTGGGGCAGTCACTTCTTCCCAACTGTGCAGAACCTGGCCTGAGCCCAGCTTTTGGATTGCTGCTGCCCTCACCCATTCCCTTCACAGGGGCAGCCTGGGCTCTGGGTTCTCCCTCTTCTCCCGCAGGCGAGCCTGGGGCCCTGTGCCCCATCAGCCAGTCCAGCCAGGGCTGCATGTCATTCCTGGAGGCTGCCAACAGCACTGGGCTTATTCTTGGCCGAGCTCTTGGCGATGGGCCAGAGGGGCCTGCGGGTGGGGGAGCTGTCTGGGTGTGGGCCGCCCCCTCTGCAGGAGACCTGATTGTCTTCAGAGTTCCTGGACTGCCCCCGGCCCCGCCCCTCGGGGGCTCTTTGATTCACTACTTCCTGTTGGAGTCTGCGCAGTCCTCTGGTTTCTCTCTTCCTGGGTGCTGGGGATGGGCCTGGGGCAAGCGCTCTGCCCCAGGCATGTGGCTCTTCTAAGTGAACTGTACTCCTTTCTGACTCTAGACCTCAGCATCCCTTTCAGCAGAGGAAAAGGGCAAGAAGACCAAGAAGAAAACGAGGCGGCGCAGAGCCAAGGGGGAAGGAAAGAGGCGGTCTGAGGACGAGTGCTTCCGCTGTGGTGACGGTGGCCAACTGGTGCTGTGTGACCGCAAGCTGTGCACCAAGGCCTATCACCTGGGCTGCTTGGGCCTGGGCAAGCGGCCCTTCGGTAGGTGCCCATCCAGGGATGCTGCTCTCACTGGACCTCTTCTCTGCTGAATGGACCTTGTCTGTCCAGTAATTGGTTGGTCATTTGGGTGGTGACTGTCTCGGTCCAGAGGTCCTGCCAGAGCCCCACAGGGAAGTCCTGGAGCCCAACTGGGAGTGGTGCCCTCCCTCGTGTGTGCCAAGAGTCCACTGCAGCAGCCTCAGCTCCTCTGGCCTCCTGAGTTGTATGGCATCCTTGGCCTGGCTGCACCACACCTTAGTCCCTGCCAGGATGTGCGGGGACACTCCCCAGTGACCTGGTGCATCAGGAGGAGCTGCTGGGAGTGCATGGACCACATGGTCATTTGGAGGAAGATGAAGTGGGCCTGTCTCCTGCGACCCCTGCTATTTCAGAGCAAGTGCCAGCATCAGGGTGAAACTGCTGTGTTTCAGAAGAGATTAAGAGACCCTCTTGTACCTGAGGGACAAAGATAGAGAGAAATATTTGCAGTGGATGTGATAGCTACCCTTAACCTAAAGTCCTTTTCAGTTTAATGCCAGAAAGGCCAGTGTCCGGGCAGAAGATGCTCTTTGAACAGGCAGCTGCAGAGCAGGGAGGGCGCAGGGTGGGAGACCAGGCAGGGCTCACCGCAGGGAGCCGCCTCCTGGTCCACGCGTGGCCCCCATGCTCCAGGCCCTGGTACGCGTAGTAGCAGCCTTTCTTTGTCAGTTGGACAAAAACAGTGTCCTGTGCTAACTTGCATGCATTTGACTGGACAGTTTTGTTTTTAATATTTTAAGTTTTTGGTGGACCTTTGTTTTATTCGTTTACTTATATGTGGTGCTGAGAATACAACCCAGTGCCTCACACATGTGAGACAAGTGCTTCTCCCACTGAGCCCCAGCCCCTTGACTGGACAGCTTTAGAAATCCTTTCAGCCTGGATTTGAATGGTACACACCTGTGATCCCCACTACTTGAGAGGCGGAGGCGGGAGCTCCCAATTGATTGCGAGTTTGAGGCCATCACGGGCAACTTATTTCTCTTGTAAGAAAAGTAAGGTGGCTCAGTGGTGGAGCACATGCTTGAGCCTCTGGGCTCAGACCCACGCACGTGAGCCCTGAAGACCTGGTTGCGGCTGTCCCTCCTGTTGCTGACGCTGTGCTTTGTTGCAGGGAAGTGGGAGTGCCCCTGGCATCACTGTGACGTGTGTGGCAAGCCTTCTACCTCGTTCTGCCACTTCTGCCCCAATTCTTTCTGTAAGGAGCACCAGGACGGGACAGCCTTCCGCTCCACCCCGGATGGGCGGCCCTACTGCTGTGAGCATGACTTGGGGGCAGAGTCGGGCAGGAGTGCTGAGACTGAGAAACACTTTCCAGAGCCCACCAAGTCCAAGGGGAAGAGGAGGAAAAGGAGGTGTTGGCGGAGGGTCACGGAAGGCAAATAGCGCCAGGTGGCGGCATGGTCTAATCCAGGGGTGGCGTGGGGCAGCCACCCTGCCTGCAGGGAGGGCAAGCATGGCAGCGCCCTGGGACCCAGCTGGCAGCCTCCGCGACAGACGTCCAGGCCTCCTAGGGAGGGAGCGCCTCCCCACTGAGCCACCCGCAGCTGTGCTGTCTGCACTGACAACCTCCCAGCCATGAGCTGGACAGTCGGACAAGCCAGCCTGGCCCAGAGCGCCAGGCCACTGAGGCCCTGCGGACGTCCATGCTCCCTCCCAGGCTCTGTTAGGCTGAAGTTGCTATTGAAGATTAATGGGTGTGTGAAATGTCTTTATCTCACCAGAAGCGTGTAGAGTAGTGTTTTCTGCAGGGTCCCTGCTCCGCCCCACGCCGCTCGGCTTCTGCACAGTGCTGCCACCACTCAGGAGACGGGACTCAGGCCCTGGTTCCCACAGACCATGGTTCTGATCATTTTGCTCTTTGGAAACAGCTTTTTTTTTTTTTGTACTAATGTGAATTTTTCCTTGGAATGCTTCCTTCCTTCCCATCCTGGTGACAGGCTGGCCCCCTGGAGCGTGGAAGTGGTGGTGTGTTGCAAGCTCTCCTGCCATCGTCTCTCTGTGGGTTTGAACCCAGTGCTGGTAACATACCTGCCGTGGATGTGCGGGTCACGAGGAGTGGCCTGTGTTCATAGTGGGCCACTTCTCCTTTGGGTCTTTCTGAACACACTAGGTTCTAACCCACATTTGAGGGGAAAACTTTGTATATTTTTTTTCATTTTTCTTTTTCTTTTTTAATCTGGCTTTTATTCTCAATGTATTCTTGCTAAACCTGTTTCACAAACCACCACCAAATGAAACGTGTGCTCACTGATGCGACCCTGAGTTCTCTTTCAGAGGCAGTGCACTCAGGGCATGTGCCAGACTGCTGAGGGCATGGGGCTGCAGCAGGACTCCGTGGCTGGAGTGAGCCTTCCCTTTACTCTGTGGGCTCACTAGCCACGCTCCTCTTGCACGCTCTCCAAGGGCACCACAAGCAGCAGCACATGGTCTCCGGTGGTCAGGCCTGGAGATAAAATTGGCTCTTAATTATTGAAAGACCCACAGAGAGAGCTGAGGAGTACTAAGTTGTCTCTGGAAGACCTGGTCCTTCCTTCCTGGGGGTGCCTCTTGTTTGTCCCGGGGAGCATGGAGCACCATGAGAAAGGGGGAACCTGCAGGCATCCTGCAGGAGGGGGCGTGCACGGGTGGCAGGTACTGCTTTCTGCAGAGGTCTTGCCTGCGGCTGTCCTGCCCTGTGGACCCAGGACTGGCTGCACTCGGGCACCAGGTGTATGGGCCTGTTGGCCCAGCACCGCCCAGTGGGAGGAAGTTTGCTGACCCGCAGCCATCCCTTTGCTTTTCTCCAATCACGGTCCCCAAAAGTAACCTTATCAAGGACCAAAAGAACAAGCAGCTCTGCAATGGGCTGTGGCTCCCACATGAGCAGGTCCACCAGCTAGGCCTTGGGAGGTTCTACTTAGGGCCTAACTCCAATCAAACTGTCCTCAGAAAATGCTGGATTTGGTTCACAGATTTTCTGCTCCTTATGCCTTGAATTCAGAAGGCTATTCGGTGACAGGCCAGGTAGCATCCCCATATGCACACGGCCCCAGCCTTTGGAGCACAAGGCCCCAGGCTCCTCAGATGGGTGCCTACCAGTGTTGTCACTTGTCCAAAAGATACCTTCCTACCAGCCGAGCGAACATGAGAAGTGGTTTTGCAATGCACTTTGGGGAACAGATTAACTTATTTTTATATTGGCAGTTAGTAAAGTTTTATGATTTTTAAGTCACTTTGATATCTCCAAATTAAACTCAAGCTTCCTAAAGGAAATGCTGCAAAAATGTTAAATGATTCCCCTTTTCAAAAACAATGAGCAAATAACACTAACTTTGAGAATCTCTATTAGATCAGTTCATAAATCTGAGTAAAACAGGGCCTTGGGATAGTGGCCAGGCATGCAGCCATGACTGGTGCTCCAACCTGCCCAAGTTCGTTCTGAGTCTGGGGGAGGATTTGCTTTTGAGGATTTGATGGCTTCCCAGACATCAGCTTCAGTTCTTTCTTGTTAATGTGAAGTACAACATGGAAATCAGCCGGATGCCCCAGCATTCTTGGCATCAGGAGTCAGCCTCGACCTGCCCTGTGCACACCCCCATGCATAGGCAGCTCACATGTGCAAATCTGGTGCCTGCCCATGCCAGCACTGGCCTGTGAGGACAGGGGTGCCCCACCATTGTGTGGCTTGTGGGGAAGTGTGTCTTGCATGAAAGTAGTGAGGATCCAGCTGTCCATCCTTGGGGACAGCCCTCCTTTCCCCAGTGATGCCTCCCGGGCCTCCCTGGGTCCTGGGGCGCACACAGGTTGGTGCTCTTGAGGCCTCTGAGATGTTTTATCATGACACCTGAGCCATGATGTGCCCGTATTTTAGAACCACCTTATTTTCAAGGATTCAAGAAACGTGTCGTCTTAATTAAAGTACACAAACAGTTGTCAGTTGCAAGTGTTTTCATCTGTGAGAGGTGTAGCTGGTGACTTGGTGGAGTAGAGCGCTGTCTGTTGGCGTCATGGTGCCACTGTGGCCTGTCGAGCCGTGAGATGCCGCGTCAGAATGAACCAACCCTCAGTGAAGTGTGCCTGTCGGTGTCTGAGCTTCACGCAGGTGCAGGTTCCTTCTAGGAACACTGGGTGCTATCACCAGGTTTGATAGTTAGACTTTAAAACTTGAAATTTTGGGGGGAATATACTGAAATATAGATCTGAGAATTGCCAGTTGGGGAAAAATAGCATTTAAAGTGGAAAGTTGTGTTTGGAAAATTGTGTATGAGTATTTTTGTATTAAAAAAATTTCAAAGGCCCTCTCCTCACTTATTTGCTGTGGCACTGTGTTGACTTTCCATCTCCCGCTGCTCTGGGTTCCCAGTCCCGCCCAGGGAGGCTCCTACCTCAGGAGTCGATTCACCTCTGCCTGGCAGGGGAGGAAGCGGTTGGAACCCTGGGAAATAGGGAATGCCGGACGTCAGAGAGGGAATTGTGATTTTGGGGGAGGGAAAAAAAAAAAGTTTCCTTCCTTCAAAAATAATTTGGTCCCAAGTCCCAGTCAAGGTGAAAAGGTCTGAGGCAGTCTGTTCCTCTCCTGGCCGGCCCTGCAGCCGGGCAGTCCCAGGGCCCTCTGCTTTCCCAGTAGGGCCTGTGACCACAACCCTTGCCATTGGTGTGACCCTCATGCCGACACCCACCCTCCTGCCTGGAGGAGCGGGCCCCGGGGCAGGGAGATCAGGCCTGAAACAGAGCTCTGCGGGCCTCCTTTAGAAAAGCTGGACTTTAATCACTCAAAGTCTTACAATGAAAATAGGGACCCAAAGGCTTGTCCTAAGTATCCACAGCTATACAAAAGACATACAAAACTCCTGGGCAGACGCTGATGGGAGGCGAGGCGAGGCCCACTGCCTCCTCTGGCATTGCCTGGGCAGTGTCGCCACCCTGCAGCATCGCCAGGTACCACCTTTGGTCCCTCAACCTTGCGGAACAGGGTGCACTAGCAGGGAAAAGCTCTCACACTCAGTCGGTAGAATTTAAGAAAAAATGAAAAAGGTAAAAGTCTAACAGGCACTAAAATTGGGAAGTTATAACGTTTTTGGTTAACTAGAACATTCAAAACTGTAATATTGGATCCAAAAAAGTATCTTAAATCACACAAAAAAAGTAACCCATATTAAAATATAAAAAATAAGCCCCAAACACCGGAGAAAAGACCTAAAACTTGAGTAAGCTGGGGGCTCCGCAGCACTGTGGGCAGCCGGGCACAGGCAGGGCCTCAGCCTGCCAGCATCAACCCCTGGCTGCTCTGCCAAGCCCTTGTCCCTCAGAGCCCTACGTAGCCAGGGCCAGCAGCAGAGGCAGGTGATCCTCAGGATACGTTGGTCATGGGCTTGTACTTCTTGAAGCGTGTCCACTGGCCTGTGGCGTAGTTCATCTCGAACACAGTGTCCACCAGCATGGTGGTGCTGCCCTGGCCATCGGCCTTGGGCAGGTCCTCTGTGTGCTCGCTCAGCTTGATCTGGATCACGTCCCCTTGCTCCTGGCACGGGTTCTCTGTGAAGGGCAGGGGCTGCTGGGCAGGGGCCTGGGGCTAAGGAGCCCATCCCCACCCAGTCAGGGGACCACCCAGGCCCAGCCCCATACACACCTCTGGAACCAGCCATGAAGCCCAGTATGAGGGCTTTCTCGGGCCGTGTGACCTTGTTGGCTGTCTTGAACATTTCCTGGGCGGCAAACATCTGCTCTCTCTGTGGGCAAGAGGAGGATTTGGGTGCCCAGGCCCCCCTGGGTCATCTCCCACCCCAGGTGCAGATGGGCAAGACTATACCAACTACCTGGCAGCCCACAGGCCCTGCCAGGACCCACCTACCGTGAGGGACAACTTCTTAGGCTGTTGCTGGGCAGGGGGCTGGGTCTGGGGGACCACCATTGCCACTGGGGGCGTCTGAGCGGCTGGGGCAACAGCTGGGGGTGTGGTGGGCGTCAGGGGTGATGTGGGTGCTGCAGGTGCAGGTGTAGGTGCAGCAGGGCTGAGGCTGCTGTTGTACATGGGTGCCCTCTGCTTAAACTGTGCCGGCAGTGTGGGGTTCGGGGTGCTGGGCTCCTCAGGTGGCCGGCTGGCCTGCAGACTGGTTTCCCGGGAAGATGGTGCTAGGGTAAAGTACGACCTGGTGAGGGAGGCTGGGGACTAGGCCCCCCACCTCCCCCTCCGCACCGGACCTGTGCCCAGTCCCCATTCTCCAAGCCACCTGCCCTAGACCCCACCCTCCATTTCCCAAGCCCTGACCAGCTGGCACCCCAAACCCACCTGCTCTGTCCTCCTCCTGCAGGATAAGCAGCCCTCCCTGGCATAAACCCTGCATGCCCCACCAAAAGGGGCAGAACCTGCAGTCCCAAGCACTTTCAGATCCTCACAAGTGGCCTGGGGTCATGAGGTGCTGGCAACAAGACACCGGCTGCCAGGCCTGAGGCCTTTCTGCATCGCAGCACAACCAAAGCCTAAGTCAGGTGAATGGTCCAGCTCCAGCTTCCCACAGATCTCCAGAAACTTGGGGGCTGAGGGTCTGTCCCCGGGCCCTCAGCCCCTCCTGCCCCTGGAGCACAGCCAGGGGACAGCAGACAGTGGCTACCTGTCTGCAGGGGGTTTATTTCTTGGCAAGGAGGGGCTCCCCCACCCCCAACCAGCAGAAGCTAAAGGACGACAGAATGTATGTCCTGATAATGAATAAACAGCACTGTGGGCCCCTGCAGCACCATGTGGGCAAGGCCACCTTCCAGGTGGAACGCTGGCTCCAGGTGGCAGGAGGAACCCTTACAGCCCCAGGAGCAGCACACTGCAGCCACTCACCCTGGGGAGCCTCGGAGCTGGGGACGTAGGAGGAGGCTGGGACCACACTGGGTGTGGAGGGCAGGTAACTTGTGGAGGGCAGTGCAGGTTCGCTGTTCAGAGACCCAAGTTTCTGGAAGACAGTGATGGTCCCTCAGCACAGGCCTGGGTTTCAGAGTAGCCCTCTCTGGCTTGGCCTGGACTTGCACTGTACATCACCCGACCTGCTTAACAGGTGTCACAAGCCTCAGGGCAGAGCTGCTCCAGGCTGGCCCAAACCTCAGCCCCGCCACCCTCCCTGGTTCCTGGAACCCCTTCGGCAGAGGAGGAGCTCCCACTTGGGAGGCCACGAACCACCATCTCTGGAGAGTAGCAACAACTGCCCGCAGTGCGTGGGCACTGTAGGGAAATGCGCCAGCCTCAGCTGACCCACAGCCTGGACAGCAGGAAAAGGCCCTCTTCCCAGGATGACCACACGCCAGCCTCCCCCGCCCTGCACCTCTTAGGTCACACCACTCCAGACTCAGGGTGATATGCCCCACTCACCCCTGGCAGGACCCTTACTGAGGCACAGCAGTGAGGACGTCCCCAGGCAGCAGTGTCTCCAGGAGTGTGTGGCAGGTGCTCATTCCAAACTTGAGCTGATGGCTAGATTAGGGTCCTAGCCCAGGCCACCCCTCGTGTGCGTGCGCACATACACACATACACACACGCGCGCACGTGTGCACACACACGCTCGGTCACTTTCTCCAACCTTCAGAACGAGAGCGCCCTGTGGGCTGTGTCTGGGTGGGGCAGCAGAGCCCTACCTGTGTGGACACCAGGCCGGCTGCGTAGTCAGGGGTGGCGTTCTCCACCACCGTCTCCTCCTTGGCCGGCTTTTCCACCACCTCTGTGTCTGTGGAGAAGCCAGAGGTGCTGTGAGGTGCTCTGAGGCCTCAGCTGGCTCAGAGGGGCAGGCGCACTGGTGCCGGAGGGGACAGCGAGAGCTGAGGGCAGGTCCGGGCCTCCCTCCCAGTCTCGGGGGAAGCCCGTACACACCCAGGGTCTTCCTTCTCCTCTTCGCCTCTCGGCCAGCACCGACCATGTCCAGCTCAGAAATGTCGAGGAGCTGCCAAGACAAACAGCTCCAGGCTCGCCCACGGCCTGTGGGAGGGGGCTGCCTGGGGCGCTGGGGAGTGGCAGCAGGCCTACCTTCACACCCCTCTCTTTCCGTAGTGGGGTCCTGGAAGGTGGGATGGGGGTCCGGTTTCCGGCAGGGCTGAAGACACTGGGCGTGGTGGGGCTTCTGAAGGGTGCCTGCTTCGGGATGCCTTTGAGTGGGGCTGGGGAGAAGACCGTGTCTGTCAGTGGCCAGCAGGGATGTCCACAGGAGCCCCGGCATTCTCTGCCCACAAGAGAAGGCTGGGCCAGAGCTGCCTCGGGAGGACCTCGGGGAGGACCTCGTCCCTGCCACTCTCCGTGTGTTCTGCCGAGGCTGTTCTTGCCAGTATCGCTGTGGGGAGCAGGTGTTCAGCTCAGACCCCACTGGCCCAGTGTCTTGTCGTGTGCTCCTGCTGTGAGCCCAGGAGGGCTGCAATGAGGGGAGAGGACAGCTGGCCAGGTCAGTTGGGACCCCAGTTCTGCAAAGCAAGGGCTGCCTGGGGACATTAAGCTACCCCAGAAAAACAGCAATGCCTCGACCTCTGCCAGGTCACCAACCCTCCTGTCTTCGAGGTGGAATGCTGTCCTCCGCTTCCTTCTTGTGCCCTTTAGTGAACAGGGCCACAGTCCACGAGAACCGAGTCCTCCCACACCTGACCAGACTCTGCACTGCTGAGCCCTGGCAGCTGTCCACCTTTCCTGTTTAGGGTGCCCACCAGGGCTTATTCCGGGCTTGGGGCTGAGAAGTGCCCACTGAGTTGTGCGGTCAGAACACTGGGTCAAGGGTGGATATGACTGATGGACAACCATGCTCTCCCACCCCAGCAAAACAGGTACAGCCCTGCTCTGGGGGGCTTTGCTAAGGAGACTGGAAGATGGGATTTGCTCAGCAGGGTGGAGCTGCAGCCATGAGAGGGCCAGGCCAGGCCAGGGCCACACTTCTGCAGGGAGGGGCCGCCCCTGCAGCGAGGGAGGCCAGCCGTCACCAAGGCTCCTGTGATCATGGACACGTGGTGGGACAAGATGCAGAGGGCAGCCGAGGCCCCTCCCTGCAGCTCCCTAGTGCGCAGCAGCCCTCCTGCCCTCCGGTCCTGCAGCCTCCACTGGAGGTGTGCCAGCCCCTGGAGCTCCAGGGGCAACCCTGGGTTCCTGTCACCAGTACTCCCTCTGTCACATCCACACCAATCTGTGTGAGTGGGCACACAGATCAGCCTGGGCACAGACGCAGGGCTCCAGCGCCAGCAGGGCTGCCCCATGCTATCGAGCACACCCATACCGCAGTCTGTGGCCCTGTCGTGCCACTACGGGGAACCTAGAGCAGGACAGTGCTGGCCAGCAGCAACACTGCACTGGACACCACCCCAGAGCATCTCAGGGACGAGGGAGTCTGCCCTCTCCTGTCCTGTGCTTCTGCAGGGCCAATGGCACAGTGACTTGTCCCAAAAGGAAGGTCATCGCATCTGGCAAGTAACAGAGCTGACGGGCGGGCGTCTGGCTTACTTGTGGTGTCCATCTTGCGGAGCAGCCCCCGGCCCTTGGCATGGAATGGCACCCCCGCACTCCTCTTCAGCTGCTGTGCTGTCTCGGTGGCTATGCAGAGAAGGTCACCCATCAGTCCTCACAACGACAGGGCCTCTTGCCCACCAAAAGCACACCTCAGAAAACACGAGCCGTGAGAAGGCCGCAGCCCAGTGCAAATACCACAGCCAGGCTTTCTGGCTAGAACTCCCAGGTGAGTGCCCACAGGCCAGGAGGGCCCCCAGAGCACACTCCCCTGGACTCTCCTCAGTGCCTAACAGGACAAAGAACAGGGACTTCCCTGGCTCAGCTAATAATGCTGTAGGGTGACAGGCAGAGTGCCTTGGCTGCCCCTGGCCAGACCCAAGTTCTGCCACTGACTCCTGGAGGTGGAACCTGAGGGACAAGCAGACCTCTAAGAGTTGCCCACTGGCCAGAGACTCTGCAAGCCCCCAGAACTGGGCTGGCCCTGGGATGCTGCCTCCTCCAAGCAAGCGTCACAGCAGGAGGCAGTGGAAGAACAGAGCATTTAGGTCTGTCACTAAATGTGGTAGTGAGGCCTCACTGGGATCTGTGGTCGTGTTTGTTTTTTGTACTGGGGATTGAATCCAGGGGTGCTCCTAATCCTCAGTCCTTTCTTAAATATGTATTTTGAGACAGGGTCTAAGTTGCTTAGGGCCTAAGTTGCTGAGGCTGGCCTCGGACCTGCGCTCCTCCTACCCCAGGTTCCTGAGAGCTGATGTAGGTGTGTGCCCAACACTGGCTGTGGTTTGGTTTTCCAGGTTGTTCTGCTCTTTTTCTGAGACAGCATCAGGCTATGTTGTTCGGGGGGCCTTCTGCCTCAGTCTCCCAGGTGTGTGGACTACCACACGGGGCCTATGCCTGGCGTGAAACCCATGCTTTGCTACTTAACTGGCGCCGTCACTCCTCACTGGACCCAGCAAGCACCTTCCACACAACTTCTACAAGGTGAGACAGCAGACATCTTCAAGGGAACCTGGGAGCACCGAAAGCTGAGGGACAGGCAGCCCACCTGCACTGCTATGTGCGGGAGGCCTGGGCACCCATCACAGATCAGACACCATGACCTGAAAATCCTCAAGTTTCTGACCCGTGCTTTCAGAAGTCTCTGAATAGACAGCTGGGCCCTCGCAGGCAGTGGGGCCTGAAAGCCAGGGCCCGCATACAGTGGCCGGGCCCATGGAAGCACTCACACTTCTGCAGCAGCTCCGCCCGCAGCGTGGCACTCTTGGGCTTCCGCTTTAATTGGAAATGCTTCACGGGTGGGGTGAGGGGCCCGGCGAGCGTGGTCAGGGCGTTCTTGTTCAGGTACTGGCACTCCAGCGGCAGCATGGCGGACGCCTCGCACTCGCCCACTGTGGAGAGCCCCAGCGGGTTAGAGGCCCTTTTCCAGGGCACTATGGCAGCCTCTGCTCTGCTTTCAATCCCCGCAGGGCCCAGGAGACTGGCTTCCCCTGGATCCAACTCCAACACCCAGCACTAAGGTCGTCAAAGTGGGCCAGGCCCCCCAACCAAGGCAGAACCTCAGGGCAACACTGCAGAAACAGAATCCCGTGGGAGAGAGGAAAGGGAATGCTGGCTGCTCTGCTGCAAACCTGGGGGCCCCTGGTCACACAGCCACACCTAGAGGGGCTGCACCCCTTGACCTTGGATTCTGGCCACACATGCCGTGCAGTAAGAGGAGCAGCTGTGTAGCTTCTCCAGAATCCCCAGGAGCCCCAGGTCAGTGGCCTCTTGGACACCGCTGAATCCCAGACTTACAAAACTGCCCACACTCATTGCCCGAGTCTACGTGGTCACTGAGGGGTCCAAACTCCAGGAAAAAACCCTTCATGGTAGGGGGACAGGAGTACCTGCTGCCCCCGTTGGTTACATAACCACCCTGAGAAAAGCATGGTCAGTTCCTGGAATTGGCTGCCCTAGGCTCTTCCAGCTCACAGGAGGACAGCTCCCTCCACCCGCTGAGCGCACCCCCGCAGGACGCATGTGCACCTGAGCGGCCCGTGCGCTCACAGGGTCTGTGTGGTGTGTGTGCAATTACAAGTCCAGTAGACACCTGAGGTGCCAGAAGCACCAGCACAGCTGGCTGCACAAGTGGCCCCTGCACAGCTGGCCTGGGCAGCATAACAGGCCACCTGTGTCCCCAGCCGCAGTGCTGCCTGCCGGCACAGTCTGCTTCTCAGGGGCTGCCAGTTCCCATTTTTCAGAGGAGGAAGAATTCCGAAGGGACAGATGCCCCCTTCACCCATGTTCCTTATAACCACCTGCAAACACTCTGCCTTTCTCCTTTTGGTACTGGGGATTGAACCCAAGGACGATCTATCACTGAGCTACACCCCCCCCCCCAAACCTTCTTATGTTTTATTCTGAGATAGGGTCTCTCTACGTTGTCCAGGCTGGCCTGGAATTTGGAACCCTTCGGCCTTAGCTCCCAAGTCACTGGGATCATAGGCATGCACCTCTGCATCTGGCTTCTGCAAAGACTTTCCAAATAGTTTTCAGTTCACATTCTAACAACAGAATGGTTGGCATATTTGTAAAAAGCACACTTTTAAACAGCCAAAACCCAGTGCAGAGACCTACAGGCTGTGGTCAGCTGCCAGAGGGACTGGCACAAGGCCAGGCAACAGCACGTGGGCATGAGGCACATGCAGGTAGTATTCTGGAAACACGTAGCACACAACTGCCTAACAATCCAGTTTCTTCCAGAAAACATTTCTCTCTTCCCAACAGAACACAAGGCCACACTTCATACCCTTTTCTCTAAGTTCTCCTAAAATATCTTGAACATTCGGGTTCTGCTCCTCAAGGTCAAGGTTAAGGGACCCTGTGTCAGGAAAGGACTTCAGAATGTCAGCAACCATGAGGACCCAGGGGTCGGAGTCCAAGGTGGCGAGCTGGATGATCTCCATCAAGGCTTCCTTCATCTGCAGAGGAGAGAAGACAGAGAAGCACAACCGGCTGAGCCCAGCACGCTGCGCACAGGGAGGTGTCTGCACCCCGCCCACTCCAAACTCCACTGTGGCCTCTGGGTGAGCACAGGGTAGCCCACCTAGACAGCAATCACCTCGCAGCCCATATGTCTTCCTGGGGCTCCCTTGCTCTAGTCCCCTACCCCAACCCAGGGCCACCCCTCTTCCCTGCACGGCCACAGCTTTTACTAGGTGGCAGTGGCCTAGCCTGCAGCGCCTCCCCACAGTCTCCCTGACAGCTCCTGGCAGCACCAATTCCCTGGGCCTGTCTCCCCTCTTAGGGCCACCTCCACTGCCACTTAGGAAGTCTGCACGGAGCATCTCAGGTACTGAGAGCTGAACCCAGGCCACCAACAGGTGCTGAGGAGGGTGGACAGCCACACCACTCCTTGGGCACAAGGAGGGCCTGGCCTGAACAACCGGCTGGCACCTGCTATCGCCGACCACAGCGCCACCCAGCTCGCCAAATAGTTTTCAGTTCACATTCTAACAACAGAATGGTTGTTAGAGGAGTGGACATGCAGACACAGGGAAAGATGGCCACATGGCTCAAGTAGCTGGTGCATATGTAGGCCAAAGACCTCCACAGCTGTCAGGAGAGAGAGGACGGCCTGTGGCCTACGGCAATGTGGCCGGCCACCCACTGCTGAACTGCTGTGGTCCTGAGCCACATTTTTACAGCAGCCTCAGGAAGCTTGTTGAGAGCCACAGCCGAAGGGGCCCCAGCAAACTTCCAGCTGCCAGCAAACTTCAGCAAACTTCCAGCTGCCGGCTGATGATTGGCTCACAGCGGCCCCAGCAACATCTAGCTGATTGGCTCCTCTGCGGTGATGCTCATTGGGCTGTTTCCCTGCCCTTTCAGACCATGGAGCTGCTCATTGGGGGACTTTTTTGGCTCCGCCCACGTGACCCAGCCAATCGGCCTCAAGAGCAGGAGGATGGTGGGAGGTGGAGAGAAGCTTGTGGGAGAGAGAGAGGCTTGTGGAAAGCCGGTGGTGGCAGTTGAGGCTCTGAGGGTTTTTCCTGAGAGGCTGTTTTGTTTGGCGTGTGTGGTTCTAAAAAGTTTCTTTTGACAAGTGGCTCCTGATTGTGCCCAGCCAGACTGTGGCATTTGGTGGCTCGCACGGGGAGCGACTGAGGGTAAGTGAAACTGCTCGCCCCTGAGGGCAGGGCGAAAAGATGGGTAGCCATTTTAAGATTCCTCTTTTATTTTGCTTCACTTTTGTTTTAAGTTGCCTGTCCCTGGAGATGAGTGAGACGGAAGAAAAACCGCTCACATCTGAGGAAAAACTATTTACGTCTGAGGAACAGATAGGGAGAAAGGACGGATGCACATGTCAGGAGGATAGAAAGGCTATAATGACTTTTTGTTGTTCCCTTTTTATTTCATTCTGTCTCGGTTTTGTTTGGCGTCATCTTGTTGGGTTGTATTATAGTAGAAATACGGGATCAGAAATTAGTAAAAAACAAACTGAAAGAGTGTTAAGTAAATTGTTAGAGGAAGGAGGCATCTCAGTAAAATCAAGAACAATCAGGGCATACGTTGATACAATACAAAAATGTAGCCCATGGCTTTTTAAGGAGGAGTTGTTAAATATATTCACTGATGGGTCAAATAATGGTACAGCAGCAGTAGTTACCCCTGATCAAACTTTTACATTTTTAGTAACCAAACAATCAGCTCAAAAGGTAGAGCTTAATGCAGTTTTACAAGCTTTTGTGATGTTTAAAGATTCTGTATTTAATTTACTTTCTGATAGTCAGTATGTAGTTAATGCTATAGTATCTCTTGAAGATGCTGGTAGGATTTCCCCTTCTTCTACTGTTTTCTCTTTGCTTTCCACTATACAAAGTCTAATCTGGGACAGAAAAGATCCATTCTTTATAGGACATATCAGGGCACATACAGGGTTGCCTGGAGCCCTTAGTTTGGGCAATGATTTAGCAGATAAAACTACACATGACATACATATTTTCTCTACACTAGAAGAAGCTATAAATTTTCATAAAAAGTTCCATGTCAATGCTAATACTTTACAAAAGCGTTTTAAAATAACTAAGGAACAAGCTAGACAAATAATAAAACAATGTCAAAATTGTGTGACCTTTTTACCAAAATACTCCTGTAGGAATATTTTTTGTTGGTAGTACAATAAATAATAAAGGCAAACTTATATCAATTCTATCCAAATGCATATTTTCCATATAT
This sequence comes from Marmota monax, assembly GCF_021218885.2. Lineage (NCBI taxonomy): Eukaryota > Metazoa > Chordata > Mammalia > Rodentia > Sciuridae > Marmota > Marmota monax. Next base: position 28,090,487 of record NW_026694710.1, on the reverse strand, counting down.
GTTTCAATGATTTTTAATGCCTTTCTTGCTTCAGGCGTTAACATTCGGGGTGAATTTGGATCTGATGGACCTTTTAGGATATCAAATAAAGGTCCCAACTCTCCTGTTGGTATACCTAAATAAGGCCTTATCCAATTTATGTCTCCTAATAACTTTTGAAAGTCATTAAGTGATTTGAGTTGATCTACTCGTATTTGAATTTTTGGTGGACGGACCATGGTTGAGGATAATAGAACTCCTAAATAATTAATTGGAAAATTTAATTGTACTTTATCTGTTGCTATCTCTAGATTATAATTTTTTAATAAGTTTGTAAGTGTGGCATAACATTCTAGCAATGTGTTTTTATCTTTGTGTGCTAATAATACATCATCCATATAGTGAAATATTTGTAGTTCAGGATTTTGATTTCTAAGTGGCTGGATTACTTTGTTAACATAAATTTGACACATAGTTGGGCTGTTAGCCATCCCTTGAGGGAGTACTTTCCATTCATATCTCTGATCAGGACCTTCATGATTCAGTGCAGGGATAGTAAATGCAAAACGTGGACTATCCTCAGGATGAATTGGAATTGAAAAAAAACAATCTTTAATATCTATAACTAAAACATACCAGGTTTTTGGCAAAGCAGACAACTGAGGAATCCCTGATTGAGCAGGTCCCATAATAACCATCTCATTATTAATGGCTCTTAAATCTTGCAATAATCTCCATTTACCAGATTTCTTTTTGATGACAAAAATGGGAGTATTATGGGGAGATACAGAAGGTTGTATATGTCCTTCCACTAATTGTTGTTTGACCAGGTCATGGGCTGCTTGTATCTTTTCTTTAGTCAGGGGCCACTGAGGAACCCATACTGGTCTTTCTGATTTCCAAGTAATTTTTATTGTCTCAGTGGCCCTTTCTGAAAATCCAACCCATGTCTGTCTGTTCCTTGATCTATTTGTATTGGTGCTGCTATACCTTGTTCTTGTTTTTCTAATCTTTTTCCTTTCCTAAAACCTTGTCTAGTCATAATAGTGGGTGCATTTTGGTTGATGTTATTTGTTAATGTCAAACCTAATTGATCTAGGACATAAGCCAACATCTACCAAGAGAGAAAACTGGACAATGTTTTATAAAAATGGGGGGGTGGTGTGTGCAGAAAAAAGGAGATTAAAACCAAAAGGCCACTACTCCAGACTGAATTCCGCACCCTCCACACTCCTGGTAAAGTCTGCCTTACAAGATGGCCTGAGAACAGCAGTGTTCCCCCCATTCTGGAGCCAGAGCCCCACGCCCAGGCACCAGATGACTTAGGATCTGCCAAGGATCACTTCCTGGTTCGGTGGTCCCTTCCCACTGTGCCCTCATGTGGTGAGGGGTGAACACTCCCTCAGTCTATCTCCAAAGGGAAATCAATGAGGGCTCCACCCCAACACCCTGCCTTGGGGTAGGATGTGGAAGGCACGACCCGTGGACAACCGCAAATCTACCGCTGAGGGAACCTGGAAATGGGGCCTCTGTGGGGAGGCAGGTCAGAAGGGGGGCTCTGGCTTGTCTGCTGGGGTCTCTCTCCCACTTCCCACAAGGTGAGGGTGCCATCAGACCGAGCCACCTGCAAGCAGGCACCCAGAGCTTGGACTCCCAGCCTCCGGAAGTGAGAGAAATCTATGTCTGTTGATAGCCTCTGAGTCTGCGGCAGAGTTGGCTCTCCTTCCCCTCAGGCTCCACATCCACAGATTCAGCCGACCACCGATGGAAACATTCTTAAAAATAAAAGTTTGTACTACACATATATGGACTTTCTTCTTGTCGTTACTCCCTAATCAACAAGATCAGGGAGCCACCACATCCTGCGATGTGCTCGAAGTCTCCTAGAGACTTGGCACACACAGGAGGAGGGCAATCCTAGATGCAAGTACTGCTCCACTTCACAGAAGGGATTGGAGCTCCTGCCTACGCTCTCTGCAGGGGCTTGTGTCCTGTCCCAGCTACCAAGGGACAACTGCCTTGTCTGGCAGTGACACTAACACAGCCACCTTCAGAATGAACACCGCCATCAACAGACCCTGCCTCAGCCACGCTCTCCCTGTGCTTAACCACATCCGTGCGCTTCCTAAGTATGTGCACCCTACACCAGGGGCTCCAGGACTAGTGGTGAGGGGTGGACTGTGTCACGAATAGGAAGGATTTCTGGCCCTTGCCAGGAAGGCACTGTGGCGTGCTGCTGGAATGCTCCATGGGTGATGTGCAGGCAGGTACACACACACCGTAAGGAAAGTTCACACCAAATTTGTGGCTGGGGACCCTGAATTCAGGACACAGAGAAAAACAGACACCCAGACTAACAGCACAGAAAAGAGTGGAAGGGTAGACTGACATACCAGAGACCACCTACCAACAGAGCTCCAGGGGATGGAAGAAAAGAGCACATAGGAAGGACAAGTCACAGGGCCAAGGGCACAGCTCAGCGACACAGCAGGGAGGGAGGGGAGCACCCCGATCAGCAGAGCGCCTGGCAGCCCTCCCAGAGAGGTGCTTGCCCACCACAGGAGCAGACCACCCTCACCCCAGTGTCCACTGGAGACACGAGCAGAGGCGCAGCCAGCAGAGGGCCACCCAGCAATGAAGCCTCCTGGACTTGGCACACGCGACAAGAGAACTGAAGTGGGCCACAGACGGTTCCAGGAAGGGAGACCCATTTGGTAGTGTGCTGTTCAGAGAGGCCCTCTGAGAAGAGGCAATACCACAGCCTTGCTGACCAGCTTCTCAGTGGACGAGTGCCAACCGGCGTGTGCTTCCAGGGACGCTGCTGCCTGTGCACGCTGCAACACACTAGCTCCTGTGCGACTGCAGGAACAGCTGCACCTGCCACAGACTCTGGTGAGCTCGGCAGGCCATTCTACATACTGAACACCCCCGCGGTCACCAGTGCTCCTTCCAAACCAGCTCTGGGGCCACGCTGAAGGTTGGAGGGACCGCTGGTCTCATCCGGTAGCAGCCCCTATTTCCTCAAAGCCCTTTCAAACACAGCCTGAACTTCATTCAGGCAGTGCCTGGTCATCTGCAGAAACCCCCCACCTCCCTTGGCAAGAGGGGTTCCACCCCAGCACACAACAAAGGGCCCCACGTTGCTGCTGTGCCCCTTGCTGAACGAGCTCCCTCTACTGGCTGAAAGTGGCTGCTCACTAGCTTTTAAGACTAGGGATGGGGAACAGCTCAGTGGCAGAGTACTTGCCTACCATGCGTGAGGCACCGGGTTCGATCCTCAGCGCCACATAAATAATAAAATAAAGATATTGTGTCCACCTCTAACTAAAAAACAGATGTTTAAAAAAGTAAAAGTTCTATTACAGTATGCTGGGAGCCATTAGCCAAGTAAGTAGGTATGACAATTTCCTTGCCAGCGTACCCCATGTTGCAGTGACATTGAATGTACGTGACCTTGCTCAAGGACCAAGGCAGATTAGGGTGTTCCCGGTTTTAAGATAATCGTGTTTAGGGCGTTCCCAGTTTAGGTTCCAGGTTTAAGGTTTAAGATTATTCCTGCTGGGAATAGGGCGTATCCTGCTGCCTGAGTTCCCCTTGAGTTCTCACGGGATTCAGACAGTATATTTTGGAGATAGAAGCCCAGTGGAGGGGATTTGGGCAGAGAACGTGGATTTCCCCTGAACGTGATTGTAGACGGCTGGTGTGAGTTCGGGAATAAAGAGTTGCTGTTTGAATCTACAAGCTGTGTGGTGGCTCGTGATTGTGTGCCCAGCCAGACTGCGGCATTTGTGCCCAGCCAGACTGCGGCAACAGTATTTCTTAAAAAAAGAAAAAAAAGCAGAACAAAACGAAACAAAAAAACCCACAGATACATCACAAAATAAGTGAACTGGTTCCAAGATTTCACTCAGAAACAGGTTATAGTAGATCCTGTGTATATATTTTTTCTTCTGTTGTCCTGAGGAGCAAATTCAAGGACACTTTACCACTGAGCTACACCCCCAACACTTTTTATTTTGAGACAGGGATTCACTAAGATGCTGAGGCTGGCCTCCAGTGTGTGATACTCCTGACTTAGCCTCCCATATCACTAGAATTACACTCATATGCCAGCCAGATATTCAGGTCAAACATTATCTTGGGTGTGTACGTGAGAATGTTTCTGGATGAGATTAACGTTTGGAACAGTACACAGCAAAGTGGATTGTCATCCTGAATGTGGACAAACCTCATCCAATCAGCTGAAGACCTGAATAAAAAGTGAGGGGGGGGTGCCAGGTAAAGTGGTAGACACCTGTAGTCCCAGCTACTTGGGAGGCTGCGGCAGGAAGACTGCCTCACTTCAGGAATTCAAAGCTAGACTAGGTGACCAAGAGAAATTCCATCTCAAAAACAGTGGGGAGAACAGAATAAGAAAAAAGCTACGAAAGAGGATGTGCCCTTCTACTGGACTGTACGAGGTGGACTGTCCCAGCCTTCAGACCTGGGCCAGAACACGGGCTCTGCCTGGCTCAAGTCCCTGGTGTGCACCAACACCCTGCATCCTCAGCTTCTCAGAAGAACCCTGACACAATGGGGAACACATCCAGCCAAGTCACTCATCAGCTAGACCTATGGTCCCTTGCAGAAAGGATTCATTTTCAGGGTGATATTCCTAAGGTCTCAAACCCTTATAGGACTGAGAAAAGAAGGATAGGCTAGACAATGGAACGAGGATAATTCAGAAAGATTTTTTAATACCAAAAAAAAAAAAAATAAAAGTGGTTTTCAGGAAAATATATTGTTCAGAATGGCTAGTTCTCTCACAATCTAAGTAAATAAGGTCTTCATTATCATTTTTTAAGAATATATTTTAGTTGTTGATGTACCTTTATTTTTTATTTATTTATATGTGGTGCTGAGGATCAAACCTAGTGCCTCACACATGCTAGGCAAGTGCTCTCACTGAGCCACAATCCCAGTCCCTCATTTCTTAAACATTGGCGAAATCCAAAAAAGAAGTCTATGTGCATACATACATATATACATACAAAGAAAGCTGACATGCCTGTCCTAATGCTAGACACAACAGATCTCTGCACACAGACCATGGTTCACTTCACCAAGCAACTCAAACGTTTAACTCTAAATTTGCATGCACCTAATAACATAGCCCCAAATTCATAAAGCAGTAGCTGATAAGGAGGAACAAATTCATAATCATCATAATGGGGATATGAACAGATCGTCTCTGAATTTAAAAAAAAAATTCAGAACAGAGTTGAGCACAATTAAGCAAGTTTGATCTAATGAACATATGTATATTCAGCAAAGGATCTTTTTTTTTTTTAATATTCATTTTTTAATTTTTGGTGGACACAACATCTTGGTTTGTATGTGGTGCTGAGGATCAAACCCGGGCCGCACGCATGCCAGGCAAGCGCGCCACTGCTTGAGCCACATCCCCAGCCCCAGCAAAGGATTTTAAAACTAACAGAATAAACATGCTTCTAAAGCCACCCACAAACATTTACAAAAACTAACCATATATTCTGTCACTAAGCAAATCTCATTTCAGGCAAATGAAATAATTTGGACTATTTTCTGACAAGAGTTCACTATAGCTAGAAATCACTAATAAAAACATAACAAAAATCTGTTGCTCTTGAATGTACGGAAATTGAGAAACATTTCTAATTTACACAGGGGTCAGTGAAGGAATTATCATGTATCAAAACTTCATAGATGCAGCTGGGTGCGGTGGCACACGCCTGTAATCCCAGTGGCTTAGGAGGCTGAAGCAGGAGGATTTCAAGTTCAAAGCCAGCCTCAGTAACTTAGTGAGGCCCTGTCTCTAAATAAAGTATACAAAAGAGCTGGGGATGTGGCTGTGGGGTTCAATCCTCAATACAAAAAAAAAAAAAGAGGGGGGGTGCTGGGGTTGTGGCTCAGCGGTAGAACGCTTGCCTGGTACACGAGAAGCCCTGGGTTCAATCCTCAGCACCACATAAAAAAAATAAAGGTTCTGACAACTACAACTAAAATAAATGAATAAATAAATATTTTTTAAAAAGAGGAAAATAGAGGATGCATTAAAATCATTTTATACAGGCAGGAGCATTCATTCCCTCAACACAAAAATCTGACAAAGACCGTCTGGCAAGTTACACTACAGGTGGATTCTACCCATGAGCGTAGATACAAAATTCCTACACATGTTAGCAGGACAATGGAACCCAGTAACAGAAAGTAACCAGCTTAGGGGTCAGGAATACAGCTTTGGTTTATAATGAAAGTTATTCTGTTAATGTGGTGGTGCTACTATGGAGGGCAGTGTGGCGATTCCCTAAAACCCGAGACTCACCACAGAAGTGCAGCCCCACTCCCAGGCACAGACCAAGGAGACAAAACCCTACCGGGTGCGCTCACAGCAGCACCACCCACAATAGCTGCCAGTGGGAACAGCCCCCAAGCCCATCTGCTGCGCAGTGGACAGACGCGCGGTCCACTCAGCATTAGAGGAGCACAGCACCAACACCTGCCACAATGGGTACCAACCTAGAAGGCACTTTGTTCAGAGAAAGGAGTCCAGTAAAGACCACGAGCTGCTGCCTTCCCAGCACCGGAGGCCAAGCCAGGAGGATGCACGTTCCAGGTCAGCCTGGGCAACTGACAGAAACCAGAGTAAAACCAAAAGAAGGGAGGCTGAGGCAGGAGCACGGGAGTGCACCTGGGTTCCATCCCCTGTACCACAAAACCAAAAGGAGGGCTATGCGCTGTGTGATTCCATTTATGTGAAATGTACAGAACACGCAGCTCTAGGTTAGGACTAGGAGGGAAAAGGACTGTGGGGAACTGCACCGAGGACAGAATTATTTGGGACGGGGGATAATGGAAATGTTGATTAGGATGATTAACTCTCCGAATCACTAAAAATCATTCCCTCAACATCTTCAATGGTGAACTGCATGGCATGTGAACTGTATCTCAATAAAGTGGTTAAAACAACAACAAAAAGCTCAAAGCGGGGTGTGGTGGCACATGCCTGTTAATTCCAGTGGCTTGGGAGGCCAAGGCAGGAGGCTAACAAGTTCAAAGTCAGTCTCAGAAACTTAGTGAGGCACTAAGCAACTCAGTGAGACCCTGTCTCTAAATAATATACAAAATAAAGAGCTGGGGGCTAAGTGCCCTCCCCAAAACAAAAACAAAACCAAAAACCTCATTCAAGCTGGGTGTGATTGTGCATGACTGGGTCCCAGGAGTCAGGAGGCTGAGGCAGAAAGATCACCTGGATGCAGGAACTGAAGACCAGCCTGGGTGACATGGTTTAGATCTGAGGTGTCCTCCAAAGCTCAAGGGTGAGACAATGCAAGGAAGTTTAAAGGTGAAATGAATAGATGCAAAAGCTTTAGCCCACTCAGTGTCTCCACTTGAATAGATTAATTGGGTGTGACTACAGGCAGGTGGGTGTGGGGAGCCATTGTGAATCCGTGGACTGAGTGATGCTGGAGCCATCAGGCAGGAAAGCCTGGCATCAGGAACTCTTCAGTGGGCTGAGAACCCCTGGTTCACACTGCGTCCTACCTAGCTCACTGCTCCAGTCTAGCACAGCCCTGGAGATGGGCATGGCCTAGGAAGAGCCCAACAGGCTGCTCACCCCACCCGGATCCTGAGGGGGCCCACACTGAAACCTAGAACCTACCCATCCCCTGGGATCTGTCCGCTATAAATAAAGCAAGCAGGCTCCGTCTTTGCTAGAAGCCTACCACTCCAGTCAGCCTAACCCGTTACTGCCCTTGCTCTGAAAAATACATTTCTGGTCTTTCATGTCTATTTGGTGGTTCTACTTTCATGGTTTTTATTTTGCAGCCAGCCCATCCCTCCCATGGGAACCCATCCCCTCATCCTCTGGGAAAGCCATCGAGGTGGGGTGTGGCTGCAGGAGGTAGGTCCCTGGGAGTGTGCCCTTGGGGCTTACATCTAGTCTCTGGTGAGCAGACCTCTCTTGCTGCTTCAGGGTGCCATGTCCTGAGTGGCTCTCCTCTCCACATCCTTTGAAGTTCTGAGCCATGAGGTTCTGCCTCACCTCAGGTCCAGAATGATGGAGTCTGGACTGAATCTCTGAAACCATGAACCCCAACAGACGTTTCCTCCTCTATGTTGTTCTTGTCAGGTCTTTAGTCACAACAATGAAAAAGTTTACTGTGGGGCTGGGAGGTGGCTCATGTGAGGTCCTGGGTTCGGTTTTCAGCACCACATAAACGTCAAATACAGTACTGTGTCCACCTAAAACTAAAGAAATTAAAAAAGAAAAAAAAGTTTACTAATCCACTGAGCAATGGAGCAAGACTCCTTATCAGGAAAAGGAAAAACAAAACAAACATCTCATTCATAATTAAAAGAATTTTTTAAAAACTCCCTAGGAATATAAAAAATCTCCTTGGGCTGGGGATGTACCTCATTTTTAGAGCACTCGCCTAGCATGTGTGAGGCCCTGGGTTTTTACAGGCTCTAGCCCTGCAAAATAAATTCTTGAACAACAAAAAAAGAATTTCCTTGACCAGATAAAGGGCATGTCCATGAGAAAACAGGAACAAAAATCTTATTGTCAAAACATTCAAAGTTCTTATTGTGTGATCAGAATAAGAATGTACAAAAGATTTCTGGTGACCAGAGAAGAAAAGATATCCATGTTAAGCTCACAGAAAAATTGATTCTACAGAAAAAGTATTGCAGTTAATGATACTTCCAACATGTATGTGATTCAAACTCATTATCTAAAAGCTGATATCTACAGTTGTATATACCAGTAACAGAAAGTGAAATTGTTATTAGTAGATCCATGAGTTGAGGCACATAATGAAGTGCAAAGGCTGGGAGAAGTCAAAGACATACCTGAGGAACAAAGTAGGAGAGTCTGCCCTGTTGGTTAGCTGCCCAGAATAGGAACTGACTTAGAACAAGCACAGCAATACACAAATGCTCATGAGCAGAGGCGGGAAAAGACCCACAGCAGAGTGACTGTGAGCGCACAGAAAAGGACAGTCATTGCAATCAGTAGCACTGGACACTCATCTGGACACCTTTGTGGAAATGGAAAAACCACACCCAGCTTCACCAGCTGACAACTCCGGGCAAACCGAAGGCATCAGAAGAAGGACACAGCCACACAGCTCTGCCAAGGGAAAGGGCTGGGCCCTGGCTTCGGTGGGGTGCCCTTCCAAAAGGGCCAGACCAGCACCCAGAGTGGCTGCACACAAGAGCTTCTGCCCAACCACAGATGCAAGCAAGTGGAGCCGCAGCTGGGAGATGCTGGATCCTATGCCGCTGCGTCAGGGACGGCACCCAGCATTTATTAAACCCTCCACCTGCTACAAAGCAATGAAAAAAGACAACCAGGAAAAAGTTTTGAACATTCACAAAAAGAAAAGCAAACAGCAAATAAACTCATGAAAAAACGTTTAACCAAATCAGTGATAACGCAGATACAAATTAAACCATCTAGTAATATGCTCATACCAACACAAGGGACAGGCTTTGGAGAGAAGCACTATTAGATACAATCACTCTAAAAACAACCTGGCATAACCCTAACACCCCCACACCTGCTCCTGAGCACTGTACTGTGAGGAGTCCCCCGACCAGGGTCGATGTGGGCGACTGCACCACTCACAAGAGCACAAGAGCACGGCAGGGCCTCAGTGCCTCCCTGAGGTGGCAGGGGGAGCATGCCGGGTCTTGGGAAGGTGCACCACGCACGAATCCGCCAGCGTGCCACCAGGACACACGCCAAGTGAGCCCCCTGATACCGCGACACTAGGTTCCCACTAGGCACGAGGGAACTTCCCGTTTGGAAAGGGGCGAAGGCAGCCACCGGCCGCGGGAGGAGGAGCTCGGAGGAGGGCGGGGCCCGGCGGCCGACCCTAACCCACAGCCACAGCCGGGCTCGCGTGCCCACAGCTCACGAGGGGCCACTTAGGACCTACGACTGCGCACAGGCGACATCCAGGCGACATTGCCTGGAGAGACCACCTTGGCGCTTCAGTATTCTGCGCGGAGAGCGACGCAATGACAGCCGCCAGGCAAACCCGCACGCCCACGCCCGACCGGCGACGGGGCGGGCCTCCGCGGGGCGCCCCGCAGCCCGCAGCGGCCCGGCACCTCCGCCAGGGGTCGCCTCCACGACCCCGACCGCAGGGGCGACTCCCACCTCCACCGACGAAGGCGCAGGCGGGAGGGTCTGGGGGGGAGGACGGAGTCCAGCGGGGGAGGACGGGGTCCAGCGGGAGGAAGGAGTGCGGGGAAGGATGCGGTCCATCTGTTGGACGGGGTATGGGGGAGAACGTGCGGGGAAACGGGGAGAGGACGGGGTGCGGGGGGGACGGGGGAGCTGGCGGAGGGAGGGTCGAGGAAGACGACGGGGTGCGGGCGGCGGTCCCCGGGGGCGAGAGGGCGGGCAGGAGCGGCGCGGGCCGGGCGAGCGCGGCCGGCCGCCTCACCTCGTCCACCGTGCGGCGCGGGAGGTGCAGTGTGCCGAGCAGCAACTTGAGCTTCACGGCCGACGAGAGGCGGTGGAAGCAGAGGCGGATGTTGTCGATGACGGCGGCCGTGAGCAGGGACGCGATGCTGGGCGGCGCCCACAGCTCGTCCGTGGCGCCCAGCTTGTTGTGCAGCCACAGGCCCGTGTCGCTCTCCCGCATGGACGCCATCTTGGGGGCCGCCGCGCGCCCGGGCCGGCATCTTATGAGGACGCCTACGCGCCCCCGGCGAGGACCCCCAACATGGCGGCGCCCGCGGGCGCGGGGCGGGGCCTCGGGCGGGCAAGCGAGCGCAGCTGGTGGCGGCCGCGCCTTCGGGCGGCTTCGGGGCGAAGTCCGAGAGTCTGAGTGACGGAACGACGCGGCGAGGCTCGTCGGCTTCCGTATCGCATCGTGGCGGCGCCGGGAGATGACGTTCTGCTGAGAGGCCGTCGCGCCGCGTGACTGACGGCGCCGGCCGGTGTCCCGCGTTCCGCCTGGCGTGCGCCGAGGGGAGGTTGCGCTGGCCGGCTGAGGCCCAGCTTCTGGTGTCTTTCAGAGCGTCCGCCCAGCCGCCCCGCGGGCTCGCGTCGCGTGTTCAGGAACCCTGCGAGCCTGTCGCCGAGCGCAGACTGCCCAGGCCGCCGTGGTCCTGTCAGCCCAGCGATTTGGGAAGCCGAGGCCGGAGGATGGCAGGTTGGAGGCCAGCCTCATCAGCTTAGCGAGGCCCTGTCTTGAAATGAAAATAGAAGGGCCTGGGGTGCAGCCCGGAGTGGCGCCCCTGGGCTGGGTCCCCAGCGCCTTGTAAACGGCAGGACTGTCTCGCTCCGTCTGCTCTGGGGAGTGGCGTGGCGCCCAGCCCGCGGCCGGCAGGGCCGCCCTGGGCCTTGGGAAGTGTTGGTCCCCGCCCCACGGTCTGCCCGAGCTACCTGAGGCCCGGGCTCGTGTTTTTTTTTTTCTTTTCTTTTAAGTATTTTACTTTATTTTGTGAGGTCAGGCAACGGGCGGCGACCAAAAGAGGCAGGTTTTAAAAAGGCCGCTGAAGGAGGCTTTATGGAGCCCACTCCGGGCGGACCGCGGTCAGACCGTCAGAGTTGACAGGACAAGGGTCTGAGCAGAAACCGTAGGGCCTCCACAGGGCTGGGATTTTATGGGGCCTTCGGCAGGAAGGGAGGGCTTGGGACAGGAAAAGGGATTTTTAGGGTCCCTTGTCCCACTGGGAACTGGCTGAACTCCAGGATTGGCCACGAGACCCTGCTGATTGACGTGTCAGCCAGGAGATCCGCTGATTGACAGGTCAGCCAGGAGATCCCGCTGATTGACAGGTCAGCCAGGAGATCCGCTGATTGACAGGTCAGCCAGGAGATCCCGCTGATCGATAGGCGTTTCCGTGGGCGCCTGCTTGACGTTTCTTCCTTTGTTCCTGAGTCCCCGCTGCCCACCTGACAGATTCTATCCCCATCTTGGTGGCCTCTCTGTCTTTGGTAAGTAGAGGTGGACATACAGATAGATGCGACTGCGCATCTCTACACTGCTCCATTGTCGGTGATGTCCAATTGGAAGTTGGAACTTGGCAATGTGGAAGAACTTACACCTTGGAAATCGGGCAAATGCTACAAAGCCAAGGCTGGAGTGCTATTTTTGTTAATTGTTAGATAAAAGAAAGAAAATGTGTGAGGCACTGGGTTCGATCCTCAGCACAGAAGCACAAAAGGAATGCCTCTAAACCAACGAGAAAAAGGCAGGAGATCCAGCAGAGAAAAGGGGAAAAGATGAGGCAGTGCACAGAAGCATGCCAGATGCTGGATTCAGTAATCTGAAGAATCTGAATTAAAACAAGATGTTGGGTTGAGAGGTGGATCAGTGGTGGAGCACTTACCTAACATACACAAGTCCCTGGGTTCCGTCCACAGCACTGTAAAGAGAGAAAGAAGATGCCCATTATAACCATCAGATTATACAATTAAAAAGTCATCGATCTTAAAAACAAAATACATGAATGTCCAATTGTTCCAATACCATTTGTTGAGAAGACTATCTCCACTGAACTGCTCTTGAACCTTAGCCATCTATTGTCCATACATGTGTGATTTCATTTCTGGAGGTTTCTGTCTTGTTATATTCATCTAGCTTTATGCCAGTACCACATTGTCTTTTCTTAAAATACTTTTATTTATTTTTATGTGGTGCTGAGGATTTAACCAAGTGCCTCGCACAGGCTAGACAAGTGCTCTACTCCTGAGCCACAACACCAATGCCCCCACACTGTCTTGATTATGAAAACTTCAGACTAAGTCTTGAAATCAGGCAGTGGTAGTTCTCCAAATTTGTTCTTCAACAAAGTTGTTTTGGTATTTTAGATCCTCTGCATTTCCATATAAACTTAGAAAAAAAAGCTCTTCTGGCATTTTGGCTGGGATTGTGTTGAATCTGTGGATCAACGGGAATGTAGGGAGAATCAACGCGAATGTAGGGAGAATCAACGCTGGTCTTGTGAATGTGGTATATATGTTTATTTTGGTTCCTTTAAAATGTGTCAGTACCATTTTGTATTTTCCATTGTATCAGTCTTGCACATCTTTTGTTTCTAAGGATTTCACTTGGATTGCAAGTGAAATTCTAGCTTCTGAGTATCTGTTGCTAGTTTACGGAAACATGGTGCATGTTTGTATGTAGGGTTTTGCACCCTGCACCCTTACTAGCCTCACATGTTCTAGTAGTCTTACAGAGTCTGGGCCAGAGGCCTGACCAAGGATCCCACAGATCTGGTCTGGCCACTACCCCAAACCAAGCAGAAAAGGCAGTGGTGACGCACACAAAGGAGCTTTCATCAGAACAGCTACATTTAGGAGACGGGGACCTGTGTCCTTAGCCCTGTTGGTTTGGTTTGGTTTGGTTTGGTTTAGCAGTACTGAGGATCAAACCCAGGGTGCTCTATCTGTGAGCTGCATTTCCAGCCCTTTTTATTTTTTGAGACAGGGCCTTGCAAGTTGCTGATCATCTTGATCAGGTGAGTTCAGTGTGTCTCAGGATTGGTGGTGGTGGTGGGGTCTTGTCTAAGATTAGAAAGTTGCTATTGCCTGGAGGCAGTCTTAACTCATCAGATGTTTGTCAGACCTGGTTCCTGGAATCCCAGGTAGCTCAGAGCAAATGGGATGGATGCAAAGTGGAGGTAGAGAGGCCAAGCCCTGTGTGTGTGTGTGTGTGTGTGTGTGTGTGTGTGTGTGTGTATGAGTGTATGACTCGCTGCAAGGGATCAAATCCAGGGGCATGCTATCACCTAGCCACATCCTCATCAGCCCTTTTTAGATTTTATTTTGAGGGGGGGTCTCATTATGTTGCCCAGGCTGGCCTTGAATCTGCTATCCTGCTGCCTCAGCTACCTGAGTAGCAGGGCTTACAGGTGTAGCCACCCCACCTGGAACAAGGTCTTTAGGCCTGCCTTTAGCCACCCATCAGACATTTGCAGACCTAGATGAAGCATCAGAGCCCTGTCACAGGCTCTTTTTTGGTAGATCCTGTTAGTTTCCTGTGAAGACGGTCATATCACCTGTGAATGTGTTCTTGAGGCCTCAGGTGTGCAGAAGCCAGGACAGTGAGTGGCACCAGGCTTCTGCAAAAAGAAAAGCTCCTTTGGGCAGCTTTATTTTTTAAGCTAAGTCTTGCCCATGTCCCATGCAGGCGGTCGAGTGGGAGTGGGAGTTCTGCGTGGAATGAACTGGCTGTGAAATAAAGCTAAGAAAAGAGGGTGGTGAAGAAACCACACTGCACAAGAGTAATTTTGAAAAGTGAGGGCAGGACGGCTCTATGACCTTAGGGGTCCACCTTCTACACTGGAAATAGACCAAGCAAGCCACTTTTAGGGAACAGAATGTTCTTCACCAAATAAGGCAGGAGGTGGGCTGTCCAAACCCAGTGGGTTACTCCCAATTCCAGAGCTACAGAGCTGTCCCATTGGTAGAGTAGGGAACAGATCTCACGCCTTGGGCAGTCTGCACACGGGAATTCCGGGATCATTCCCAAGGGGAGACCCAAGTTCTCCATGGCTCAGTACTGAGTAAAAGAAACTCAGGTGGCTTCACAGGTCATGTACCACAGCTAAGGACCAAATAAGGGCCAAAAAGCTTTTTTGTTCAATGTTTTAGCTTTAAGGCTTAATGGACTGGTAAGGAGGCCGGGGGCCTCCCTGTTGGATGCTTAGTGAGGAAATTGACAGGAAGTGGGGAAAGTTGGTGCAGTGCTAGCTTCTTTGGGGGAGTTATGTTCTATTCACAGGATTTGGAGCTTGTCACATCTTTGAGTGGACACTGTGTGCATATGGACATGTCCACTCTTGAAAAGTCAGTTCTACACCTCAGATCAGTGAGAGACCTAGAGGCTTGTCTTGAAGTTCATCCAATGATACTAGGGATAAAAGCTATATCCCCAGCCCTGGCATGACAGACTCCTCATGGCAGCCTGTGCTTGCTGCCCACATAGCTACCACTCTGCCACTTCACTGCTCCCCTACCCCTTCTCAGCAGGGACAGTGTGCTGGCTGCAGGGCTTGGTGGCCAGGGAGCCATGTCAGTAATGGTGGTGGATAGTCACGTCTTCGTATAGAAGGTGGATACCTATACCCGGTGAGTGGTAGGGGGTGGATACCTCTACCTGGTGAGTGGTAGCAGGGTGGACACCTCTATCCGGTGAGTGGTAGGTAGTGGACACCTCCACCTGGTGAGTGGAACATTGTATAGTCTCTCTTTCCCTGTGATCATTAGTATCATTTTTTAATATAGTTTTGTCCCTTTTTATTACGTTAACCCTTTTTTTCTTCTTGGTACTGGGGATTCTACTTAGGGGTACCTCACTGAGTTATATTCCCAATCCTTTAAAACATTTTTTAAAAATTTTAAAACTCGGGCTGGGGATGTAGCTCAAGTGGTAGTGCGCTCGCCTAGCATGTGTGTGGCTCTGGGTTTGATCCTCAGCACCACATACAAATAAAAGATGTCTGCCCAAAACTGAAAAATAAATATTAAAAAAAATTCTCCCTCAAAAAAAAAAAAATTTAAAACTGGGTCTGTCTTAAGCTGCCAAGGCTGGCTTCAAACCTGTGGTGCTGCTGCCTCAGTCTCCTGAATCGCTCCACTCACCTGCATGGACCACTGTGCCCAGGTAAATCTTCATGTTTTGAGTTTTTTAAAAAAACGTTCTCTACTTTTATGCCCCAAGGCAAGTGTCTCCTGACCTCACCCTAATCCCTGCCTGCCTGCCTGCCTGCCTGCCTCTGGCTATCTCTACCCTCCCCCACCCCGTTTCTTTGGGTTTTATACTGGAGATTGAAAACCATGAGTGCTCTACTGCTGAGCTACATCCTTAGTCTTTGTATTTTTATTTGGAGACAGCAACTCAGTACATTGTCCAGGCTGATCTCAAACTTGTGCTCCTCCTGCACCAGCCTTCCACGTAGCTGGGAAATAGGTGTTGAGAGCCACAGCCAAGTCAGGATGACGCCTGGCATTTTGCCAGAGGAGTGGTTGGGAGGTAACACCAGGAAGCCATTGGGATGATGGTAATTAAGTTAAGCTGTGTATAATTATTAAGATAATGACTGATTGCTGTAACTGGATGATGCTAAATTGAAACAAGCTGTGTATTCAGTTGTGTATATAAACCTCTGCTGTCCGGCAATAAGGCGGCTCCTGCTACCTCGGGTGCCTGCAACTGTTGAGTTCTCGCAGAGTTTCCGTGGAGTTCTGGAGAGTTCCCGTTGGGTTTGGGCAATAAAGTAGTTCCTGTTTGAACCTACAAGTGGCTCATGACCTACCGGTTTTGTGCCCAGCCAGACTGTGGCATTTGGTGGCCCGTACGGGGAACTGCTCGCCCCTGAGGGCAGGACAAGAGGATGGGTGACCATTTTAAGAGACAGTGTATTCTTCTTTTGATTTGTTACGTTTCTGTTTCAAGCTGCCTGCCCTTAGAAATAAATAGGATGCTAGAAAAGTTGTTCAGCCTTGAGGAAGAGATAGAGATAGACCACAGTTGCATATGTCAAGAAAATAGAAAAACTGATACAACGAATTTTTGTTCCGTTTTGTTTTGGTTTTGTTTTGTGTTATCTTGTTGGGTTGCGTTATCTTTGTAGCAGAAATATGGCATCAGAAATTAGTAAAAAACAAACCGAAAGAGTTTTAAGTAAATTGCTAGAGGAAAGAGGAACCCCAGTAAAACCAAGAACAGTTAGGGCATACGTTGATACGACACAAAAATTTAGCCCATGGTTTCTTAAGGAGGGGTTGTTAAGTATATCACAATGGAACCATCATGGTGAAGATTTAAAAAAGATAGAAAAGGAAAGCCCAGGAACTCTGCCAGTTGGCACATTACCATTATGGACGTTGGTACGATCTTGTTTGCTTAGTCTAGGAGAAGACATCTTAAAAGAGGAAGTCTCCTGAGTTACTCAGGGGAAGAAAGTTTAAAGAAGGAAGGGCTATAAGGGAAGAAGTTACAACGGGAGATTGCTACTAACACCTTTCTATCACCGGAGGGCGTGGGTGTCCAACCAATAGCTCCACCTATGTATACGGAGACAACATATGCTGAGTGGCCCTCAACCCCCGTAGTTGATAGATGGGATCCTGAGACAGGACCTCAAAGATTAGCATGCCCTGCATTTGAGGAGGCAGGAGGGCAGCGAATTCACCATGCTTTAGATTTCAAAACAGTGAAACAGCTGAAAGAGGCTGTAACAACCTATGGTCCTCAAGCATCCTTCACTGTAAGTATGGTCGAATCCATTACCAACTTGAACATGACGCCAGCAGATTGGGCTAGTATGTGCAAAGCTGTGCTAAATGGAGGACAATATCTGTTATGGAAGATTGCCAATCAGGAATTTTGCACGGAGATGGCCAGGTGAAATGCAGCAGCCGGTTATCCTCAGAGAAATCTAGATATGTTGTTAGGAAAGGGACCTTATGAGGGTCAGCTGCACAAATTAGATATGATCCTGCCATATACTCACAAATCGCTTCAGCTGCGGTTAGGGCATGGAAAACATTACAGGGGCATGGAGATTTACAAGGTCAATTATCTAAGGTAATACAAGGAGCTAACGAACCTTACGCTGAATTTGTAGATAGGCTTATACAAACAGCTACCAGAATCTTTGGGGATGTAGAACAAGCGATGCCATTAATAAAACAACTAGCCTACGAACAAGCAAACAGGTGGTGCAGGGAGGCCATTAGACCATGGAAACATGGAGATTTAAACACATATATTAAATTATGCAGAGACATTAATGAACAAGGGCAAGTCTTGGCAGCTGCAGTACAACAGGCTTAGGTGCCAGGCCAAAAACATGCTACAATTGTGAACAAACAGGACATTTTAAAAGGAGTTGCCCCATAGGAGGAGGGTTTAACAAAACTAGGTATCAAAGGGGTAGAATATTGGGTATTTGCCCACAGTGCCATAGAGGGAGACATTGGGCTAATGAATGCCGTTCTCAAACCACTATAGAGGATATTCCGTTATCAAAAAACGGACAAGGACCAGGTGTTTACCCACGATATCGTGGAGAAAAACACTGGGCTCTATTGCCAAAAAACGGACAGGGGAGCCCAATGCTCCGGGGCCCACGACTACAAATATACGGGGCATTGGAGGAACCCAGCAACACCATCAGGGTAGTGCCCAGGACACATTGTCCATTAGATCCCTCATTAGACAAACCAGAGGGAGCGCAGGGTTGGACATCTGCGCCTCTGCCAGAGCAGTACTAACTCCAG
The DNA here is from genome assembly GCF_021218885.2 of Marmota monax. Lineage (NCBI taxonomy): Eukaryota > Metazoa > Chordata > Mammalia > Rodentia > Sciuridae > Marmota > Marmota monax. The sequence continues at coordinate 28,072,234 of NW_026694710.1, read as the reverse complement.
AGATGGAGTTCAAATCATTCCCACAGGGGTAAAAGGACCTCTTCCCCAAGGATTAGTAGGCTTATTATCAGGATTCAGTTCTTCTACTCTAAAAGGACTTATGATAAGTCCTGGGGTAATTGATCCCGATTATGAAAGTGAAAAAAAAATTATAGCCAGTTCGCCAAGGGGTATATCAGTAATTTCACTAGGAGATAGAATAGCACAGTTATTAATAATACCCAGCCTACATGATAAATTTTCCAGTTGTACTATAGAAAGAGGTTCCAGGGGATTAGGCTCCACAGGTGTAGATTGGGCTATGCTTTCTTTAAATTTAGATTCTCACCCCATGCTAAAACTAAATATTCAAGGACATGAATTTAATGGGCTACTGGATACAGGTGCAGACCTTAGCATCATCTCTCATCAAGAATGGCCAAAACATTGGCCGTTACAACAAGCCACTCAAACGCTTCGAGGCCTAGGAGTGGCAACTAATCCCCCATAGAAGTGTGATGGTATTAGATTGGAAGGATCCTGAAGGATGTGAAGGAACTATACAGCCATATGTTTTGGATCATCTTCCTATAAATTTATGGGGACGAGATATCCTAGATCATTTAGGACTAACATTAACAAATAACATCAAGTGCGCCCACTATTATGGCTAGACAAGGTTTTAGGAAAGGAAAAAGATTAGGAGAAAAAGGACAAAGTATAGTGGCACCATTGCAAATAGATCAAGAAATAGACATGGATTGGGTTTTCAGGAGGGGTCATTGAGACAATAAAAATTACTTGGAAATCAGAAAGACCAGTATGGGTTCCTCAGTGGCCCCTGACTAAAGAAAAGATACAAGCAACCCATGACCTGGTCAAACAACAATTAGCGGAGGGACATATACAACCTTCTTATCTCCCTATAGTACTCCCATTTTTGTCATCAAAAAGAAATCTGGTAAATGGAGATTATTGCAAGATTTAAGAGCCATTAATAATGAGATGGTTATTATGGAACCTGCTCAATCGGGGATTCTTCAATTGTTTGCTTTGCCGAAAACCTGGTATGTTTTAGTTATAGGTATTAAATATCGTTTTTTTTTTTTTTTTTCAATTCCAATTCATCCTGAGGATAATCCACGTTTTGCATTTACTGTCCCTGCATTGAATCATGAAGGTCCTGATCAGATATGAATGGAAAGTACTCCCTCAAGGGATGGCTAACAGCCCAACTATGTCAAATTTATGTTAACAAAGCAATCCAGCCACTTAGAAATCAAAATCCTGAACTACAAATATTTCACTATATGGACGATGTATTATTAGCACACAAAGATAAAAACACATTGCTAAAATGTTTTGCCACACTTACAAACTTATTAAAAATTATAATCTATAGATAGCAATAGATAAAGTACAATTAAATTTTCCAATTAATTATTTAGGAGTTCTATTATCCTCAACCATGGTCCGTCCACCAAAAATTCAAATACGAGTAGATCAACTCAAATCATTTAACGACTTTCAAAAGTTATTAGGAGACATAAATTGGATAAGGCCTTATCTAGGCATACCAACAGGAGAGTTGGGACCTTTATTTGATATCCTAAAAGGTCCATCAGATCCAGATTCACCCTGCATGTTAACGCCTGAAGCAAGAAAGACATTAAAAATCATTGAAACATATATGGAAAATATGCATTTGGATGGAATTGATATAAGTTTGCCTTTATTATTTATTGTACTACCAACAAAAAATATTCCTACAGGAGTGTTTTGGCAAGAAGGTCCATTATTATGGATACATTTATCTTATTCTCCTAACACTATTCTTACTAGGTATCCTTAGGCTGTAGGACAATTAATACTCAAAGGAATAAAAGCAGCAAAGGGAGTGTTTGGAGTTTCTCCCAATAAAATTATTACTCCATATATTATGGATCAAATTGATGAGTTAGCTAATGAGTTAAATACTTGGGCAATAATCATGTGCAAATCTAATGTTTCATTTGATAACCACTTACCAGCTAATCCTTTGTTGTCTTTTTGGTCTTCACATCCTGTAGTTTTCCCAAAAATGACAAGAAAAACACATATCATGAATGCTCCAAGTATATTCACTGATGGGTCAAATAATGGTACAGCAGCAGTAGTTACCCTTGATCAAACTTTTACATTTTTAGTACCCAAACAATCAGCTCAAAAGGTAGAGCTTAATGCAGCATTACAAGCTTTTGTGATGTTTAAAGATTCTGTATTTAATTTATTTTCCAATAGTCAGTATATAGTTAATGCTATAGTATCCCTTGAAGATGCTGGTAGGATTTCCCCTTCCTCTACTGTTTTCTCTTTGTTTTCCACTATACAAAGTCCAATCTGGGACAGAAAAGATCCATTCTTTATAGGACATATCAGGGTACATACAGAATTGCCTGGAGCCCTTAGTTTGGGCAATGATTTAGCAGATAAAACTACACATGACATACGTATTTTTTCTATGCTAGAAGAAGCTACAAATTTTCATAAATCCTTCCATGTCAATGCAAATTCTTTAAAAAAGCTTTTTAAAATAACTAAGGAACAAGCTAGACAAATAATAAACAATGTCAAAATTGTGTGACCTTTTTACCACAAGTTAATCTTGGAATCAATCCTAGAGGACTGATACCTAACCATATTTGGCAGATGGACGTCACATACTTTCAGAATTTGGAAAATTAAAATATTTGCATGTTACAGTTGATACTTCTTCTGGATTTTTGATGGGCTCCCTTCATGCCGGAGAAAAAACTAAAGATATTATAGCTCGTTGCTTACAAAATTTTGCCACTGTGGGCATTCCAAAACAGTTAAAAACAGATAATGGCTCTGGCTATACTTCCACCTCTTTTTAAGCAATTTTGCTCATCATTTGGCATTACTCATATAACAGGAATCCCATACAATCCACAGGGACAAGGCATAGTTGAAAGAGCTCATCAAACTATTAAAATGTACTTGTTAAAGCAAAAAGAGGTAATTGGGAAGGGGTATATATCCCCCAAAGATAAACTTAAAATAACTCTTTTTACTCTAAACTTTTAAAATTTGGATTCATCAGGGCTTAGTGCTGCAGAAAGGCACATGTGTCCAAAAAATGTACATAAGCCCAAGGTACTTTGGAAGGATATTCTAACAGGACAATGGAAAAGTCCTGACCCAGTGATTGTCTGGAGTCGGGGTTCTGTTTGTGTGTTTCCACAGGGAGAACAGCAGCTGATTTGGATTCCAGAGAGACTAACTAAAGCAATTTCTACAGATCAAAAAGAAGATGACTTGGCTCAAATCATAACAGCTGATATCCAGAACTTCAGTTTAGCTATCCTTACATCTGCGACAGTGGTTCTCCCACACCTGGAGGCTAATGAATAATGAGCACCATTAAGGCCTATTTCAAATGTAAAAAAACCTTGGGGCTTGCTTGTGGGAATACCTTCAGACCCATATGCAAGTTACAGGAAGAAGGATGGGATATCAAAAGAAGAGTCAAACCCAGGTGGTAACCAGGATGCTTTTTCAATATCTATTTTATTATTGCCCTCTCCCACATCATGAAGTTCTATTTTATTTTTTGAGCTCACACAGACCTAGGTTAATGTTTTTCTAATCAGTTCTATTTTTTGACTGTGGAGTTTTTAAACATTGCAATGGAGATTTCACCTGTGAAAAAATACAAGGCCTTTACTATTATGTTTTGTGTTGCATGTATTGTGTTATGTGTGCACACTTGTGTTTTGTGTTGTATGTCTGTGTGTGCGTATGTCCATATATCATATATGAGGAGCGCTCATGAAAAAATGGATCCAAATATTTTTTTTATTCACGTAATTTAAATGGTTTATTTTAAATTGGGTAAACAGCTGTTGAGGATTGTTTTAAAATATGAACAAAAAAGGAGGTTAACAGATCTGTTTGTTTACTTTCACCTTTCCTTTTCATTATACCTAATTCTATTCAGGATACTAAATTGTTTAGAAAATTGCTTTTTTTAGTGCCTGCTGGAATGTTACATAATTTTTTTTTAGCCATCATTGCCAGAATTCCTATCTTCATCCCAGTGCCCGTGAAGACAAAGACTTTGTGATAGCTATCACAACAAACTGTATAAACTGATGCATCAATGAATAATGAACTCAACAAGTAATGCTCAATCAAGGAGTTGATTTACTTTGGGAGGAAATGGACATATTAATGGATTCCTCTGCTTTGAACTACTTGCAGAACTTGCCTGGACTATGTATCACTTGTATGCATTGTGAACTATCTGTTGGTGTAGCGAATTGTGGTAGTGCCGGGGTATCTGCTGATGATATCATTGGTGGTACAGTTTTTCCAAAAGGAGCTGTCAGTGGCTTGATATCGTGGCATTTTGTATCCTCCTCCCTTCTGCTTGCGCCAGGTTGTTTATGGTGTTTGTGTAAAAACCACTATCCACAAGTATGGCTAAATGCTGGGCCAGTAGTCAATGATGGGTAAGGTCCAATTGCAATGGTACCAACCTAAGACAGGAGGCTGACGCCTTGAGGTCAGCTCATCTGATGACGGGTAAGGACCATATGTAGTATTGGACAACCTAAGACAGGCACGGTCCCTAAGCCACATACTTGTTTAATTAAACAGAAGTGGGGAGATGTTGAGAGCCACAGCCAAGTTGGGATGGCGCCTGGCATTTTGCCAGAAGGAGTGGTTGGGAGGTGATGCCAGTGAGCCATTGGGATGATGGTAATTAAGTTAAGCTGTGTATAATTATTAAGATAATGACTGATTGCTGTAACTGGATGATGCTAAATTGAAACAAGCTGTGTACTCAGTTGTGTATATAAACCTCTGCTGTCCGGCAATAAGGTGGCTCCTGCTATCTCGGGTGCCCGCTACTTTTGAGTTCTCGCAGAGTTCCTGTTGAGTTCCCGTTGGTTCTTGTGGAGTTTCCGTGGAGTTCTGGAGAGTTCCCTTTGGGTTCGGGCAATAAAGTAGTTCCTGTTTGAACCTACAAGTGGCTTGTGACCTCCTGGTTTTGTGCCCAGTCAGACTGCAGCAAATAGGCACGTGCACCACACCAGGATGAAGCTCCGTTTTCTTACTTACTTTGGTTTTTTGTTTTTCTTCCTTCCTCCATTTGTTCCTTTTTTTCTTTTATTGGTGGTGGTGGTGGGGGGCACTAGGCATTTAACCCAGGGGTTCTTAACCACTGAGCCACAACCCCAGAGTTTTTTATGTTTTGTTTTGAGACAGGTCTTGCTTGCTAAGTTGCTTAGGGCCTCACTGAATTGCTAAGGCTGGCCTTGAACTTGTGATCCTCCTGCCTCAGCCTTCAGAGTTCCTGGGATTGCAGGCATTTGCCACCATGCTTGAATTCTTTCTAAATACATGTGGATGCCTTTAAAATTTACACCACTGATTATGAGTGAACTTGCCTATAATTTTGTTTATATGATTTATTATGTTCATTAGCAGTTGAGGTTTACTAACCTCCTAAAATGAGTTGGCAAGATCTCCCTTCACCAATTTTCAGTTACTATGCATAAAGTCTGGTATTAGCCAGCTTACCATTGCTGTGAGGAATGCCTGAGAGCATCAGCTAATGAAGAGGAAAGGTTTATTTGGTTCACAGCTGTGGGGGTTTCCCATCCAAAATTGGTTGCCCTGTTACTTTGGGGCCTGTGGTGAGGTAGAGCATCAGGTGGGAGTGTATGGCAAAATCCTTGCCCTCAGGATGCAAGAAAGGGGGAGGGAGTTCCCAGAATCCTCTTCAAGGGCATTCCCCCAGTGACCTAAAGCCCTCCTACTGAGCCCCACCTTCTGAGGTTCCTATTGCTTCCCAGTAATGCCAAGCTGGGGACAAGCCTCTAAACACTGGAGCACTTGGGGACACCCAGGTGTGAGCTGCAGGGCAGGGTCACCAGTCCTTGGCAGTCTGGCTCATCCATATCTTGGGCCTTTTAGGGCTGGGTAGCCCTTTCCATTTCTTGACTTGGAACCAGTGTCTCTTTCTTTTACTAGTTTATAACACTTTGTATTTTTCATAAATTTATCAGTTTATATAACATCAGATTTATTTCTGGGATTTTTTGTGATGGCCTCTTTTAAAATTTTCATTTTAATTCTATATTTTTATGATTTGGACTTCTGTTAATTTCAAACTGTAAAAGTTTTGTCTTTTTTCAATAGTTTGAAAAAATGTTTTTCAAGTCTTTCCTCTTTCTGCTTGCTTCTGCATCTTACCTTTGTTGTATTCCAGTACATTCTTTCTTTCTTTCTTTTTTAAAATTTCTTTTAGTTGTGATGGACATGGTACCTTTATGTTATTTATTTATGTGGTGCTGAGGATGGAACCCAGTGCCCCAGGTATGTAAGACGAGCACTCTACCACTGAGCCACAGCCCAGTCCTTTTCCAGTACTTTGTGTGTGTCAGGCAGACAGGGTGCTGACACCATTGTCCTTGCAGTCCAGTGCTAAGGAACCAGGCTTCCGAGCTGGTGCCACTTTGTGATGCTCACTGCGCCTGCAAATCGGTCAAATGGGAAAGATGCCTCAAGGACATGGTGTCCCTGTTCCCTCTATCCATGGCCTTGGCTGAGAAGACTAAGAGGCTGAAAGTGACTTGGTCTTAATGGGAGGCTCCTGGTCAGATTCCTTCTGCTCACTGTTGGGCTGCTGGTGGGCAGCAGCTCAGTTGTAGAACGCAGCCTCTCCTGTGAGCCGGCAGAGTCTGCTCTCCCTTTCTGATCCAGAGATAAGCCAGGACAATCTTATGTATAGAATTTGGACTGCTTTTTTGTGACTCTCCTTTCCTTCTCTTCTGGAGATTGTGTTGACTCAGGACCTGCCCCTTCTGGGCCTCTAGTCTAGAGGACATTGAGTTTCCTGAGTTTCAGCTTCAGGCCTCATGCTGGGGTACTTGCCTGTCCTCTGGCTTGCATCTTAAAAATTGCCTCAAAACTCACCAGGCTGGTCTCATCTTCCAAGTTGTCTCTTCCCTCCCCAATCTGCTTGACTTTGTCCACCCTCTAAAGCTCCCCCTGCCCCTAGGATGGAACCTAGGGCCTTGACCCTTTCAGCAGTTTCTCCATCACTGAGCTGCATACCCAGCTGTAAGGTGTTTGACATTGGGAGGCTTTATGGTTAGGAATGTGGTGTCCCCCAAAAGCTCACGTGTGAGACAAAACAAGAAATTTTGGAGGTGAAATGATGAGATTATGAGATCTTTAATTTGGTCAATGGAATAATACACTGATGTGGATTTTTTGGGTGGTTACTGTAGGCAGGCAGGGTATAGCTGGAGGAGATATGTCACTAGGGGTTAATATATTGTCCCTGGAATGCAGAGCTCTTTTTGCTTCCTGATTGCCATGTTCTGAGCTACTTTCCTCTGCTATGATTACTATTCAAGATGGTGGCAGACCATGGTGTCAACCACATGGTGCTGGTTCTGCAGGAATGTAGGGTGCTAGAGTTAGGGGATCATGGAGGCTTCTCCCATAATTGAGAGATGCCAGGGCTGGGGTTGTGGCTCAGGGGTTGAAGCACTGGGTTTGATACCTAGCACCACATAAAAAATGAAATAAACAAAGCTTAAAAAAATAAAAAGAAATGTCAATACTGTTAGGTGCAGAACAGGCTGAACTATGTTATCTGCAGGGCAGGCTGAACAAATGTTAGCTGCAGGATGGCCCACGCACTCAAACCCCCCTCTGTCTGGTCCTTTATCACCTGTTTGCGTCAAAGCTGAACATTCAACCCCCACTCAAGGCTCAACACTCAACCCCCCTTGTGCCAACTAGGCAGCTTGCAGACCCAGAGGCCCCATTATATTTGGGCTTTAAAAACTCCCTCCTGCTGGGCCCCTCTCTCTCTCTTGCTCTCTTGCTCTGTCTCTCTCTCTTGATCTGTCTCCCTTGCGCGCATGCTCTCCTGTCTCTGTCTCTGTCTCTCTCTCTCTCTCTTTTCTCCTCTCTTGCACTGCTGCAAAAAGATCTCTTGGTCGCTCTGAGTGTTGTGGTCACTTTCCTTTCATTGGTGCCGAAGACTGGGAGAGGGTTAAAACCCACTTTTAGGTCCCTCTTCCTTCTGAAGTGCCACTCACCGGATGACCTGAACCCATTTTCTCGAAATACTATGGGACATCTGCTGAGGAAAGCTGCAGGCATCAATCTGAGACAAACCAAGAGAGAGGCCATGTGGGCTACAACCAGCAAGGTCTAGGGGCAGAGCTGCACAAGCCCTTTAGAGGGAGTATTATGGTACCATGTGTTCCAGATGCTGGACACAGAACTGTAGGACTTATTTACCAGCTGGATTTCAGTCTTACTTTGATCCCATCCCTTCTTTCTATGCCCCTGTTCCTCCCCTGTGGAATGGAAATGTTTATTCTGTGTCTTTCTATGTTGGATATATGTAACTTGCTTTTGATCTTTATGGGGAAAACATCAATGGGTTTGCCTTGAGTCTCCGATGAGCTGGTAGCTCTTTTGGCCACAGCGGCAAAACACTGCCTGACAGCAGGGCTGGCTGCCAGCTCACTGCACATGCTTCTCACCGTCATGGTGCATGGAGAAGTATGATGTTTATTGTTTAAGGCACCCTTGATCAGATTAGGGAAGTTCCCTTATATTCCTAATTGCTGAAGATTGTTAAAAATCAGTAAGTAATTTTAAAATCACTAGGTATTTTACCAAACATTCTTTTTTAATATTTATTTTTTAGTTATAGGTGGACACCATATCTTTATTTTATTTTTATGTGGTGCTGAGGGTCGAACCCGGTGCCTCATGCATGCTAGGCATGTGCTGTATTTCTAAGCCACAACCCCAGACCTTATCAAACATTCTTACAAAGTGTTTTGTTCTGCACATATTGATATGTTTGCAGGATTTTCACCTTTGTTCTATGAATATGGTGAATGGATAGAGTGCTTTTCAAATTAAATAAATCTTATTTTCCTGAAAGAGGCCAATTTGAACATATTATTATTATTATTCATGTATTGCCAGGTTATCTAGTTTCTTAAAACTGTTTAGAATATGCCCTGCTTTGTTCATGGGTGGGAGTAACCTTAAAGATGCCTATTGAGTTTAAGGGTCAGAGCCACTCTGGGTGTGCTGGGCAGGGGTTACATTTTGAAGTAGAGAAACCCTGAAGGTACAGAGAGAAGCTGGAGCGTGCAGATGGCCTTCCTCAAGGAAGGCCCAACGTACCAACTTAGCTCGGTATTGAGAACTAAGATCACCTTTGCCAACCAAACTTAATGTGTTTTTTTTTTCTCCAGAAACATCTTTCTAGGAAAATATGACTAAACCATTATGTAACTTCACTGCTGCAGAAGAATCATGGTAAACAGTTTGCCAGTAAGTCCAGGAACTAGCTCACCTCTCAGAGCCTTCATCTGGATGCATCTGTGACTTTTATCACTGGCTGAGGGCTGGTCCCATCACAGCAAGGTCCTGCACTGGAAGACAGACCATCATCCACCCGAGCCCAGACTGAAGTCCATAAATTCCTCTCAGGCTGCCCACTTGGAGCAGAGGATCCTCTGCCAAGATGCGGTCCTCACTGCTACTGTCAGTTGGTAATCTCATCTGTGCTCATTCCACAAGTTTTTGCTGGGCTATTGGCAGTGAATGATCCTGAAGGTTCCTGAGATCCTTTTGAGCCCCACTCATGCTTCAGAACAAATCTGCCCTCCAGGACCAGCGCCCTCCTCTTGATCCTTACACTTGGCTCCACAGCATGGGCTGCTGTGATGCCGCAGGGAGCTCGTCTGGTGAGCATGTGCTCCCGCATGCCCAGCGGAAACCTCTGTACAAAAGCTCTGATGGTTTGATCAGACCGTGAGTGCTTTCACTCTGGGACCTTGCCTTGCCCAGCAACTACTGCTCTACGCTGGTCCTTGTCTTTTCAGGAAGAGGATGGATGGATGAATAGCATGCAGGGAAACCATCACTTGAGTGGCTCCAAGTGCTAATGAGATTAGAGGGTCTCTTAAACCGCCTGTTTTTGTTGTTATTTGTACTGGGGATTGAATCCAGGGGTGCTCTACCACTGAGCCACATCCCCAGCCCTTTTTAGTTTTTATTTCGAGACAGCAACTCACTGAATTGCTGAGGCTGGCCTCCAACTTGGAATCCTCCTTCCTCAGCCTCCTGAGTTGCTGGGATTACAGGTGTGTATTTTTAGTTTGTTTTTCACACAATGAAATTATTTAAACCTTTACCATGAAAAAATATATAGGACAAAAGTTACCAAAATCAGGGCTAGGGATGTAGCTCAGCAAAAGAGAGCTTGCCTAACACTGGGTTCCCTTTCCAGTACTACAAAAACAAACTAAAATGTTACCAAAATCAGGAGAGAGGACACACCATTGCAGAGCCTGCATAGATTAAATGGATGATGACATCATGAGCAGATGCATGCCAGAAGTTCTGACACTGATAATACACAGGAGAATCCTAGCACACACCATGCTTAGGCCCACTTGAGGGGGGAATACCCAGAATAGCTCTGTACCTACTAAATAAATTTCCAGTCAAAACCTTCCCACAATGGAAATATAAGGTCCAGGTGAAATCTACTGAACACTTAAAAAGAAGTAGCAATTCTACAGACTGTTCCAGCAAACAGAAGAGGGGACACTTACCAACTCATCTTGTAGGGTCAGAATCACCCCTGCATAAGAAGCAGATGATGACATGACTACAGGAGAAAACTACAGACCAATATCCTCATGTATCTAGATGTAAAAAGTTCTAAGTGAATCTTAGCAATATAGAAGGATGATAATGCCTCTTGACCAACAGAGCACATCCTGACACTGCAGTGTTGGTTGAACATAGGAAGCCAATCCACACATTTCCTGTTTTAAAGCAAACAAACGTCTCAGAAGATGCAGAAGAGCCTTGACAGACTTCAGTATCCAGTTGTGATGAAAAACTATCAAATCTGAAAAGCCTCTCACAGCATAAGGACAAGGGGGTGGCAGGTACACCGTTTGACACTGGCATTCAGCACACACTCTTCACGACAGCCCAGGAGTGGAACAGCCAGAGCTGTCGGTAATGAAGGAATGGGCAAAGTTACACCAGGGGTACTACTCATCCACAAGAAAGAACAGAGTACTGATCCCCACAACAGCACCGTTGACTGGAAGGTCTTGTGCTCCCTGAGCGAAGCTAGCAGGGATGTTGTGTGCTGTGTGGTCTGTTTATGTGACACGATGACACATGTCCTGTGTCGGCAAATCCACAGAAATGGGGTAGATTGGTGGTATTGGGATCTGGAGCAGGGAGTGGTGTGACCAGTGGACAAAGGATTTCTGTTGGGGTGGGAAGGTGTTAAGTAAGGTGATGGTCGCACAACTTTGTAGATATCTAAAACCTACTGAGTCAAGACTTTAAAAGGGTGATTCAGGGTATTGATCACACCTCAGTATAGATATCTTAATGCACAAGGAACAGACTCACAAATGATTTGAAGTGACCAGAGTGGAGATGCTCAGTCTGCCGGGGCACAGTGCCAGAAATGGGCCCAAGATGGAACAGGTATTTCACCAAAGAATATAACAGGCTGATTAAAAAGACGCTTGAGAATTGGTTACTAGAGAAATGAGCTTTAAAGCTACACTGAGGTGCTAACGTACTACAACAGCTCAAATTAAAAAGTCTGACTGCACATGAGCTTGGTAGGATGTCGAGGAGCTGGGACTCTGAAACACTGCTAGGGATATGTGAAGCTATTATCCCTCTGGAAAATCTGTTTCTTCAAACACGAAACCTGTGCTGACCCTGTGGTCCAGCCCTCCAGTTCCAAGATGGTCACTCAAGGGGAGCCCCAGAAGCACGTGTACACAGAGGGAAGGCATGGGGAACTTGTGGCCCAGCACTGTAGCATCCTTCTCAACAGAGGAAGGGATGGACTACTGATGCCATGGCCTGGACAGACCTCAAAACAGCCATGCCAACCACAGAGTGACTCAAGAGACCCATTGGCTGCTTCCACTGTCACAGAGGGAGAGCAGGTTGAACAGAGGAACCATAGGTAGATGGGGGTTGTCCAGCGTGAGTCACCAGGAAGGGCCGAGGAAGCCTGCAGGGTGGTTGTGTTCATTGTGGATGGTGGATATGATGTCACATTGGTCAGAAGAAGGCCCATGGCTCAGTGGTAGAGTGCGTACTGGTGTGAAGCCCTGGGCTCCATCCCCAGCACTCCATAGAAAAAAAAGACCAGATGGTACAGTTCCAGTTTGTTGTATGTCAGCCATACCTTAGTAAATGTGTAACAAAGGGAGAAAGGAAATTTAATAATCTAATAATCCCTTTCTACTGATGCTGGACACTGGGAACTTTGACTGCAGAAGGAAAATGAAGTCCAGTCTGGAGCACAGACACCAGGTGAAGTCTTTTCTGTGTCTCCTCTGGGGAAGAAAGGCCCAGCTCCTGCAAAAAAGTGTTGGGTGGCTTTCTGGAACAACAGAAAGCATGAGTTTTATTGGGTGCTTGCAGGCAGGGTGCAGGTACTCTGGCTCCAGCAGGGCACAGGCCCTGTCTGGGGGTGGATGACTGAAGCACAGTCACAGCTGTCGGGCCCTGAGCTGAGGCCCAGCTGGGTGTTTGTCTTCTGACCCTACTGTCTTGTCATCAGAAAAGGCTGTAGGATCATCTGACTCACCCACTTGATTGTAGTTGGCCAGGTCTTTGGAGTGGCGATTTGAATCATGGTCTCTGATTGTCACACAGCAGGAGCTGTGCCTGTAGTGGGAACTTCCTGTGCAGAGGTGCAGGTCAAGACTGCCCAGTTGCCATGGTGACACCCTGCTTAAAGGAGGTTCTATGCAAGGCACAGGATTACCAGTCTTGACCCTGAGTTCAGACACCAGCTGAGAATTATGAGCTCAAGTTGATAATTATAATTGGTTATGCAGTACTCTGACCTTCAGTTCTGCATGCTTTGAAGAAACTTTCTTACAGACAATCCTTTTGATAATAAAACCTATGTAATGAACATGCTGAGCTAGCTCTGGGTCATTGTTCCTCCATCAGAGGACAGTGTCCCCCATGATCCCAGCTTTCTCTGTATATGTTTGTCCTTTTATCAATTCCCCATCATCCCTCACTGGTTTTCTGAACTAACAGGCGTGCTTTGTTGCATCACACGACTACCTCTGTCAAGGTTACTCCAAGTGAATTTGAGGACTAAATAAAGACCCAGATGCAGAAAGTATCTTTTCTTTGGATTCAGTGACTACTCCTCAGCCACAGTTCCCTCAAAGGGGACAATGCAGGCAAGAAAGAGAGCAAGGAGCACGTGCTGAACCCTTTTATTGGGGAGAAGCCATTCAAATGAGGTAGGGGTCATGTTTCAGGGAGTTGAGTCTAGCTTCATGATGTCTTGCTGTCAACAGGTTGACTGACATCTAGGAAGGCCACGCCCATCTCGTGTGGGGATCATAGACAGAGCCAGTAAAAATATGCATATGTTGCCCACCCAAACAGAGGGGCATTGTTGGTTCAGTCCACTCTATGCATTCAATGCTCATAGTTCACACACACACACACACACACACAGTGCCCTTTTTTACTGAAGAATTATAGCCATGTAATTTTTTATAAAACTCTTGTTTTCTTTTGTTTGTTTTGGTACCAAGGATTGAACCCAGAGGTACTAGACCACTGAGCCACATTCCCCAGTTCTCACTGAGTTGCTTAGTACCTTGCTTTTGCTAAGGCTGAACTTCGTGATCATCCTGCCTTAGCCTCCCAAGCTGCTAGGATTACAGGCATGCACCACCGCACCCAGGAAAACTCTTTTTTTTTTAAATTCTATATTTTTGAGCTTGCTGTGACCTTCATGGACATTAATTCCAGGGAGATAACCAGACTGGATGATGAGGGGATGGAGAAAAGACAGACACATAAATAGAGAAAAATCTGGGGCTTGGTGGTTCAGCCAAACTCTGATGGAGAAAGACTGACCATGACCAGTCTCAACATGTTTATTATTAAGTTTTATTGGAGCAAGGGTGCTTGTAGGAAAGTTTCTTCAAAGCAAGTAGAGCGAAGCTCATAAGTAAGAACAGCCCAGTTATGGTTACCAGTTTGCACCCATAACTTTCTGCCTGCAGAGAGCTGGCATCTACAACTCCAGGTTAAGAACCAAATAGCCCTGTGGCTGGCACAGAATCTCCTATCGAACAGGGAGGGTGTCAACATAGCAACTGGGATATCTCAATCAGAACTTTCATACCAAGAGCTCTCCAGAGGGGCATTGTCTCTGGCAGAGGACATTTTCAAAACCCATGATTCAGGGGCTGGGGATATTTCTTAGTTGGTAGAATGCTTGCCTCAAATGCACAAGGCCCTGGGTTCAATTTCCAGTACCGCCAAAAAAAAAAAAAAAAAAAGATTCAGTCTCTGCTCCTAACATGAGCTCATGGTTTTATGGAGAATTCACATTTGATCTTGCACACCTATGTGGGAGGCCATCCTCGCATGTGATTTGAATTACCTCCCTGGCTAGGTGAGAGGCATTTAGACACAGCTGTGTTAGAGCTTTCCCCACCCTTTTCCAGGTCCAAGGGCTTGTCCGTGCAGAGTCGTGCCTGGCCACTGCCCTGAAGATCCAATCGTCGCCTCTGACCTTGGGATGTGACCCCCCTTAACCTTCATTGGATGGGATTTTCCCTTGAATTTTTTGTTTCCCAATAAAAGCCCACTCCCTGGCGTATTCTTTCTCTCTAGTCTCTTCTGTAAACCTCACCACCACATTAGGTGGCTGGAGGCGGGAGCTAGGAGAAGCCATCCCGGAGTGGTATTAAAGGTAATAAGAGTCTTGTCTCTTTAATTTAAAACTCCCTAGCATTTACTCATGAATCAAACCTTCTTTCATGAAGCCAGCGCTGGTCACATGGCAGAAGTGGTGCCCAGAAGTGAGGTGTGAGTAAATTGACTAGGTTGAGTTAGGGAGTGCACTATAGAAATACGGAATTTGTGACATTTTTAGGATCGTGGAAGTACCAGGCAGTTTTTGGAGAGAAGGAATGTTAAAAAATTTTAAAAATGGGAAATTCAACTTCTACTGTTAAAGACATGTATTTGACTATTTTAGAGACAATAATTAATCAGAAGGAAAAGCAAGTTAAAAAGACTCAGTTGCTATAATTCTTAAAGGTTGTAGGTGAATTTTGCCTTTGGTTTTGTGACCAAGATTCACCAAATTTACATACATGGGACAAATTAGGAAGGAAATTACATAAAATTTGCCTTTCTAATAAATTACCTGGAGGGGCTGGGGATGTGGCTCAAGCGGTAGCGCGCTCGCCCGGGTTCGATCCTCAGCACCACATACAAACAAAGATGTTTGTCCGCCGAAAACTAAAACAATAAATATTTAAAAAAAATAAATAAAGTAAATTACCTGGAAACTTTGAAAGTATACAAAAGGTTTGGCCTGCATTAGAGACCTGTCTTTTTGATTATATGGGTCATAGTCAGTGGCCCCCTGAAGATCTATTGAAAGGTATTCAGAGAGCCATTAAGTCTATTCAAATGGAAAAATTGCCTGAGGCTAAGAAAACTCCTTTCATCTAAGCCAGCTAAAAACTAAGACAAATTATATTCAAACAAAAATCCTCAGGGCAAAACCGAAAGTAAAAAACTTAGCCTTGCCTGAACTAAACCAGAGTAATCCTGAGGAAGACCATAGAGAGGAGGCCTCCGGGAGGATAGAAGGTCCTTCTCCCAGAGAGGAAAATCCGGAAGAGATTCATAGAAAGAAAGTCCTACTCCTCCACATGGGGTACAAGCCCAGATTCAACATGGCGACAGGGGAGAATCTACAGAGGAATTGCAGTCTGAGGGAGAGGAATCGGATAATGAAATACAGGATTTACCAGGGAATTTCAACAGGCTGTGCTTATCAGCACCTGCCCCAGCCATTGTCTGTTAAAAGGACGAATTTTAACAGATACTCTGAGCTGGCAATGACTTTTCTTACTCCATTCCAGTGGGGAATTAGGAAGGCACAGGAAGCTGGGGAAGATACTAGAGAATTTCAACTCTTCCCAGTTTTTGAACAGGTTAATGATCAAGACCAGCATGTTCGTGTCCACGTGGTAATTCCTTTTAAAACTATTAAAGAGTTAAAAGCCTGCGAGGTCTACTGTCCAAATTCACCATTTGTGCAGAGCTTGCTTGAGACTATTTGCTCTCAACCACTCCCTCAACTTTCCACCACCAGGGCTTGCTTGAGTGGGGGGGATTTTCTACTTTGGAGGTCATACTGGACAGACTTTTGTTCCAAGCAAGCAGAAAGGAATCAGACAAGATCTCCAAACACCCATGGACATGTTTTTATCAACAGGTGAATTTATTGATTTGGAAAGGCAGCTAAATTATAATATATTTCTGTGTACGATCAGATTACAACCTGTGCAAAGTGTGCCTGGAGACAGATTGCCTCCAGGGACCAATCTAACTTAGTTCTGACTAAAGTTAAACAAGGTGCCAATGAGCTTTATTCTGATTTTGTAGCGCGACTCTATAAACTGCAAACTGTTCCATTGGCAATCCAGGTGCTTGTGAGTTTATTGTTAAGCAATTGGCATTTGAAAATGCAAATAAATGTTGTCAGGATGTTCTCAGACCCCATAGAAAAAAGGGCCCAGTTTCAGAATTTATTCGCTTGTGTTCTGATATTGATCCAGCCCATTTACAAACAATTACGCTCTCCGTGACTTTAAAACAAACTCTGCAGCCCCAAGAATTAGTACACAGACCCCGCAGGAGATGCTTTCATTGTGGGGAGAGCGGTCATTACTCGTAATGCTCATAATTTTAAGCTCAGTGCTCCCTCTGCTGTTGGTTGCAGATATTACAGGGTTGAAGACCACATGGCGGACCAAGATGGCGCTGATCAGCCCGCCTTCTTGCCTGGTAGGAAGACAAAAAACTTCCAGTCGGCCATCCCCAGGCCGAAAAAACAGGGGAACCAGGAGGAAGGTCACGCAATTTAACATCATCACTGCATGGGAGCCGCCATTTTTACTGGAGCGAATTTCACAGACAGTTTCTTTACGACCCTCAATGACAATTGAATTAAATCCGGAATTAGCTCCTATAAGAGATAACTTTCCTGATGCATATATTATTCAATTTATGGATGATATATTATTGGCTCATGCTAATCCAGAAGTACTTTCGGAAATTTTTACTCAGAGGCTTCACTTACAGCAATGGGTTTGTGCATTGCTCCTCAAAAGATACAAAAGATGCCTCTCTTTCAATATTTAGGTCAGATAATTCAAGGACATACAATCCTTCCTCAAAATCTACAGATAAAAGTTAAGGAATTACATACCCTTAATGATTTTCAAAAATTATTAGGAGATATTAATTGGCTGAGGCCATCCTTAAAACTGACTACTTTTGATTTAAGTCCTTTATTTCAGATATATTCAGATTTCAGAGATCCTTCTCCAACCTCTCCACATGAGCTGACAATAGCGGCTAGAACAGCTTTTTAAAAGGTTGAAAGTGCAATTAAAAATGCACAGCTTACTAGAATTAATCCTAAAGAACTAGTGAATTTATTAATATTTTTAACTGTGCATACCCCAACAGGAGCAATATGGCAAAGATTGGGAATTATTGAGTAGATTCATTTAGCCCACTCTCCCCAAAAGACATTAATTCCTTTTCATGACTCTATTGCTCAATTAGTAATTAAAGGTAGAATGAGAGTTTTACAATTAATTGGATCTGAACCTGATATTATAATTATTCCATTTTCTGTTCATCAAAATAATTGGCTTTTTCAAGCTTCTAGTTTATGGCAAATAGCTTTTGCTGATTTTCCTGGTCAGATAGAAAGTCATTACCCTCGTGATAAAATTATTCAATTTGCATCAATAACACCACTTATTTTTCCAATGATTGTACGTGCCGAGCCCATAGATGGAGCCCTATTGGTGTTCACTGATGGTTCAAGCTCAGATAAAGCAGGTTTTTATAGCCATGTTCACACATAGGTAATACAAACCTCACATACTCTGCCAAAGAGCAGAGCTACAAGCTCTCATTTGTGCCTTAAATTACTTTACAAATGAGCCTATTAATATTTATTCTGACAGCTTATATGCAGTCAGAGTTACCAAAAATATTGAAACTTCAGTTATTGGATATACCTCATCATAAGAGCTATTTAAATTATTTCATAATCTACAAAAGGAGATGCAAATACGAAAATACCCATGT
The DNA here is from genome assembly GCF_021218885.2 of Marmota monax. Lineage (NCBI taxonomy): Eukaryota > Metazoa > Chordata > Mammalia > Rodentia > Sciuridae > Marmota > Marmota monax. The sequence continues at coordinate 28,053,970 of NW_026694710.1, read as the reverse complement.
TTCATAGGACACATATGAGCTCACACTAATCTTCCAGGACCTTTAACTTCAGGTAATGACAAAATTGATAAATTAGTAGCTGTTTGTCAACAGATGTCTCCATATAATTGTGCACAAGCTTCACATTCCTTACATCATCAAAATGCTTCTAGCTTATGTAAAAAAATTAATATTACCAGACAACAAGCTCGTCAAATTGTAAATCACTGCCCTAAGTGTGTTATACACACTCCATCTCTGCTATCGGGTAAATACCCATGGATTAAAACCAAATCAAATATGGCAAATGGATGTAACTCATATTCCTCAATTTGGTAAACAGTGTTATGTACATGTAATAGTTGATACACATTCCAGATTTATTTTTGCCACAGCATGTACAAAAGAAAATACTCAACATGTAATTTCTCACTGCCAAGCAGCCTTTGCTGTGTTAGGATGCCCTTTACAGATTAAAACAGATAATGCACCAGCTTATGTAAGCTCTTCTTTTCAACAGTTTTGCCAAGAGTTTCAAATTGACATAAAACAGAAATTCCTTATAATCCCCAAGGTCAAGCCATTGTGGAACGAGCTCATCTATCTATTAAGCTGCAGTTACAAAAATTAAAAGAGGGGAATAGGTTTATGACTCCCCAAAATAGCCTCAACCATGCCTTGTTTGTTTTAAATTTTTAAAATTGTGACGCAGAAGGTCACACTGCAGCTGAGAGGCATATGTCTTCCGCAGCAACAGGCCCTTTAGGTAGAGTTTTGTGGAAAGACTTACAGACTGGTCAATGGAAAGGCCCAGATGCAGTGATTATGTGGGGCAGAGGTCATGCTTGTATTTTTCCAGAAGGGGATTTTCGTCCTATCTGGGTGCCTGAATGCGCAATCAGACATGGAAGAGATAGAACCGAGATTCAAGCAACTGAAAATCGACCCAGAGAAGCCTCCACTCAAAAGGAAGAGATATCAAACAAGGATGAAGAGGAACCCACATGTCCCAGCTGAAAAGCTGATCTCATGGGAAGACGTGAAGAAGCTGACAACACACGCTTCGCGAATAATTTGACTCCTAGGAAGGAATAAGACCCCATTGATGATGGTAGCTACAGTGATTGTCCTGGAGGGCTGTCAGGTAAAAGGGAGTCAAGCAGACACTTACTGGACATATTTCCCAGATCCACCCCTGGTACATCCAGCTGTGTGGACTGGAGAATCTATTCCAGTGTTTACTAATGACTCATTCATGATGGAAGGATTTACAGATACTCCTATTACTCCCAGTCATGTGACTAGATTTAATTATTCTGGCTACAGTGACCAATTACCTTTGTGTTGGTCTCACAATAAACATGCTGGCTGTCTGAGTATCATTTGAGGAAAAGACAGCGGTTGGGAGACCTAGACTGACTAATTATTCTATTTATGGAGACTTAAAACCTTATACTAGATCAGTGATTAAAATGGGACTTTCCCATAACAAACCAGTCATTTCTGCAAAACCTCCACAAATAACTCACTGTCCAAATAGTTCTACGATTGAGATTGGCACCTTTCCTAGATGGATAGATTGTGTAAATACCCTTCCAGTACAACATAAGGTGTCTAAAGATAGTGGGTATATTTTAGACTGGTCTCCAAAAATTGATAAAGACAATTATTAAAAAATTCTGCTATGACACCTGCAGGATTTGTTAGTAAAATTTTGACTTACAGTGAGGGAGGTATTCAAAAAGATGTTTGGCACTTAATTCCTGCCTCAGAATTCTTACATTTTACAGACAAACCTTTACCAAAATTTGTTGGCAAGAGCTGTAAGGAGGGATCTTGCTATGGCTTATGAGCCTGTGTCCGATCTCCTTACGTTTTGATTATTGGAAATGTAAAAGTTAAATGGATAGATGACAGGTATGTTGTAACATGTAACAGATGTAACCTAACCAATTGTATTACTAGGTATAATAGAGGAAAAGGAGTGCTGATACTTCATCAGCCCTCTTTTGTTTTATTGCCTGCTAATATTTCAGAGCCATGGTATGCTGATGCTGGTTTCCAAGTCTTACAGCAAATTCATACCCAGCTAGTGATACCTAGACGTGCCATTGGAATTATAATTGTGGGAGTTATGGCCTTGGTTTCTTTCATTGCATCCACTGTCACAGCCTCAATAACTTTGTCTCAAGATATTCAACATGCAAAATTTATTTATTTTTAATTTTTTAAAAATATTTATTTTTTAGTTGTAGTTGGACCAATACCTTTATTTTATTTTATTTATTTTTTTATGTGGTGCTGAGGATTGAACCCAGGGCCTTGCACGTGCTAGGCGAGCACTATACAGCTGAGCCACAGCCCAGCCCCGTAAAATTTCTTAATAATTTAGCCCAAAATACTTCCAAGGCTCTGTGCAATCAAGTAAATATTGATGAGAGGATTGAGACTAAGTTAAACTCCTTAGAGGCGACTGTTATAAATATAGGTAATGAACTTTCAGCTTTAAAGTTTAAAGAAAGGCTTAAATGCCACACAAGTTATAAATATGTGTGTGTTATAGCTGCCAAGTACAATGCTTCTCTCTGGGATTGGGAGAAGGTTAAGAACCATTTGTTGGGTATTTGGCAAAATAATAATAATAGCTTGAATCTTTTGGAACTCCATCATCATATCCAAGATATTCAAAATAATAGAGCTGATTTTTTGGATCCTTCTTCTTTGGCTAATCAAATATTGAAGAAATTAAATGGATTTAACCCTGGAAATATTCTTAAACACTCGGCCTGGTACATTATTGGATTGTTCTCTTTGCTGTTAATTTTTTGTGTGTGTTGTAATTATAGGATGGCGAGTCTTCAGAGCGAGAGTGCAAAGGCTCGAGAGAGTAAATCATTGCCTGCTTTTTAAAAGAAAAAAGGGGGAATATGTGGGAGGCCATCCTCGCACGTGATTTGAGTTACCTCTTTGGCTGGGTGAGAGGTCCTTAGACACAGCTGTGTTAGAGCTTTCCCCACCCTTTTCCACGTCCAAGGGCTTGTCCGTGTAGAGGTGTGCCTGGCCACTGCCCTGAAGACCCAATTGTCGCCCCTGACCTTGGGATGCTGCCCCCCTTAACCTTCATTGGATGGGATTTTCCCTTGAATTTTTTGTTCCCCAATAAAAGCCCACTCCTTGGCGTGTTCTCCCTCTTTCGATAGCCTCTTCTGTAAACCTCGCCACCGCATTAGGTGGCTGGAGGCGGGAGCTAGGAGAAGCTGTCCTGGAGTGGTATTAAAGGTAATAAGAGTCTTGTCTCTTTAATTTAAAACTCCCTAGCATTTACTCATGAATCAAACCTTCTTTCTTGAAGCCAGCACTGGTCGCGTGGCGGACACCTAAATTAATGTATTTTTCTGATCAGTCTTATCTAACTGTAGAGATTTTTACACTCTTTGTTCAGAGACCAGTTTTTCAACAGTTGACTCTCAAATATATTAGAAAATTTCTTCTTACAAAATCCTAAGGAGAGGGGCTGGAGTTGTGGCTCAGTGGTTGAGTGCTCATCTAGCATGAGCAAAGTCCTGGGTTCGATCCTCAGCATCACATAAAAATAAGATAGCGGTATTGTGTCCAACTACAACTAAAATATTTTTTAAAAAATTCCTAAGGAGGACATACACATGATGATGTTGGGATTAAGTCTGGTAGTCATCAAGGATATATAGCTGGATACCTGAACCTTTTTTTTTAATATTAATTTTTAGGTGTAGATGGACACACTACAATGCCTTTATTTTTATGTGGTACTCAGGATCGAACCCAGGTCCCGCCCATGCTAGGCAAGCGCTCTACCGCTGAGCCACAATCCCAGCACCTCTGAACCTTTGATTTCAGTGTCCATACCAAGGGGTATGGACAGCTCTGCAGTATCTATCAGACTTTACACCTGACAGTTCCACTGTACAGACCTACCATATATTTAAGTCATAATGTAAAAGTCTGAAAGGCTCTATTTTAATTTTTTTTAAGAGAGAGAAGTTTTTTAATATTTATTTTTTAGTTTTTTGGTGGACACAACATCTTTATTTTATTTTTATGTAGTGCTGAGGTGCCTCAGTCTGGCTGGGCACAAATCACGAGCCACTCAAGCAGGAACAAACTTTATTTCCGAACTCCCCCGAATGCCACCCACGTGGTCCTTCCAGCGACCACACACCAACCGGAACTCCCCAACCAGAACTCCCTCCACCGGAACTCCACCAACCAACGCGAATCTTCAGGAATCCCCACGAGAGCTCAACCGGAACTCAACAGAAACTCCGAGAGAACCCAAAAATCATCATCTTAATGGCTTGCTGGTGTCACCTCTCAACCACTACTTCTGGCAAAATGCCAGGGGCCATTCCAAATCGGCTGTGGCTCTCAACACTGAGGATCAAACCCAGCGCCCCACACATGCCAGGCAAGCGAGTTACCACTTGAGCCACATCCCCAGCCCTCTATTTTAATTTTTAATGGGTTAAATCTAACAGAGGCTTTAATAAACATCTGTAACATTGCCTCCTATCTATGGAGCTCCACTTAACAAAGAGTTATAAAACAGACTTATGTATGAGTGCACACCTGTGTATTGTATTGTTTCTACATACCTGCTTGTGTCCATATATTATGTTTGTGGTATCAAAATCGACATATAAATAAATGAGAACTCATAAATTAAATTTCAAGTGTATTGGCTCCAAGTACCTTTTAATTCATGTGGCTTAAAAAAGAAGTTAAATTAAGTAAACAGATTAAAATTATTAACTCACAAATTTTCCTAGGTGGTCAGACAATAAAGTATTGGTTTCTATATAATGTCTAAAATGAGCTGGGGTGGCCAAGGCCCCCTGACTCAGCTCCACATGGCAACATGGATCAGATGGCCAGCTCCATGAAGCAGGTGCCCAACCTGCTGCCCAAGGTGCTGAGCTGGAGCAGGGTCAGCATGTCCTGCTGGGGGTGGCAGAGCACAAGAGCTTCTAGGGGACTCAGACGGTCAGTATCAGTAAGGCCATTAATACTCAGGAAGTGGCTGTAAAGGGAAAACAGGCCAAAATATCATCCTGGGCACCCACAATGAGAAAGGAGCTTAAACCTGGTCTGTGATCAGTCTGCTGCCCCTCTACAGAAACGCCATGCTCTGCTGGAAGTTTGGCCATGTGTTCCACAATGGAACACTTCTCCATGATGGACACCCTAGTGTCCCGAAGGACTCTCTAAGATAAAATGAATTGAGTAACATGAGCAGGATGTGGGTGCCACCAGAGCAAGGGGTATGGACAGCTCTGCAGTATCTACCTCAAACTGCTGAGAATGAGATGGAGTACCATGTCAAGAACCCCTGGTTCCCATAAACCTTCAGATGAACAACCAACATCTGGACAAGCCTGGAGAAAGTGACATCAACAACTTTTTCCAGCTAACAGTGGAGATGTTTTGCTATCTGGAGTGTGAACTGAACCTCTTCCAAACTGTGTTCAACTCCCTGGATGGGTCCCCACAGGGCAGTGCTGCCTCACCCTGAGGATCTGCATCTATCCCTCCCTCCCACTCTGCCCTTCTGAGTGCTACTTTCATCTTTGCCTGTTACTCCTGCGTGCCCTGCTTAATTCTTTGCTCAGGACACCAAGGACCTGGAACCCCACTGGATGCCCCGTAGATGACAGAAGGCTCATAGGCACACCCACCTGGTACACTCATGCAAGGCCCTCAGGTGTCAGGCCACAGACAGGAACTAGATGGGTGCCAGGGCCCAGAGGAGGAGGGGGCCTCGTTGCCTAAATGGGGACAGTTGCAGTTTGGGAAAATGAGAAAGTTCTGGAGACAGACATTGAGGATGGCTGCACCACACTGCACATACTTAACACCACCAAACCACACTTAGGAAGAGTTAAGATGGTAAGTTTTATGTTACATATATTTTACCGTAATTAAAAAGTTCCTCTGACTGTGGAAACTGGACCCCAGCGGCTGGTCACAAGCAGACAACAAGGAGGACCAGCAGCTAGGGGCCTGGGGAGGAGACCTGGTGGACTCTATGGTGGAGCTGGTAGGACATCTGAAGGACCATAGCAAGTTTTAGTGGAGCATCCCAAGGATGCAGCTGCCCTTTGAGGGGTGAATACTGTGGGCAGGCTACTTTGCATGATCTTGAGGGGCAACAGTGGTGGATGCACACCCACTAAGCTGTTCTCCAGTGCAGGTGTCCAGAGACCAGTGGACATGAACCTGAGGTGGGGACAGAGGCCCTGGCTGCTCACTGCATGACCTTCACAGCCAACCTAATAAGGTCACAGAGGGTGGGCTAGGTGGAGAAGAGGCCCAGGGTCCAGCTTTGGGGAAAAGTCATGAAAAGGTGGGGGTAAAGGGATAGCCCAGAGGCAGGCCAGTATGTGAGGGCAGGGAGAGGACAGAGGCGACCAGAGTGGGCTCCAGAGAGAAAGGAGAACATGGACAGTGTAGAGAGGCGCTGCGGGCAAGGGCGCGGGAAGGCTTGTGTGGCCTGGTAGGCAGGAAACCGCAGCCTGCTTGCGGAATTGCACAGCAAGGCGCAGGAGGGCCGCTGGGGCCTTGGAGGTCAGGGGCCAGCAGGGACAAGGAGCGTGTGTGGTGCCCAGGACCCTGCAGCCCCAGGGCGGTAGACGTGCATCTTCCCGCCGGTGTCCAGCGTGTGTGCGGAGCTGGCATGTTGGCTGGATCCTGGGAGGAAACAGGCCCCGAGGTGCAGACCTCAGGGCGGAAAAAGTGGGAAGGGTGCACTATCAAGCCCAGGAAGGATGCCAGCTTTGGGGATCCCCTCCCCACTACCCAGCCTGCTTGGACCAGGCGACAACGCTGCTGGCAAGGCACCGCCGCCTGAGGTCTAGCCCGAGCCTTGCTTCTGGGGGAGGCCAGGACCTGGCTGGGGACACGGTGACAGGGGTAGATCACAAGTCCAAGGCACCGTGCGGCCGACCGGTTGAGAAAGGCCTCTGCCACGAGGCTCTCGGGACACCCCTGGCCTGTCACCTGCGTGGACTCACAAGTGCGCGCTTGCTGGCAGACGCCAAGGCGTCCGGGAAACCGAGTTCCCCCGCCCCGCGCGGGCCCTGCCTGCGTTTCCGGAAAGCCGGGTGCGGCGTCCCCACCAAGCACCGCTAGGTCCAGGGGCACCAGGCCTCCCGCATCCTCGCGCAGGGTGAGGACACCCGCGTCTGGCCGGCCATCTGACCGCAGGGGATGCAGGGGTCGCGACTCCGTGGGGGTCGAGGCACCCTCCAGGGGAAGGGCTCTGCTGTCCGCCGGGCCCGGCGACCGAGGTCGCACTCCTCGGCGCCACGCCGGCCGCTAGCAGCGCCAGGTTGAGTCCCGCAATCCGCGCGTTCAAGGGGGGACGGCACCGAGAGGCCAAGCGACCACCCGGGTGGCACAGCGGGGAGGCGTGGCCAGGCTCTCGGCTCCTGCGGGGTCGCCGCCAGAAGGCCCGGGGACCCGCGAGTGTGCCTCCGCCCCGCCCGCGCGCAGGGACCCCGGGTCGGGCCCCCGCGGGCCGCGGCGCCCACCTGCTCTCACCCGGGGCCTCGGGACCCGGCCCGGCAGCCCCGCAGCCAGGGTGAGCCGGGCCCGCGCCGCGCGGTCCCGGGGTTCCCATGACGACGACGGCGGAGGCCCGGGCGGGGTCGGGTCGGACGCATGCGCGCGCGCGCCGGACGGAGCGTCTTCCCCAGTCGCCCGCTTCTAGTCGCGGGGTCCCCGAACCGCGGTAGGGGCGGGCGGGGCGGCGGGCCGGGCTCTCGGGGCCGGGGCGGCGGGGCCGGGGGCGCGGCCGGGGCGGGGACCTGCGGAAGACGTTGACCCTGCGCTCGCTGCAGGGCGGCCCGGGCTCCTCCTCGGCCATGGCCCCCCCGCCCGCGTGCCGGTCCCTGCTGTCGCCGCTGTCGCTGCTGCTGCTGCTGCTGAGCCTGGCGCTGCTGGGCGCCCGTGCCGAGCCCGCCGCCGGGAGCGTCGTCCCCGCGCAGAGTAGGTGGCCGCGGAGGGTCGCACCGGGCGGCGGCGGAGCCCCGGGGCGCGCGGGAGGCCCCGCCCCGCCTTTGTTCCCGGGAGCGGGTCCGCCCCGTGGGAGGGGAGGGGACCCTCGTGCTCGGGTGGGACCTCGGCTGGGGGGGGAACCCTGCAGCGGTGACGCCGGCCCGGGCCCCCAGGCCGCCCGTGCGTGGACTGCCACGCGTTCGAGTTCATGCAGCGCGCCCTGCAGGACCTGCGGAAGACGGCGCGCAGCCTGGACGCGCGGGTGAGCCGCGGGGCTTGGGGGCGGGGCCGGGCTGGGTGCGGGTCTCGGCCTCGTCCTGTGGCGTGCTGAGGCAGACTGGCCCACCAGGAAGGCCAGCCCTCATCCAGGATCCCCAGGTGGGGGACGGCCTGGGGAAGCTGAGGTCGGGGAAGAGAGTGCTGGAGTGGGCGGGATGGGAGGTCAGGTCGGGCTGGGTGGTTTGGGGATGATGCCTGCACTGGACTCTCAGGGATGCCCTCTAGGGCACGAACAGGGATCCCTCAGGTCCTGGGGCTCAACCAAGGGAACTACTAATTGGAAGGAGGAAGAATTCCTGGAAGTAGAGAGAAGGGGAGACCCACCACCCACAAGCCCCGGCGCCTTCTCCTGCACAAGCGCAGAGGGCCCACTGGAGGCCCAGCGTGCCCCACACCCCAGCCCGGAGCTGGATTCTTGGAAGGAACTGTCCCCACCTTTGGGGGCTACAGTGGGAGGTGCAGGACAAAGAAGCCCTGAGTGGGCAGCTTTGAAGAAGATAGGGAGTAGCTCCTAGTAGAAGACTAGGAGGTGGCTCCCAGCAGCCCCCAGTGGAAGGCAACAGAGGACTGGGGTGGAGCTGAGGCAAAGGAGCAGCCAGGGTGTCGGGCAGTACCGGGGGGCGGAGAAACCAGGAGTCGGAGGACCCCTGGACTGTAGTCAGTGAGGGGAGATGGTCAGTGGGGACTACTTACATGGCTTCTCCTTGCTTTGCAGACAGAGACCCTCCTGCTGCAGGCCGAGCGCCGAGCCCTGTGTGCTTGCTGGCCAGCTGGGCGCTGAAGACTCTCTGCCAGAGCTAATCCCTTTCAATAAACGCCTGCCCCCACACTCGTGTCCTGTCTCCTGCTCTGGCCACCAAAGCCCTGTGCCACCCCCAGGAGCCCTGGTTGGGCCCTTCGTTTTCCCAGATGTTCCAGGCGGGAGGGGCCCTTCTGGTTCATGTCCCGATAGCACCAGTGCTGAGAGGTGGACAGCACATCTGTCCATACTCACGGACCCACACCCACAAGCATCTGGTACCTGTCTGGGTCCTGCCTGCCTGGCCAGCCTGCCCTTTTTAGAGGCCAGAGGATTGGAAACTGGCCTGACCTCCCTGAGTTCCCAGAGGAGATGCCCCAGGGCAGATCCCCCCAAGGCTTGTCTGCACGGGAGTGGGGTGGCTAGAGTTGGGGGCTCCCTGAGGCTGAGCTGGCAGGCTCCAGAGCCTGGGGCTACTGGGAGAGGGAGGTGGATTGGGCAGTGCTGGGTACTCCAGAGCATCGTAGGGAACGCCCAGGTAGCCACCATTCATCCCAGGTGGGGTAGCTGGCCCGTCTGGGGCTCCAGTTCCCTGGCTACCGCTGCCTGGGTACAGCACTGGGCGCCTGTGCCGCTGACTCGGGAGCGTGGCACATGCGCAGGAGATTGTGGTTCACCAGCCCCACCTCTGGGCCTGCCCGGGTGTTTTTACTGCCTCTGCTGAGGATGTACGCCTGGATCCTCCTCAGTACTCCTGCCCTGGCCTCCAGACCGCTGACCTGTGCTGGAAGGGCCTGGCGGTACCTGGCCTGCAGCCTCTAGGGCCTCAGGTAACCAGCCCCATGGAGGAGCTCACACGGTGGTGAGGAGACACGGATGTCCATGAAAACCCTACAGCAGGCCAGGGAGAGACGGTACTGAGGCCGTGGCAGGCCTTGGGCCTCTGCTGGCCTTCACCCCTTCCTGGGCCGTGCGGTGCCTGCCAGGCTGTGGAGGCCAGGCTGTGCTGCCATTGGTGGGCCTCCATTAGTGTAAGGGAGGCTGGGAGTGCAGCGTGTCCCGTCTGGGTTGCCAGGTTTATCAACTCAAATACAGGAATGAGGACATCACTTCTGGTGTATGTATTTCCCATGTTCATTCAAAATTCAGACTTAACCGGGTGTCCAGTTTTATGGGCAGCCATTAGCCCCGGTACAAACTGACCTCTCACTAAAAGAGACGGGAATGACTAAGAGGGTGTTGCAGGGTGCTCTCTGGGGAGATGCCCTGTGTGACAAACAGCTGGGGCACAGGGCCAGGGGGCTTGTGGGCCTGTTCCTGTCTTGCCAGCAGGGGGCTCCGGTGGCAGGGAGCTGGAGCAGGAGGTGGTCAGTGGTTAGGAGGAAGGGGGGGGGTGCAGGGGCAGGGAGCCACCTTGGAGCCTTGCGGGGCTCTGAGCAAGTAGACGAGGTAGGTTTGAGCAGGGTGCTTCTGGCTGCTGTAGAGAGTGATCTCTGCAAGGACAGAATGGCCCTGTGAGGGGCTGGGGCTGGGCAGCTGGCCACAGGCAGGATCAGAAGCTGTTGGGTCTCAGATGTATTTGAAAATGGAGCCAATGGGGTTTGGAGTGGGGAGGGAGGAGGCCAGGGCAACCCTTGAGCTCTGGAGGCCACCAGACTGGTACACGTGCATGAGCGGCCAGAGAGGGAAGGTTGGAGTAGATAGGCTGGCCGAGATCTGGGTGGCCGAGTGTGGACAGAGGAGAGACGTGGAGAGGCTGGGAGATGAGATGACTCCCGGAGCGGAGGAAGAGGCCTGAGGTGCATCCCAGACGGAGGGCAAGGGCTCTGGGCAGAGGGAGGGCTGGGGTGTTACCTGCTGCTGAGGGGAAGCTCCAAGGCCACACCACAGGATCTGGCAACGCTGGTCACTGGTGACCTTGACCAAAGACAGGCTCAGTCAAAGGTGCCGAAGGCCTGACCTTAGCCTCTTGAAAGGAGCACAGGTGGAGGGAGCCCACTTGACGTGTGGTCAGGGCCAGTGGTGTGGTCTGTCCTGGGGTCTCCGACAGCTCTCCCGCCTGCCTGGGCTCACGCACCTGTGACGTCTGCAGGGAGAGAGGGCCCACAGCAGGGCCACGCCGTGCGGCTTTTTGTGAGTCATCTTTTGTTTTCCTGGACTTTGTTTTTGCCTTACTTGCTCCATAACACGCCCTTCTGGCCTCCTCACACTGTCCAGCGTCAGGTGGTCCCTGTGCATGCAGGGCATCTGCTCGTGCTCCGCTGGGTCCTTCCACTCTTGTCCTGGTGTGGAAGACCCCTGTCCTCCCAGCTGCCTGTTTCCCCGCAGACTTGTAAAAATGTGTGGCAAGGAAACTTCCTGCACCTGCTGGCATGTCCACCTCAGGACCTTGGTACCTGCTGGACTGCTTTCTCTCCACCAAGTCACCGCCTTGGCCTCTGTGACTGTTCACTCCTCAGTCTCTTATCTCTGCTGGCCTTTCTTGGTCAGGTTTGTCCCTAAGAGATAGTAGTGTGTTCGTCTCTGCAGGTTGTAAAGCCCAGGAGGGTGAGGCTGATCTGGCCAGGGCCCAGCATGGGCCGGTGGGTGACTCTCAGGAGCCTGGCCCTCTCCCACCCTTCCCCTGGAGGCGGTCTTTCTGCCCCAGGGTGAGAAGGTGATAGGGTGCATTTTGCAAGCAAGGTCCCAGGCACAGGTAATCTGCAGTCAAGGCCCTTTAGCTGGGGAAATGATTGGTTTTGCTGTTGTCTTCCCTGCTTTTGCCTGGTTTGTGGTACCCTTGTTAGAGCACACTGGGACTCTGGACTGGCCCTCTTTTCCCTCTCTGGTCTTCCTGTCTCCTGATCTTCAGATTCTACTTTCTAAAAAACCCCTGGCCTTCCCCAGCCTCCCGATCGCCTCTGTTTGGGCCGGTGCCAGCCTTATTCATTGCAAGGCCTCCCGTGGTCGAAGGCACTGGCCACTTTCCATCTTTGGTTCACACCCCCTCCCTGCCTCACTCCTCTACCTCCCCACAGACCCGCAAGCATGCTGGGCGGGCCGCACCTTTGTCCAAGCGACCCAGCCAGGGTGCCCTCCTTGCTTCAGCCTCTGGGATCTGGGTGGGGACTCTTTGCCCCTGCCCATCTGCTTGGCTCTGAGGCCGTAATAGGCTGCAGAGGATCTGGGCAGGTGAACTCCCCACAGGTGTGGGCATGGCAGCAGTCTTGGATGAGAGGGTCCTATGGAAGCACAGGGCAGGGGAGTGGGCAGCGGCAGGGCCCTGCCAGAGCCAACGAGTCTGGGTTTCTGCCTCTGTTTTCTCATCTGTGAAATGGGGACAGGCACCAGCTTCCCCCACCGCCTTGGGGGAGGAAACTGGGGCTCAGCCAGGACAGGGACTGCTCCTTCGCAAGCCCTCGCCTGCTCTTAGCTGGTTCTGGCGCATTACAGTGCCCTATGGGGGTGGGGCAGGGGGTTGCTGCAACAAGGCTTCCGGGGTCACATGGTTACAGGGGACTTGGGGAAGGGGCTGGGGGTGCAGTCAGGCCAGCTGGAGGGAGGGACCTTTTGCAGATGACAAAACTAGAGACCCACCAAGGGCACCAGGCCTCATCTCTGTCCTTGGACCTCTCATGGACAGCAGAACAGAGGTAGCCTCAGACTAAGGGTGCAGGGGTCAAGAGTGGAGACTGGACCACTTTGTTCTGAGGTCACCTAAGGTCTCAGGGCCCCTTCATACCCAAGTCTGGAGCCTCAGCTGGGCCCTGTCCAGCAGCTCCTGGAGAGGGCCTTGCCTCTCCCTTTTCTTGGCCCTCACCAGAAGCGCGTTCCCCCAGTGCCCGTCTTCACTTCCTCCAGTCCTCTGATGCTTCCAGGAGTAGCAGTCCCCCACTCTCCACAGTGCTGACCCCTGGCAGGCTGACCCACTCTTCCTGCAGTCTACCTGGCCAACCTCAGGACACTCAGAGGGGCCCGGTGGCTGGCCTGGGGCCTTGGTAGGTGCTCAGGAACCCTAAAGGGGTCGATGAGTGAGACGGTAGAGATTTCCGGTGACTCCTTTGCCTGTTCTGGAAAGGTCACAGCCGGGCCCAGACAAGTCCTCGGGTTTTGGAAACGTGCAGGCTTGGTGTTGTCCTCCCCACACCAGGGTCCTTGCACGGGTGGCCAGGGCCAGTGAGCCAATTAACCTCTCTCTCCCACTCCCACGTTCCACCCACGGTCGGGCCCCAAGGGGACCTCGGCTAGAGGCCCCCACTCCACAGCGCAACGCAGGCTGAGGATCCTTGGCCTGAAGTCCCAGGCCTATCCTCAACCCGCGGGAGTGGGGAACTCTGCTTGGGATTGCCCTTAGGGGTGACATAGGGGAGGGTGCAGAGCAGCTCAGGGCTGGGTTCGGGGAGCGCTGAGCATTGGGCCTGCGACCACCGGTTCCCCCACTAGAACCCCAGGTCTCCGAGCCCAGCCTGCTGCGTCTGCAGGTCCTGCTCCCGGGTCCACGAGAACGCGGCCTAGAGCGGAGAGCCCCCGCGGCACCTGCACCGGTGCCACGGGGCGCATGCGCGGGCCGCAGGAGGGCGGGGGCCAGGCCGGGAGGGGTCCCGAAGGCTCTGCACCCGCGCGTCCGCTGCGGGAATCGGGTGTCTGAGTTGGGTTCTGCCTGCGCCGGGCTCGGCGGGGCTGCAGGTGGCGTGGGCATCTCGCAAGCTGGGGCTGCGCCCCCACTCCCCCAGCCCGTGACGCCCCGGCCGCAGGTTCCGGGGCGCCGGGCCCGTAGGAGCCGCGGCGCCCCTCCCCGAGATCTCGGCCGGTCACCGCCTTCAGACAAAGGGATGGAGATGCTTCCGTGACTGCGCCCAGCGGCCGTGGAGGAGGAGGACGCGGTGCTGCGGTCACCGCGGCCCGCACCGAGCCGCGGCTGCGGGAGCGCAGGGGGCGGGGCGGGAGGCTCCCGTCACACGCTCGCCACTCGCCGGGCCCCGACCGCCCCCGAGCCCGGAACGCCTAGCCCAGGCCGCCGCCGCCGCGCGCCCCGGGCCCTGCGCGAGTCTGCCCGGCCGCGCCGTCGTGCCCCGCCGACCGCCGCGCAGCGCCCCAGTGTGCCACCCGGCGGGCGCGGAGGCGGTGTCTGCTCCCACCCCCGAGATCACATGGTGACCCTCGGCAGCCAATGCAGTGGACGCTAGGACCCTGCGGGACCCCGGGCGCCGCGACTGCACCCGCGCCGCTGCATTATAAATACTTCTCCAAAATGCGGCGCAGCTCCCTGCGCGCGCCCCGGCCGCCCGCCGCCTCCGCCCCGCGCCCCTGAGCCGCCGCCGCCGCCGCCGCCGCCGCCGCCGCGGGTCCGAGGGCGCCGCGCCCTTGCCCTGGGCCCGGGCAGTGCCCGCCGCCGGCCGCGTCCCCGCGCAGCCCGCCTGGCCGGGTGCATGCATTGTGGGCCTCCCGACATGGTCTGCGAGACGAAGATCGTGGCCGCGGAGGACCATGAGGCGCTGCCGGGGGCCAAGAAGGACGCGCTGCTCGCCGCCGCCGGCGCCATGTGGCCCCCGCTGCCCGCCGCGCCCGGGCCGGCCGCCGCGCCCCCACCCGCGCCGGGCCCCCAGCCCCGCGGCGGTCCCGAGGGCGTGGGGCCGCCGGCGGGGCGCGGCGTGTGCATCCGCGAGTTCCGCGCAGCCGAGCAGGAGGCGGCGCGCCGCATCTTCTACGACGGCATCCTGGAGCGCATCCCCAACACGGCCTTCCGCGGCCTGCGGCAGCACCCGCGCACGCAGCTGCTCTACGCCCTGCTGGCCGGTCAGTGCGCGGCGCGGGCGGCGGGGACCGCGGGGTCGCCGGGCCGGGCCGGCTCCTGCATGTCGCAGTCTCGCGCGGGGCCCGGGCTCGAGCGAGCCCGGCGGGCCCCTTGGGGACCGTCGCCCGAGGCTCCTCCCTCCGCTCCCGCCCGGCCCCCTGTGCAGACCCCCGCCTCGGAGCCCGGGCGCCCCGGCCCCGCCGTCCGGGGAGGGAGGGAGCCCGCACACGCCCGCGCCCGCACTCTGCGGCGGGGCCGGGGACCGGGAACCAGCGCGCGCCGAGCGGGGGCTGCGGTCGCCAGGGCAGAGCCCCCCACCTGCATCCCCGCCGCCCTCCCTGCGGGTCTCCCCGCGGGTCGCCTCCCGGGCACCCGGTTGCGGTTGCGGGCGGCGTGACGGGGCAGCTAGCGCGGCGCTGCGGCCGGCGCCTGGCGCGGGAACTATATATAATCGGCGGGCGGGGGAGGCTGCCTCGGCGGCTCCCAGTGCTGATGTACCAGGGGAAGACGGCCATCTCCGCGGGGCGCCGGGTGGACTGTGCACCTGGGCCACTCTCGGAGGACGGCCCGCGCATTTTTGAAGCCCCGCCAGGGCAGGGTTGCCCTCCCATTTTACCGACAAGGAGCTGAGGCCATTCTCCCAAGGTCATACAGCAGAGGAGACTCACTCCTCCACAGCCCGAATTGTGCTGCAAGTGGCATAAATCTCTCCTGCCCCTGTCCTTGTAGGCCTGGAGGTCCCCAAAGGAGGGAACCCTGCCACCTCCACTCTCCAGCTGTAGGATGGCCTACAGGCCCTGTGGGCTGCTCCCCGGTAGGCTCCTTGCAGCCTCTTGGTTTTGCACCAGGCTAGATCCAGTGGGGAAGGGTGGGCAGAGCCCCTTGGCAGCTGGGGAGGTAGGCACTGGCATCCAGGGGACGGAGCCCTAGGCTGCCCCCCAGCCCTTTAGGGCAGCTTGCCCCGGCTTGTCTCAGATTACAGAGGTAGTTTATCTTTGTGGCAGAAATTTTGAAACTAGGGAAGAGTAGTAAGGGGCACAGACTGACCGCTGCTGCGGGGAGATCTCCCTAACTTGCGTGTCCTAAGAAGTGCTGGTTTACCAAGGTGGCAGGGCTGGGTGTTTCGGGCCCTTGTTTGTGTAGCTCACCCCATGACCAGGCCTGCCCTGCACCTGCCAGCTCAACTGTGCCCCTTGCCTGCAGCACTCTGCTTTGCTGTGACCCGCTCGCTGATGCTGACGTGCCTGGTGCCTGCTGGGCTGCTGGCCCTGCGCTATTACTACAGCCGCAAGGTGATCCTGGCCTACCTGGAGTGTGCGCTGCACACAGACATGGCCGACATCGAACAGTACTACATGAAGCCACCTGGTGAGTCGTGTGGTCTGCAGCTGCCCTTGGCCCCTCCTTCTGGCAGAGCTGCCCTTACCCCCAGCATCTGTGGGCCAGGGCCAGGCACAGGCACAGATGGGCCTGGGCTGGGGGTTCCTGTTGACCTGAGATTTCTGAGTGACTGAGGCCTTGCCAGTGATGGGGGTTTCAGTGGACTGTGAGAAGCAGAGCTGAGCCCTCCCCCTGGGTGGCCTGAGCTGACTCTGGGCCAGGGTGGCCTGACTCTGCTGCTCTAGCTGGCACCTGCTTGGTGGGGGGCAAGATCCTGGCTGTCCTACCTTGCTGGACCCTGTGCTGGCCTGGAGTGCAGGGGCCCTGGGTGGAGGGAACCCATGTGGCAGGGAGAAAGGACACCTGGACATGCTGTAGCAAAGGATACTCCAGGGAACAGAGGACCAGGGCAGGGGTCCTGGCCTTAGCCTTGGCTTCCATTTATGGCGTGGTTTGGGGGCCACTTAGTGAACAGGAGGGTCTTGTTCAAGCCACTGTGGCCTTCTGTAGTGGGAGGGGCTGGGAGTCCAGTCTAGAGAGACATGGGGCTACTCTTCCCCCAGGCTGGCCCTGAGGCAGGCTGGCCCTGAGGCAGGCTGGGTCCTGGGAGCCAGAGGAAAGAGGCCTTTGGCCCTTTGGGGCCTGCACACCTCCCAGGTGCTAGGGTGTCTCTGGGCTGAGGAGAGGGGCACTGACCAGCAGGAGCTGGGTCAGTGCTGGGCAGTGGCAGTCCACTCCGACAGTGCCAACTGCTGCTGTTGCTGGCGTGGGCTGAGTTGCCCCATCCTGGCCCTGCCCACCTGGCCATGGCCCCTGCCAATCTCCTGACTCTTTCCCATAGCATCCAGTTCTCTGTGTGGAGCCCTCACCTGGCCCTGCATGGAGGGAAGAGGGCACCAGCAGGAGGGGTTCAGGGAGGGGCACAGGGGTAGCTGTGGTTGCTGCTGATGTGCAGGCTGGGGGCAGAGATGAGCAGGCCAGCCATTCCTGAGGCCTGGCCACAGTCATCTGAGGCCATTAGGTCTGGGAGCAGGGGCCTGCTTGGCTGAGTCTGCCCAGGTCTTGATCCCAGGGGAGGGACTTGGGCCTCCGACGGCCACCCTCACTAGGGCAGCCTGGTCTTAAGAGCTGAGTGTGTCTGGGCTGCAGAGAGCAGGCCGGCTGGGCCTGACCGAGGGCGTCTGGAGGAGACAGCTGCACCTGCTTGTCCAGGACTGTGCTGCCCCTTGGGTCCAGAAGAGCTGGGAGATGGGCCACAGGGGCTGAGTCTCTCTGGCTTGGCACCCTTGAGTCCTCCCCAGCCTTCCTTGGAGTATCCCTGACCATCTTGTCCTCTGCAGGCTCCTGCTTCTGGGTGGCCGTTCTGGATGGCAACGTGGTGGGCATTGTGGCTGCACGGGCCCACGAGGAGGACAACACAGTGGAGCTGCTGCGGATGTCTGTGGACTCGCGCTTCCGTGGCAAGGGCATCGCCAAGGCGCTGGGCCGGAAGGTGCTCGAGTTCGCAGTGTTGCACAACTACTCCGCGGTGGTGTTGGGCACCACAGCCGTCAAGGTGGCTGCCCACAAGCTCTATGAGTCGCTGGGCTTCAGACACATGGGTGCAAGTGACCACTACGTGCTGCCTGGCATGACCCTCTCGCTGGCCGAGCGCCTCTTCTTCCAGGTCCGCTACCACCGCTACCGCCTGCAGCTGCGCGAGGAGTGACCGCAACCGCCCACCCGCCCGCCACCCCGTTCACCCCGTCCACCTGTGCCCGCTGCCCGCCGCCTGGTGCGGCCCTGCTTTCAGACGCTCACCTTGGCATCTGTGTTGGGTTTTCCTTTCTCAGCGTCTCGTAGTTATCTGGCTGGTTCTGGGGGCCTTGGGGCTGTTGCTCATCCGTGACACTTTGGTGGGGTGGGTTTTCTGCAGCCATGGCCCCTTGCCCTCCCCAGCCTGTCAGGGTGACTTGCCACTCCTTGAAGAGTGGCATCGTGGACCACCTAGACTGTCCACCCAGCTGCCTAGCCTGCCTCCGTCAGGGAAGGCCTGGCCTTGCCCACCAAGCACAGAACCTCTGCAGCAAAGCCCTCCAAGGAGCAGCCTCCTGGCCCCTAACCAAGCTATGGCTCAGCTGCCAGTCCCTGGAGTGTGGTCTGCTGGGCCGGCTGGCCGCTGCCCCATAGGAGGCAGAGCTGAATGCGGCCCTGCTTTGCTCTGTGCATGCTGAGGACGTGGCCTGGCCGCAGCATGCCGCATGCCACATGCCACAGCCCCCTGCCCTGCTGCCCTGCCCAGACTGGACCCCAGGACCGAAGCTGGTGAGCGCCCTTGTCCTGGTCTGAGCTTGCCTCCAGGGGGGCCTGTCCTCTGCCCACCCTGCCTGCTCTCTGGTGGGCCTGGACTGCCCCCACCGTCCTGCTCCATCCACCCTGCTTTGCTTTGACATCATCTCAGTCTCGCTCCTGTTGATCCATGTGCCCCTCTCCCTGGCTTGGCTGACTTGGCGGGCACCAGGCGTGGTTCCTGTAGCAACCCGCTGCACAGTGTGGCAGGGGTTGGTGGGGGGACACCTCTCCCCCAGCGCCTGCTAGATCAGGTGGCCTCTCCCAGCTGCCTGAGGCCCTCCTGCCTCAGCTGTCCACCAGGGTCTGCCCTGTGAATCTTATAGCCCAGGCTGCTGCCGGCAATACCCAGCCACAGCTTCTCCCAGCCTGAAACCAATCCGTTTTCTAATAAGTTACTTAGACAGAATAGCACTCTGCATGACTTTAATTCTTGGGACAAACGGTAGCTTGTACCTTCAGACACACGTCCGTGTGGTGCTAGCACATGCACTATTTCTGGCCCCGTTGGATGGGGGTGGGTGGCCGGGTCGATGGAGGCTTCCACGGTTTGAAATTTGGAGGGAGACTCTAATTTAATGTGATTTCCCCCTAAAGACCATTCCTGGTGGTGAGCAGGGTCCAGGCTGCCCCTCCAGCCCTGGCATGCAGGATTGAGGGGCAGGGTGAGCCCTCAGCCTCAGGAGGAGGAGCTGGGCGCTGCTGCATGAGGGGCGGTGGGTCCTGGGGCCAGGTGAGGTTCCATTTGGGGACTGGCCCAGTGGCGATGGCCTGGGATGGGGGAGAAAGGTGGTTACTGGAAGTGCCCCTGTGGCAGCCTGGACCAGGCTCTGGTGGCGAGAGGGGTATAAAGGCCCACTCAGACCTCTATGGGGTTGGAGGGGGAGGAGGAGTGGCAGTGGGGCAGGCCGCAGAGCTAGGTCCCCAAGGCCACGTTCTTAGAAATGGATGGATGGACGTCCCGAGGGGCCTTTTGTCCTGTTAGCAATTGAGGCATTTGCAGAACACTGTACAGACCCCGATCTCCCCTGTACATTCCTCCCTGGTGGCGCCCGGTCCCCACTCGGGGATGGGAGTTTTGTAGACTGTACAGAAATCGGCCCCTATTTTCTTGCAGCTCTCAGATTTTGTTAACCTGGATTATACAGACAGACGTAAAGTGTTTTAGCAAAATGGAAAACAAACAGTCGTGCCTTTTCCTCTTTCTGTTTGGTCTGGTTGCTGGGGCTGGTCTTGGGCTGGTCTTACGGGGGCGTTTGGGGCTGCCGGCTGGTCTGAGACCTGGGGCACAGGAGGCAGGGCGTGGTGGAGTCAGTATATGGTTCGTGGGCAGCTCCGCCTGCTTCTCCTGTCCTGTGCCTCGGGAGCCTGCAGTCTTTGGGCTCAGGGCACGGGATGGGGGTGCTGGGGCTCTCCCAGGCCAGGGCAGAGCCTGGGGACGGGGGCAGCCAGTGTCTCCTTGGTGGTGAGCTGAGTGAGCTCACAGCCCTCCCCCACTCCAGAGGCTCAGAGGGTCCTGGGGGAGGGATGTGTCCTCCTCACCTGGTGACCCCAGGCTTGCTGAGGGAACGTCTTCCTGGCTGCACTGCCCAGTGGGTTGCAGGGACGCTTTCTGGGCTCTTGCCTGTTCTGTGGTGCCCTGGGTTGCTGCCAGGACTTGGGAGAGATGCAGCAGGAGGAGGGCAGGCTCAGGCTGCACTGGGACAGAGCCCCCTCATCAGGCCACTGCAGCTCCGCAGGTCTGGAAGGCTGTGGGCAGGTTTCCTGCCCCTCCAAGCTGGAGGCTGGGCCTCTCCCCACCTGCCTTATCCCTCCAGCCTGAGCGGTGACTGCTCCGCAAATGTGCACTGACATGAATTTTATATGTTTGTAGAGATTCTGATGTATCTTCTACCTCTGTGGAGGCCCTCCTGGGCCTGGCTGCCATGTGTCCAGTGTGGCTCCCCTGAGTTTGCTGGCCTGCTGTCCTCCTCCCCCAGGCCTTGCCCACCTTAGGTGGCTGGCACCCACGTTCCTGGCCTGGAAAGGCCTGGGGGAGGCTAACATGCCTTTGGCCATTCCCACAGGAAGGCCCTGTGCTCAGGGTCTGGATACTTGGGATTTCTGTTGTGTGTTTGGAAGACTGGTTTGGAGTAGGGAGGGTGAAAGGTGGAAGTAGAATGTTCCAGAACATCAGCATTAGACAAACCTATGGTGTGCAGCAGCTCCCTCTGCCCAGGCACACATCTGTGCAGACAGATAGCCCCTAAGGTGGGTGACCAGGCAATCATTTCACCCACATGTGCCTCAGCACATGGGGGCTCTGAGTGTGAGGGCTGGAGCCATCGCAGCCATCATGGCCTACCCTCCTGTCCCCCGTCCCCCCATGCCCAGTTTTGGTTTCTGCTGCACCACCCTGGGCACGGCAGCAGCTGTGATACTACCTCTGACTGGAGAAGCTGAGGGATGGGGCCAGCCTGGTCTGAGAGGGTAGACGGCTAGC
The DNA here is from genome assembly GCF_021218885.2 of Marmota monax. Taxonomy (NCBI): domain Eukaryota; kingdom Metazoa; phylum Chordata; class Mammalia; order Rodentia; family Sciuridae; genus Marmota; species Marmota monax. The sequence continues at coordinate 28,032,979 of NW_026694710.1, read as the reverse complement.
TCTGGGAGAGGGTTCTGGCTGGGAGGTCTTGTGGACAGCAAGTCTGAAGCTAGAAGGGATGGGGCTGGGGACACCCCAAGGTGAGCTTTCTGGGCAGTCTGCCAGGTACCAAGGAAGCTCTCTGGGCTATAGGGGTCGTCTCTAGCCTATAGGGGGCACACTGCCCCTGCCCTGCCTGCCTCTCTCCAGTGGCCCCAAGTCCCCAAATCCATGGGACTGGATTACAAGGCTGTGTCTGGGGCCAGAGTCCCGGGAATGTGGGTTTCTGGGCGTTGCCAGGGCATGGGACTTCTTGGGGACTGAAGGTGGCTGCCCAGCCAGGCTGTGGGCTGTGTGGGCACCATAGGACCACCTTCCTGTGGGTGCCTGGGGAGCCGCTGCCTCTGGCCGCAGTGGGCCCTGTTGCTGGTCCTGTCTGCTCCCTGCTGACCTGCTGTGTCTGTTGGAGGTGGCTCCTGGGGGTCAGTTCTGGTCTCGGGCCATGTTCTTGCAGGTGACTCCTGGGACAAAAATGTCAGGGATGAGCTGAGGCCAGGTGTGGAGCAGACCCTGGAGCGCAGTGTTCCTTGATGCCGCCATCTCTGCTCCCAGTGGTGACGTGTCCACAGAGCTACCCTGGCCTGGGTGAGGATGAGCCCTGACATACCATTGTTGGATGTATTTAAAAAAAACACACAGCAATAATTAGCCGTTTTAAAGGAGTGTACCTGTGTATGTGAACGTGCATTCCTGTCTTTGTGCATGTGCGCTTATGTATGTGTGAGCATGTGCATGAGTGTGTGTGTGCAAGCACACACAGGAGTGTATGGGTACATGTGTATTGTATATATGGGAGCACGTGTGTTCACGAGCATCTCTGAGCAGGTGTGCATGTGTGAGCACATGTGTACATGTGCACATGAGCATGTGTGTCCACACGGGCACCTGCAGGTGTGCATGTGTATGTGTGAACATCTTCATGTTGCGTGTGTGACTGTGAACATGTTTGTGTGCATGTGCACACATTCATGTCTATGAGTGTGTGCCTGGGCATGTCCTTGTAAGTGTGTGCACACGTGTGCGTGTGAATGTGTGTGCACATGTGTAGCAGTGGAGAGGGCACCGGTGGGAAGAGCCTCCTTCCTGCTCTGGGAGGTTGCTGTGGTGAGAAGCAGGGTCCTGTGGTCGTCCCTTGCTGTGCCCACTCCTCTAGGCCCGGATCCATGTGAATGTAGCACAGCCCTGTGGGCTGGTGAGCCTCTCATGACCCCGCTTCTCTGGCCACCTCCCTCTCTGCTGAGGGCAGGGCAGAGGAGTTGGAGACCCTGGGACAGGACACTGGCTGGGCCTGGTCCAGGTGCAGGTCTACTGTTGTGGTTGTTCCTGAAGCTGTACTGTGAGCCCACATGGGGCGGAGGTGTCCTGAGACCCGGGAAGTGCCAAACAGCCCCAGGGCCAGGCAACAAGCCAAGTTCCCAAGGAGACAGGCTGGGGGCCTGAGTGGGTGTGTGTCCCCGCCTGCATGGCCCCCAATGCTGCTGTTTTTCAATAAAACCAGAGTTGAAGGAACCTGGCTCTGTGCTTTTGTGAGGTGGCTCCGAGGCTGGCGACGCTGGACTCCATGCTGCTGGACTCCCTCCCCCACGGCTGGGCTGCCGCTGCCAGCTGACCCGACCTGGAAGCAGGCCCTGAACACTACCCCTGAGCCTGGGAGGTGCAGAGAGGTGATAGCTGGGCTTTGGGTGGGGTGGGCCTTCCAAGCAGTCGCCTCCAACCCATCAAACACTTGCCCCAGCTGAGAGGCAGCTTTGCGCCCCCTCCCTCCCCCCCTGGGGAACTACAAGCCAGGGGGCCCCACTGCTGTCTTCTGGCTCTGGGCCCTGGGCTGGGATCTGCAAACCCTTGGGGTCTTGGCCCTTCTCCTGAGTCGGTAGCCCCCAACAGGTGAGGCCTCCTTGTCCTGGATTCTTCTCAGTCCCAGTGTCCCTGGCAGCCCGTGGGTAGTGCCACCATAGGCCTGGGCCCTGCCTGCCTGCCCTCTTGCTCACCCAGCACCTCTGAGGGACAGTGAGATCTGGATCAGGAGGGTGGGCGCCAAGGCCGTCAGGTGGGGAGGTGGAGCCCCAGTGTCTACAAGGGAGGGAGATGTCACAGGGTGTGAGGAGGGGCCTCAGGGGGCTGCAGGCAGCACTGGGGACCAGGGATAAAGAGCAGGGTATGGAGGGGCACCAGGGATAGTGGGTGGACACAGACCTATGCTCAGTCAGACCCTAGCACAGGAGGCCACCCTGTTGGCAGAGGGACCCTGTAACCTGGAGGATCCCCAAAACCGATCTCTGAGGCAACTTTTCATGGGGTCCCTCCTCTCCTCTTCCCTGGCCCTGCCATGCCCAGCTCCCTGTCGTGTCATGGGAGTCAAGAGGAATCCGACCCTGCACATTCCTTCCCAGGAGGGCAAGACCAGGGTCAGGGGCTGCCCCCAGCTCTGCCAGGGCTCAGGTAACACTCTGGGGACATCCGGCTGCACTGCCGGCTGTGGGCCCAGAGGTGTGGGAGGAAGCCGGGCCTTCTGTCTAGAGCCTCAGGTGCTGTCCCCACAGGCTGGCTCCTTGTGCTGGTGCCCACTGGCCTGCAGCCTGCGTCTGGAGCAGGCACGACAGGGCCTGAGTGGACAACCAACAGGGTTGGGCTGTGTCCAGGCCGCCCCAGTTTGGGGCCTCAGCCCTGCCTCTGGCTGTGGACATGGCCTTTCCTACCTATGGGAAGAACTCACTCAGACCAGGAAGATAAGCTTCACACAAAGTGTTTACTCCTGGGGACATCCCAGCCATCCCAGCCCCAAAGGGTTAATGGGCCTGTATTCATCCAGGAGCTCAAAGTACTCGCTGGTGACCTTGGGAAAGGCCACACAATGGGCTGGTGGAGACCAGTTCCCTCCTCCTCCTGTTGCCTGGGGCTACAGACAAAATGAAGGGGAAAATGCACAGGCCCAGGAGGTGCCCAGCCAGCGACCTGGACAGCCAGACTGTTGCTGGGAGACTCGGTGTGACTCAGGCTGAGCTAAGAGTCCAGGGCCTCCTGCAGTGGAACCAGGTGTCCCCAGGAACGGCCGGCGCTCAGGCTCACCTTTAGGGGCACCTGTGGGTGGCAATCAGAAGTGAGCTCTGGGCCTGGGCTAGCTAGACGCCTCCCAGGTCCATAAGCAGAATGGAGGGGTCCACACATCCCGGGACACAACCGGACACAGCCATGGCAGCACCCAGCTGTGCACACACGTACATATCTGTGCACATGCACACTCGTCTTCCCAGTAACAGGTCCATACCACACACAGCCCCCTGCCCATGGTGCTGCCTTGGCCTTGACAGAGATGTCCCCTAAGTCCTTGGTGCAGCATGCAGCCGGTAGGGAGGGCCTCCAGGCAAGGTGCCCTAGGGTGGGTGAGGTGTGTCCTGGGGCAATCTGTGCCCATCACCCCCAGAAATCACCCAGTTGGGTAGGAGCCAGGGGGACAGCAGACTCTTCACGGGTGGCCGATTCTGTGTGGACTCTCTTGCCCAAGGCCCTACCATAGCTACCAGCTGTAGCCCCAGTGGTCCCCCACAGCTTGGTGCTCTAGAAGGGCTCCTTCTGGAAGCCAGGGTGGGGATTTCCCGGCTTCCATTGTCTGGTAGCCCCACTTCTCTGCCTGCCACAGACACAGGCTTCTGTGGATCTACTAGAGGGCATAAGTTCCCTTCCTGGCTGGGCAAAGTACCTGGGCTGCTTCTGGGTGCCCCTCTCCTCTGAAGAGTGGGGAGAGGGGAGGCCTTGGTGAGTCCCTGAGCTCTGAAGGTGTAGTGGCACATCCTATGGGAGGGGGAGGTTTCCCAGGAGGGCCCCCCAGGGGGCTGCCTGGCAGCAGAGCAGAGGCTGCTCTGGGAGGAGGTCTGGAAAGCCCCTCTGCAGCCCGTTCCACTGGGCTGGATCCTCACTAGTGACAGGAATGTGTCTCTTACCTTACTTGGGAACTCTGTGCAGACTTGGGACCCTGCCCCCGCGTCCTCATTACTTCTCCTTCAATTGTCCCCATCACTCTTGGGGAGCCTGCACTACAGTCTTTTCCTGGTGAGGACCCAGAATTGCCTCCAAGTGGTGCCCAAGCAGGAGCAGGCTGATACTAGGTTTGGGCATATTCTAGGGACATGCTTGGGGTAGGTGGGGACCCCAGCACTTACACCCCCAGTAAGTGTGAGCCTCAGGCAAGAGGTTTGGACACAGGGGTGATGGAGAGTCCCAGGCTGGGGGGAGCAGCTGACCCTCATCCTGGCTTCTCACCAGGCAACAGCCAACCACCCAGCAGGGAAGGGGGCTTCTTGGCAGCAGTCCTGGGATGCAGGGCAAGGGGCCGGTCCTCTGTCCTTGCCTTCCTGTGCCATGGTGGCAGTCTGGCACTCCCCCTTCCACTCTGGGCTGATTCTTGACAGTGAGGGACACAGTGGGGGAGGCTGGGCAGGGGTGTGCCCTTCTCACCTGCAGTTGCAGCTCCGGGTCCTGGATCTGTTGCAAGGACTCCATGGTTCCCCTGACAAGAGCTAGAACAGGAACGCAGAGCCATTTGAGCCTGCCAGGCAAGCCCTGGCCAAGCTCCTCACCTCAGGGGCTCCGGAGTCACAGACAGGAAGCTCAGGCTGAGTCCTGCCCAGCACCCCCTCCCCAGCTCCCTAATTGTTTCCTGCATCCACAGGGTCACCCCAACTGGCTGGTCTAGGGGCCTTGATCCCCACATGGCTGCTGTGGCTGGTTCATGGCCCAGGATACAGTATGAAGCCCCTCAGTCCTGCCCTCCAGCCCAAAACACTGCTCTGCACTGACCTCCACCCTCCCCAATCAGGCTGGCCAGGTGCCATGCTCCCGACTCCAGCTTTGGCCATGGCTCTGGGGCTGAGAGCAGCCTGGGCACAGACCATGATCTCTGCTGCTTTTGGGTGAAGTCTTAAGTGACCACCACACCTGTGAGGGCAGCTTTGTGGTGCTGGCATTGTGACTAGCCTCAGGGCCTGGGCCACCAGCCGTCCAGACCGTCCCCGCCAGGCAGGTGGAGGCCCAGCCTTGGTGTCTGTGGAATGCTCTGGAAGCTCCACTACAGCACTGGACGCCCACCTGGGCTTTTACAGGGTGCCACACCAAGCTGGGCCCCTTCCTGCTAGGGAAAGGTCCATGGAAGGTCAGTCAGAGGACAGGGCAGGTCTCTCTTTAACTGTGTGAGAGAAAGCACCTCTTGCTCTCCCAGGTTTACCTGCGAACTCGGGGACCTGTGTGTCTTCCACTTCAAACAGCAGCTCATCGTGAATTTGGGCAACCAACCTGGAAGGGGGCAACAGTTACCTGGGTAGCCTAGACACTGCCTTGTGGGGACATGGGCTCATTCTCCAGGATTCAGGGAAGGTTGTCTGGCACTATGTGCCCCAAAGAGGTTGCTCTGTGGCGAAGTGGAGAGGACCCACCCTGGGCACTGTTGCCTGGGGTCACTTTACAGTCACCAGAATAGCTTCCGGGAGCTGGGAGAAGGAGCTGGAAGAGAGGGAGAAGGCTCCATAGAAGTGACTGCTGAGCTGTCCAGCCCCTGGCTGAGGACTGGCCCAGATGGAGAAAGCCCTCTTTGGGCTGGGGGTGGAGGCCCTGTGGTGGATTAAAAGGACAGTATGGGGCCTGCTGTGAGCAGTGAAGACCCTCAGCAATGGGATGGGGCAATCTTTTAAAATTTTGTTTCTGAAGGCAAACAAATAAATATTCAACAAAATACATCAAAATTCAACGTGCAAAAATTTAAAAATCTTTCCAAGTCCCCCCATTACAATGACAGGGGGCATCTGGGGTGGCCTGGCCAGGACTGCACATGCACTTGCCTGGTGACAGCGCCTGTGTGGAGACTCCTGGACAGCCTGGGTGCCCCTCAGCTCCCAGCCTGTCTCATGGACCCCTGAGCCCTCCAGCGGTGCAGGACGGGGTGGCCATTCCCAGCAGCCTGAGCAGGGCTGCACTCTCCACCACAGGCCACGCTCCAGGGCAGCTTCAGCCCACACCTCCTCAGCCCTCCCTGCATCAGTATGGACAGGAAGCCAGGACGACCTGGCAGGGGTTGGGGGTGATGAACTGCTGGGCAGTGGTCTCTGGCAGGTTTTACAGATTCAAGTGGAGAGAAGGGACAGGAGCATAAGTGCACAGGGCAAGGGGTGGAGTGGTCCTGTCCAAGCAGCTGGCTCCTACAGCTCCATGTTGGTACAAAAACTGCACCAACTTCTGTAACCCCACATGCTCTTTGGAGGGCAGCACGGGTTGGCTTATGCTCCTCCGCAGACAGCATCAGAATCCTCTGGGACTCACAGCCCAGGGCTGTGGCATGCAGACTCAGTGCAACCCCCTCCTGTGGATGGACAGTGGTGTCTGGACCTGCCCACTCAAGGAAGGGACACATGGTGGAGGTGACTCAGGACAATCAGTGAGGGCCTGAAGCCCCCCGGGGATGATGGGAGGCACATGGGGCCCCAGTGTTCTGCCCTTTACAGCCTCAGCTTCCTCCTGGTGTGAGCCCTGAACGACAGTGATCCCTTCCCATCCTGCCTCCCCTGCTGCTTGCGCTGCACCCCCACGTGGTACTGGAAAGTTGGGGCTGCACAGGGGAGCTGTGTGAAGCCCTGCTGGGCAGCAGTCACGGGCATGTGGTGGCGGACGCTGGCTGGGAGGAGGAGCAACTCTCTAAGATCTGGGCAGGGGGACTCCATCAGCACTCTGCAGCAGAGACTGTGGTGGCTGCCTCTTTCTGTTCTCCTCTCTCTGCTGTTGGGTGGGTGGAGATGGAGCTGTCTTCCCAAGCTCTCCCTTAGATGCAGTGTGCCAAGAACTTCTAGGAAGGCCCTGAAAGGGCTGCCTCAGCTCTTTTGGTCATCACTTTCTCCTTTGGCCTGGAAAGTGTTGTGGTGGTCAGAGCAGCTACCTCCCTTGTGGCACCAAGAGGAAAGAAACCAGTAGCCAGAGGACCTTTGGTCCTGCTGTCCTGAGCTTCTGAAACAATCAGCAACTACTGTGTCCTGGATTCTCATTATGGGAGAAAAAGTCAAGTTGGGGAGTCTGAGCTGCTGTAGCTGTGCCACGTTCCTGAGGGCCGAGCACATGTCCTCATGGTTGTGCATCTGCAGACTCACACTGGGCTGGGCCATGCGAGTACTGGGTGCACACTCTGCAGGGCACCCTCAGCGGTGCACCTGCATTTTTTCATGCAGCCTCTGGTCAGAGCATGGACTCTGCCTTTCCAGGAGTCATACTGGCAGTACACGGTAGGGACCAAGAGTCTGCCAGGGTCTTTGGCTCCCTGGGGCTTACTTTTCAAACTGGCAGAAACCTCAGAAGAGGTGCTTGTGAATCTTTCCAGATTTGGCAGAAAGTTTCACACTTTTTGAAATCACATGGTGAGATCTGAGCTGCTGGTCTGGCAGGACCTAAGAATAGGTGCGGTTGTCAGTCACTCACACATCACCCTCACAGCATGGGATGGAGACACTGCCGCGTTTCTCACTGGAAACTGGGGCACAGGAGTCAGCAGAATGTGTGGCTCAGGGTGGATGAGGAGCAGAGGAACACAGGCTCAGACCTCCCGTGCCCGGGGTCAGGGGAGAGCGCTGCCTTTGAGAGAAGGTGGGGCTGCTGCATCTGCATCTGCATCTGGACAGCCTGTCTGAGGCCAACAGACCCAGGCTCCCTCAGGGAACATTCCAGAGGGCCCCACCTCATGTCCCTGTCCCAGGCTTGAGAGGCAGCTCCCTTCCAAGGGGCATGCCTAGTGGCACTGAGCCCCCTTGCGGGTTCCTCCTGAGAATACATCTGTGTGGTGCCCCTGCTCGAATCCACCTCCAAGGAGGCACGGGGGACCTGGTGCTGGCTTAGCTCTGGTGAACTGGGATGAGTCACATCTTGCTGTGCCTTCGTTCAGTTAAACCCCTAATAGCCTGTGCTCAGCTTGCAGGAGGTCCTATCACCAAAGATGCCAAGTTTTCACATGACAACTTCTTCTACCAATTCTACATGCAGCAAAAACAAGACCATTTTTCTAGTCTTCCACTATGGTGGAAAACCACTGCAGGCCACTCACACCTCTGAGAAGCTGGAGTCCACCGTGAGAGACTTTGGGAGTGGGCAGGACTTCCACATCCCAGCAGAGGAGGAACTACAGGAAACCCAGAGGGAAACCTTGGCTAGTATGTGCTTGCTGGGGAGGCAGCAGATGGCAGCAAGAGGTGATGGAGATGTGAGGTGGGGCAATATCTGCTTACTCTGCTTCCACCCATTGACCACCCCAATCACTGTAGGAGTCAGAGCACCGTCCAGTCAGCGTGGGAGTCAGCAGGGTCATGGGGAGGCTCAGCTAGGATCTCAGGCACCCTTGTCTTCCTGACAGCCCTCCTTCATGACTCCTCCCCAGTGAAGAAGTGTCAGTGCAGGGCTGCAAAGGGGAGTAGCCAGCAGGGTCTGGGGGCTGGGGACAGGCTCCTGCCCTCAACTCTGTGGGGCGCCACCCCACAGTATCCTCTCCTACGTGAAGTTGCTGAAATCAGCAAAATAACACTGGCTCAAAAGTCAAAATGAGCAAAGAAAGTATCTGAAGTAATAAAGGAGACAGGTTTTTAAAGAAAGATGAAAGATCTCAGATAAAGAAGAAGTCATTCTTTAGCACATAAAACAACATTAGAAGCCAAGAGAAAACTGAGCTTGGGTGGAAATGGAAGGCCACTGAAAGCAGGTCTCTACATCCCAGAGGTGGGGTGCGTGGGGCTGCAGAGTGCAGACTGCTGAGACCAGTTCACATTTTATGATCTAGAGAAGCAGCTGCCCACCCTGCCACTGGCTCCCCTCCCAGCAGAGGAGGCATGACCCACCTGGGCAGCCACAGTTGCACTCTGGCCTGCAGAGGCCACCCCACATGCCCAGAGTGGATAGCCTAGGTCTTTAGGGTGAGCATGTAAAGTGAATCCCTTCTGGGATCTGACACCACCACCCCTCTGAGGGGCTGATGTGGCTTAGTCATCTGAAGGGGTTCAGGGATTCTTGAGGGGAGTCCATTTTCCTCAAAGAGAGGGGATGTCTGGGTGGTCACCTGTAGCCACGTTCAGGCTTCAGTTGCCAGTGGGAGAGAGCTGGGGTGACAGTTCCTTATCCTCTTGCCACTTCAAAACTCAGGACAGAGACAGACCTGAGAGAGTCGTGGCTGGGGTGGCTGTAATAGACCTGCCATTGAGGTGCACCTGAGCATGGGTTCTGGGCAAGCATGGCATCCCCATGGTCCTGCTGTGGGACTGTGACCGGCCGGGATGTGGGAGGGGGCAGCTGCAGATGGGGCCTTCAGGTTGTGCCTCCCTTCAGGCCCTGAGTAGGGACTGAGGATAGCACTTCTGCTTGATGCTGCTGGGCCCCAGCCACTAGAGGCCAGGCTATGAGTCTTGAGGGTTTGGGTCAAGGGGTCCTTTGCTCTGTGTTGGCTGAGCAGCCAGAATGGAGGTCCCACAGGTGGAGCAGGCATGGGGGTCTTGCATAGAACAGCCACTTCCCATCCAAACCCTGGGAAAGGCTGGCTAACATGTGGCCTGACTGTCTTCACTGACCTGGCCGTCAGGGTGGGGGAAGTGGCCACTGCAGAGAAGATGCGGATCATGGCCATCTTACAGAGGTCTGCAGCAGAGCCTGTGGACACAAAGAGTTCTGTTTCAGGACCCTGAGGAACGCGGGCAGCCAGTGTGGAGCTCAGTGGCACAGCACTCCTTCACTTCTGCAGGATGCTGCTCTTCTGAGCTACCTGAGTGCTCTGGCTAATGAGGAAGGAGTTTCTGCAACTGGAGGCAAATAACATGTCCTCGCTCCTCAGCTGCCTCTCCCTGTTCAGTGCTGGGGGGTGGCTTTCAGGAGGCCTTGTTCCAGAGCCTGACCCCTGCCAAGCACTCGGGGGTCTGGCAGAGGGGTCCCAGGGACTGGGTGCAGCCTTTCTGCCTTGATGCTCTTTGACTGGGTTTCCCACTTGTAGGTATGGGGGACAGTGGAGCTGGAGGGAAGAATCCTAATTATAAAGATGACCCCGTGACAGTCATGCCACCGACAGTACTGCCAGACCACCAGGTAGGGCTACGGGGTTCCTCAGGAGGGTTTACAGGAGCAGTGCACCATGGTAGTCTGGAGGGTGCTGCCTGGCTCTGCAGCCGCCACATGCCCAAGGGACAAGGGTGCTGAGATAGGGCACAGGAGAGGCGGGCAGCAGCCGGCTGGGCTCCAGTACCTTGCACCATGAAGTTCACTGCCTGTCGTTCTGCTTGTGCCCGGAGCTGCTGGTCCCGTGCATGGATCCTGGGCAGAGGCCTCCTTCTGCCCATGATGGATGCCACATAGCCTGGTCATAGAAAAAAGCAGGTGAGAGACAGTAGCACACAGCCAAGCAGCCCTGGTAGGCAAAAGCCCTGTCTTGTGCTAACTCTGGCTTCCCCAAGGCACTTGGCATGTGGTTTCGTGATGGGTGCGTGAGGACTGCCAAGGGACAGCCCTGTGGCAGGTGGCATGCTTCTCTACTCTTACTGGTCTCCAGGGTACCTTGTCCGACACAAGACAGGGACTGTGGAAATCATTCAGACACATGTGGGCCTGGGCCCTGCAGTCCCTGGACTGTGTGGTCATAGCAGGGTAAAGAGAGGAGGCCAGGGTTTGAGTCGGAGTCCACACCCCACATGAGGTAGATCCACATCCTCTCGGGCCTGACACTTAACATGATTTGGGAGCTCTCAAGAGAATGAGCATCAACAAGCTGTGCTGGGTGAGTAGGTACTTGACCAGTGAGGACTTCTGTTTAACTGGGTGTGGGTGACAAATCCTCACTTGTGAGAGTTCATAGGTCTGAGGAATGAAAGAATTCCCCACAAATACAATAATCATAACTTGGTTTTGGTGCTGGGGATCGAACCCAGGGCATGCTCGGTAAGCGCTGTACCACCGAGCCACATCCCCACCCCCCAATACAATCATCATAAAGTGGCAAGGTACTGAGCACCCACACTATGCCAGGGATAAGAGAAGTCTCTTTACAGCAACCGGCAGTCAGGACTGGGGAGTGCACTTTCAACCTGGCACAGCACACCTTCACCTCTGCAGGACGCTGCTCTTCTGAGCTACCTGAATGCTCTGGCTAATGAGGAAGGAGTTTCTGCAACTGGAGGCAAATAACATGTCCTCGCTCCTCAGCTGCCTCTCCCTGTTCAGTGCTGGGGGGTGGCTTTCAGGAGGCCTTGTTCCAGAGCCTGACCCCTGCCAAGCACTCGGGGGTCTGGCAGAGGGGTCCCAGGGACTGGGTGCAGCCTTTCTGCCTTGATGCTCCTTGACAAGGTTTCCCACTTGCAGGTATGGGGGACAGTTTTGCATGCCTTGTGGTTTCTGACCAAAAGCTGGATGTGAGGCTGATGCCCTTGTTCAAGAGTTTCCTGGCAGGCTTGAGTTGCTTGTAGATCCATTGGTTGTCTGAGGTCTGATTTTAAGCTTTGCTGGGTGGATGAGTGGCCTCTCCATTAGGGCTCATTAAGATCTCCTGTAAAGTGTGGCCCTTTTGAGGTCTCTATTGAATGTTCCATGCATCCAGTATCCATTCTGGAAGGTCAGAATTCGAGACATCCCCATCCCATCAGAGTCTCTGCTTGGGTCCCCTCCCACACCGTGGTCTTGCCTCTAGATGAGGCACTCACAGGACACACCTCATTTGTCTCTTCTCTAAGCAACCAAAGCAATATGCTGCCCACTATTGGATACCTGGAAACTGTTGGTTCAGGTACTTCACCTAGTTTTTCTAGTTGTTTTGGTGACTCCTTGTGGTCCAAAGTGGACGTCTCCTGATTTCATAGCTGTGGTTTTTGGTACTGGCGATCATAGTTTCTGCTTGCATCTCAAGAGCCCTGGCCCTGCCCCTTCATGTTGGTACTCAGAGTGGAAGCAATGTTCTTGGAAGCCATCCCCGTGTCAAAACAGCTGGCTTCCCTTCACTGCATGGGAAGGGGCAGGGAGCCATGGAAATAGCAGCACTGGGGTCCAAATGAAAGGAGGCTCCTTCTCCAACTGCCTTCTATCTAGGTTCCCAAAATAGCTGCAGTCCCTCCAAGGTCACCTGGCATGAGAAGAAGAAAGACAGAGGAACCTAGGGCTGAAGGGGGCAGAAGTCTTAGTCAAAAAGCAGTTAAGGAGAGTAATCATGCATGCCCGGAGGAGGGCAGTGATACAACCCCAATCTACCAACATGTGGCTTTCCTGGCCCACTTCCATATAGAGACAACAGCCAGGACCTGGAAGACCATCACCAAGGTCCCTGCAGGCTTGGTTACACCAGAGGCATCCCTGATGCCTGCTTCTCTTGATTCCTCTTTCACTCTTCCTATGGCTTCATACCTCCATGTTCTCACCTCTGACTTCATAAACCCCACATCCCCACACCCTGCTCTCTCTCTTTGTCCACCTTTAGAAATTGGAGACCTTATGCAAACCTACTATTTTATCATAGATATTAACTGAACACATTTCTGTTTATTGCTACAAAACTATACTTGTCTAAATAGGAGCTATTTGATTTAAGGCTTCACATTGTTTGCACTGGGTGCTGTAAATATTGATCTCCCACTTAAAGGTGAGGTATCGGTAACCTGCAGAGACACTACAAATTTATAGGGTAAAAGTTCTAACACCTCAGATCCACAATGACACATTGACAACATAAAAAACAAGGGAAGAAAGTGCCTCAAACAAACCAAGATGCTGCAATTATAGAATCCACTGACAGCACACAGATGAAATGTCAGAGAAGGCGTTCACAATGCACATAATTGAAATGATCATCAAAGCACAGAATGGTATAAGAGAGCAAATACAGGCAACAATTGATCACTCTAACAAAGGGATAAGAGAGTAAATACAGGTAGCAAAAAATTACTTCAAGAAAAAGAGATTCTGGGGGCTGGGGATATGGCTCAAGCGGTAGCGCGCTCGCCTGTTATGCGTGCGGCCCGGGTTCCATCCTCAGCACCACATACAAACAAAGATGTTGTGTCTGCCGAAAACTAAAAAAAATATATATATAAAAAAATAAAATTAAAAAAAAAAAAAGAAAAAGAGATTCTGAAAAAAAAAAAACACATATAAAATCCTTGAAATGAAGGAAACAATAAATCAAATAAAAAATTCAATAAAAAGAATCACCAACAGACGAGATCACTTGGAAGACAAAACCTCAGGCAATGAAGTCAAAATATATAATATTTTTAAAAATTATTTTTATGTATATTTTTGGTTGTTAATGGACCTTTGTTTTATTCATTTATTTACATGTGGTGCTAAGAATTGAACCTAGTGCGTTACACATGCTAGGCAAGTGCTCTACCAAGGAGCCACAAATCCATCAGCAAAACATACAATCTTAAAATAAAGTTGACCATACAATGAAGATGGTAAGAAACAGAACTTCCGAGAATTATGGGATAACATGAAAAGACAAAATCTAAGAATTATTGAGATAGAGGAAGGCACTGAGATATAAACCAAAGGAAAGCACAATATCTTCAATAAAATAATATTAGAAAATTTTCCAAACATGAAGAATTAATTGGAAAATCAAATACAAAAGACTTACAGGACCCCAAATGTACAAAATTACAACAGATCCACACCAAGGCACGTTATAATGAAATGCCTAGTATACAGAATAAGGATAGAATTTTAAAAGCCACAAGAGAAAAGTTTCAGATTACATATGGAGGAAACCAATTCATATCTCAGCAGATTTTTCAACCCAGACCCTCAAAGCTAGGAGACCCTGCAACAACATATCCCCAGCTCTGAAAGAAAATGGATGCCAACCAAGAATCTTCTATCCAGTAAAATTAAGCTACAAATTTGATGATGAAATAAAAACCTTCCATGATAAACAAAAGTTAAAAGAATTTACAATGAGAAAGCCTGCACTACAGAACATCCTCAGCAAAATATTCCATGAGAAGGAAATTAAAATGAAAACCAGCAAAGGGAGGAACTACACTAAAGGAAAAGCCAACCAAAGAAGTGACCAAGTCAAATTAAAAATAAAAAATAAAACAAAATGACCAGGAATACAAACCATAATTCAATAATAGCCCTGAATGTTAATGGCCTAAGCTCATCAATCAAAAGACATAGACTGGAAGATTGGATTTTTAAAAAAAGACCTAACCATATGGTGCTTCAAGAGATGCATGTATAGGAAAAGACATCCACAGACTGAAGGTGAAAGGGTAGGGAAAAACCTATCACTCACACACACCACGTAAACAAGCAGGGGTTTCCATCCTCATATCAGATGAAGTAGACTTCAAACCAAAATCAGTCAGAAGGGATAAAGAGGGGCATTTCATACTGCTTCAGGGAATGACACATCAACAAGACATGACAATCATGAATATCTATGTCCCCCCAAATGGAGCTTCCATGCATATCAAACAAACCCTTCTCAATTTCAAGAATCGGATGGACCACAACACAATAGTACTGGGTGCCTTTAACACACTTCTCTCATCACAGGATAGATCTTCCAAATAAAAACTAAAGAAACCATACAACCAATAATTTAGACTTAACAGATATATACAGAATATTTCAACCATCAACAATTTTCTCAAGCAGCACATGGATCCTTAATAGACCATTTGTTATGCCACAAAACAAGTCTTAGCAAATACACACACACACAAAAATAGAGGTCTTACCCTGCATTCTATCAGACCATAAGGAAATGAGAGTAGAAATCAATGATAAAATTAAAAATAGAAGCTACTCCAACACCTGAAGACTAAACAATAAGCTATTGAATTATGCATGGGAAACAGAGGACATCAGGGAAGAGATAAAAAGACTCTTAGAGGTAAATGAGAACTCTGATACAACACACTGAAATCTCTGGGGCACTATGTAGGCTATGCCAATAGAAAATTTCATTGCATTGAGCTCATTCATTAAAAGAATAAAAAGTAAACAAATAAACCAACTGACATTGCATCTCAAAGCCCTAGAAAAAGAAGAACAAATCAACACCAAAAGTAGAGAAAGACAGGAAATGATGAAAATCAGGGCTCAAATCAGTCAATGAAATTGAAACAAAAGAAAAAATTGAAAAAAAATGACAAAAGATGTTTTTTTGAAAAAAAATTAAAAAATTGATAAACCCTTAGCCACTCTAACCAAAAGGAGAGAGAAAACTCAAATTACTAGAATTCATAATGAAAAAGGAAGCATCACAACAGACACTACTGAAATGAAGAAGAGGGCTGGGGCTGGGGCTCAGGGGTGGAGCTGGTCTAGCATAGTGAGGCCCTGGGATCGATCCTCACACCACATAAAGATAAATAAATAACATAAAGGTCTTGTGTCCAACTACAAATAAATGTAAATTAAAAAAAAAAACAGGTGGAAGACCTCTATAATGAAAACTATAGAACACTAAAGAAAGAAATTGAAGAAGACCTCAGAAGATGGGAAGATCTCCCATGCTCTTGGATAGGCAGAATTAATACAGTGAAAAGGCCATACTACCCAAACTGTTATACAGATTTAATGCAATTCCTATGAAAACCCCAAAGACATTCTTCATAGAACTAGAAAAGGCAACCACGAAATTCATTTGGAAAAATAAGAGACCCAGAATAGCCAAAGCAATCCCCAGCAAGAAGAGTGAAGCAGGAGGCATCATAATACCAGACCTTGAACTACAAAGCAATAGTGACAAAGACAGCATGGTATTCATACCAAGTAGACATGCAGACCAATGGTACAAAATAGAAGACACAGAGACAAACCCACATAAATGGTCATCTCATACTAGACAAAGGTGCCAAAACATACACTGGAGAAAAGATAGCCTATTTAACAAGTGGTGCTGGGAAAACTGGAACTCCATATGTGCCAAAATGAAATTCAACCTCTGTCTCTCACCCTGCACAAAAATAAATTCAAAGTGGATCAAAGACTTAGACACTAGAGCAGAGACCCTGAGCCTAATAGAAGAAAAAAGCAGGCCTAAATCCTAAATCCTCATCATGTTGGCTTAGGACCTGACTTTCCAAACAAGGACTCCTAGAGCATAAGAAGTAAAGTCAAAAAAATGGGATGGATTCCAACTAAAAAGCATCTTCTTTTAGGAAACAATCAATAATGTGATGAGAGAGACTACAGAATGGTAAAAACCGTTTACCACACAGATAACAGACAGAGCACTAATCTCCAAGGATATATAAAGAACTCAAAAAACTTAACTCAAAAAAAAAAAAAACCCACAAATAACCTGATCAATAAATGGACTAAGGAACTGAACAGATACTTCACAGAAGAAATAGAATCAATCAATAAACATATGAAAAAATGTTCAACATCTCTAGCAATTAGAGAAATGCAAATAAAAACCACTCTAAGATTTCATCTCACTCCAGTCAGAATGGCAATCATCCAGAATATGGGCTACAATAAATGTTAGTGAGGATGTGGGGAAAAGGCACACTCAAACACTGCTGATGGGACTGCCAATTGGTGCAACTACCATGGAAAGCAGTATGGAGATTCCTCAGAAAACTTGGAATGGATCCACCATTTGACCCAGTTATCCCACTCCTCAGTTTATACCCAAAGGACTTAAAATAGCATATCACAGTGATGCAGTCACATCAATGTTTGTAGCAGATCAATTCACAAAAGCTAAACTATGGAACCAACCCAGATGCCCTTTAACAGTTGAATGGATAAAGAAAAATGTGGTACATATACTCAATGGAATATTACTCAGCCTTAAAGAAGAATGAAATCATGGCATTTGCAAGAAAATGGATGGAGTTGGAGAATATCATGCTAGGTGAAATAAGCCAATCCCCCGAAAGCAAAAGCTGAATGTTTTCTCTGATAAGCAGATGTTGCTCCAAAGTGGGACAGGGGGACAAGGAAGAATGCAGGAACTTTGGTTTGTAGAGCAGAGTGAGGGGAGGGGTGGGGATGGGAAGGATGGTAGAATGAGACAGACATTATTACCTATATTCATGTATGATCACACTAGGGGAGTGACTCTGCACCATGTACTGCCAAAGGAATGAGACATTGTGCTCCACTTGTGTACAATATGTCAAATCCATCCAACTATCATAGACAACTAATTAGAACAACAACAAAAACCTGAGTGCAATGGCATGTGCCTATAATCCCAGTGACTCAGGAGGCTGAGGCTATAGAATCTAGCTCAAGGCCAGCCTCAGCAACTTACCGAGGTACTAAGCAACCTAGTCAGACCCTGTCTCAAAAAAACAAAACAAAAAACGTGGTGATTTGGCTCCGTTGTTCAATCCTTTACAGACAAAAAAAGAAAGAAAGAAAGAAAGAAAGAAAAGAAGCAGTACAAACGCCTTGCTGTTGCCGATTCTGAAAACAAAAACCTGACCGCGTGAGCACATTGCTGGCTGCTCTTGGGCCTCAGAAGAAATCAGTGTCAAGTCAGTCTGCTCCAACCTGGGGCAGGCCGTATGCCAGTGTGCAGTTTTACACTGACACCTGGGAACGTGACCCCATTTGCACTGGTGGCCAGAAAGGTGTCGCAGCCCCAGCCTCCCCTGCATTCCTTCCTAAGCAGCTCCTACGTGGCATCCCACCGCTGCTTCCAGACTCTTCTCCGGTAGTGTCTCTGCCTTCGGACTCTCCTTCCAATCTCTTTCCCACTTGTTACTGGGTGAGTTTTTAAAAGATGCAACCCAGGACCCTTCCACGTGGAGTGCCATGCGTGGTCTGGCCTTGCCTGGCACTGTCTCTTCTTTCTCTGCTCTATGCACCTGCCCAGGGTTCTCTGCCTTCGCATGCTGGGCCCCTCCCCTGGCCATTCCTGACCTTTTTAGTCTGTTCTCGGGTTACCTCTTCAGGGAGGCGATGGCTGTCAGATGCCCTGGGGCTCCTCTGTGCTGCTCTCCATTCCTTCCACAGTCAGGGTGCAGTGTCCCTGAATGTCTTTCTTACTGTCTCTCCCAGTGGACAACAAAGCATCCGCCTGACACATGCCAGGCACCCAGCAAACATTTTGGATGAAGTAAATGATTGTTCTAATGCATATTTGCACCATCTGCTTGGACATGTAACTGCTGGGTCAAAGGGCATGCATGCTTGTTGTCTGGAAGCATGACATGCCACAACCCTTCCAGAAGGTTCAGTACAAGGAGGGGAGTGGAGCTCATAGCAGGATCAACACTGGGAACAAAACTAAACTACCACCATTTCAACATCTCAAAATCAACAGCATTTTTAGTTTTGTTGAGGATGGGGCTCCTGGGCAGGAAACCACCAGGGCTTGTGCCACGGGCACCCTGCCCATGCCCAACTGCCCGGGGCCTGCTTGACCCTGGGGGTATGGAAATGCTCGGCTGGCATGTGTGTGTTCCACGGACATCAGGAGAGCGGGCAGGACTGAGGCTGCAGGAGTGAGTTCTGAGTGTGCTGGGAGCTTCCCTTACTAGTGGGGTGGCAAGACCAGCCTGACGGCAGGCAAAAAATAGACCCTGCAGCAGGCAGTCCTGAACTCACAGACTGGGCTTGGGCGCTGAGTGGCAAGTCCTCAGTGTTCCCTGGAGGATTCAAAGAGGGCTCAGGGTATCAAGGTGTCAAACAGATGTTGCTGTGCCCTGAGGGCATGCATGCGGGAGCCAGTGAGGAATGTGGGTTCTGCCAGGCCAGTCCTCCACCTGACTCATACTCACTCCCAAGAGGGTGTTCATTGTGAGGGCTCACACTTTCTGTACCAGTTATCAATCTTCTTTGTTTCTTTAATTTTTGCTCTTTATCTTCTTCTTTCTTTAATTCCTCTTTCCCAAATTTTATGTTGAATACAACTCATTTATAATTGCAGATTTCTTTTAAAATACTCTTTAAAATATTCACTTGCGGGCTGGAGATGTGGCTCAAGCGGTAGCGCACTCGCCTGGCATGTGTGTGGCCCGGGTTCGATCCTCAGCACCACATACAAACAAAGATGTTGTGTCCACTGAAAACTAAAAAATAAATATTAAAATTCTCTCTCTAAAAAAAAAAAATTCACTTGCTTCCAAATAAAGTGTTACTAGTGTGGCCAAGTTCCACAGTGTTTGCTGAGATATTTTACTGTCTTTTTTTATTTTTATTTTTTTTAGGTGGACACAATATCTTTTTTTTTTATTGGTTGTTCAAAACATTACAAAGCTCATGATATATCATCTTTCATTCATTTGACTCAATTGGGTTATGAACTCCCATTTTTACCCCAAATACAAATTGCAGAATCACATTGGTTACACACTCACATTTTTACATAATGGCATATTAGTGACTGTTGTATTCTGCTACCTTTCCTATCCCCTACTATCCCCCCTCCCTCCCCTCCCATCTTCCCTCTCTACCTCATCTGCTGTTGTTCAATTCTCTCCCTTGTTTCCCCCCCTCCCCTCACAACCTCTTATATGTAATTTTGTGTAACATTGAGGGTCTCCTACCATTTCCATATGCTTTCCCTTCTCTCTCCCTTTCTCTCCCCCCACTCGTCTTTGTTTAATGTTAATCTTTTCCTCATGCTCTTCCTCCCTGCTCTGTTCTTAGTTGCTCTCTTTATATCAAAGAAGACATTTGGCATTTGTTTTTTAAGGATTGGCTAGCTTCGCTTAGCATAATCTGCTCTAATGCCATCCATTTCCCTGCAAATTCTACTTTTGTCATTTTTTAGTGCTGCGTAATACTCCATTGTGTATAGATGCCACATTTTTTTTATCCATTCATCTATTGAAGGGCATCTAGGTTGGTTCCACAGTCTAGCTATTGTGAATTGTGCCTCTATGATCATTGATGTGGCAGTATCCCTATAGTACGCTCTTTTAAGATCCTCAGGGAATAGTCCGAGAAGGGCGATAGCTGGGTCAAATGGTGGATCCATTCCCAGCTTTCCCAGGAATCTCCAAACTGCTTTCCAAATTGGCCGTACCAATTTGCAGTCCCACCAGCAGTGTACAAGTGTACCCTTTTCCCCACATCCTCGCCAACACTTATTGTTGTTTGACTTCATAATGGCTGCCAATCTTACTGGAGTGAGATGGTATCTTAGGGTGGTTTTGATTTGCATTTCTCTGACTGCTAGAGATGGTGAGCATTTTTTCTTGTACTTGTTGATTGATTGTATGTCCTCCTCTGTGAAGTGTCTGTTCAGGTCCTTGGCCCATTTGTTGATTGGGTTATTTGTTATCTTATTGTCTAATTTTTTGAGTTCTTTGTATACTCTGGATATTAGGTATCTGAAGTGTGAGGAGTAAAGATTTGTTCCCAGGATGTAGGCTCCCTATTTACCTCTCTTATTGTTTCTCTTGCTGAGAAAAAACTTTTTAGTTTAAGTAAGTCCCATTTGTTTATTCTTGTTATTAACTCTTGGGCTATAGGCGTCCTATTAAGGAATTTGGAGCCCGACCCCACAGTATGTAGATTGTAGCCAACTTTTTCTTCTATCAGACGCAGTGTCTCTGATTTGATATCTAGCTCCTTGATCCATTTTGGGTTAACTTTTGTGCATGGGGAGAGAAAGGGATTCAGTTTCATTTTGTTGCATATGGATTTCCAGTTTTCCCAGCACCATTTGTTGAAGATGCTATCCTTCCTCCATTGCATGCTTTTAGCCCCTTTATCAAATATAAGAAAGTTGTAATTTTGTGGATTGGTTTCTGTGTCCTCTATTCTGTACCACTGGTCCACCTGCCTGTTTTGGTACCAGTACCATGCTGTTTTTGTTACTATTGCTCTGTAGTATAGTTTGAAGTCTGGTATCGCTATACCTCCTGATTCACACTTCCTGCTTAGAATTGCTTTTGCTATTCTGGGTCTTTTGTATTTCCATATGAATTTCATGATTGCTTTATCTATTTCTACAAGAAATGCCGTTGGGATTTTGATTGGCATCGCATTAAACCTGTAGAGAACTTTTGGTAATATTGCCATTTTGATGATGTTAGTTCTGCCTATCCATGAACAGGGTACATTTTTCCATCTTCTAAGATCTTCTTCTATCTCTCTCTTTAGGGTTCTGTAGTTTTCATTGTATAAATCTTTCACCTCTTTTGTTAGGTTGATTCCCAAGTATCTTATTTTCTTTGAGGATATTGTGAATGGAGTGGTTTTTCTCATTTCCATTTCAGAAGTTTTGTTGCTGATATACAGGAATGCCTTTGATTTATGAGTGTTGATTTTATATCCTATCACTTTGCTGAATTCATTTATTAACTCTAGCAGTTTCTTTGTAGACCCTTTTGGGTCTGTTAAATATATTATCATGTCATCCGCAAATAGCGATAATTTAAGTTCTTCTTTTCCTATTTTTATGCCTTTAATTTCTTTTGTCTGTCTAATTGCTCTGGCCAGTATTTCAAGAACTAAATTGAATAGAAGTGGTGATAGAGGGCATCCCTGTCTTGTTCCAGATTTTAGAGGGAATGCCTTCAGTTTTTCTCCATTTAGGATGATGCTAGCCTGAGGTTTAGCATAGATTGCTTTTACAATGTTGAGGTAAGTTCCTGTTATCCCTAGTTTTTCTAGTGTTTTGAACATAAAGGGATGCTGTACTTTGTCGAATGCTTTTTCTGCATCTATCGAGATGATCTAATGGTTCTTGTCTTTAAGTCTATTGATGTGGTGAATAGCATTTATTGATTTCCGTATATTGAACCATCCTTGCATCCCAGGGATGAATCCTACTTGATCATGGTGCACAATTTTTTTGATATGCTTTTGTATTCGATTTGCCAGGATTTTATTGAGAATTTTTGCATCCAAGTTCATTAGAGATATTGGTCTGTAGTTTTCTTTCTTTGAAGTGTCTTTGTCTGGTTTCGGGATCAGGGTGATGTTGGCCTCATAGAATGAATTTGGAAGAGCTCCTTCTTTTTCTATTTCTTGAAATAGCTTGAAAAGTATTGGTATTAATTCTTCTTTGAAGGTTTTGTAAAACTCCGCTGTATACCCATCCGGTCCAGGGCTTTTTTTGGTTGGTAGTCTTTTGATGGCTTCTTCTATTTCTTCCTTTGTTATTGGTCTGTTTAAATTGTGTGTGTCTTCCTGACTCTATCTGGGCAGATCGTATGACTTAAGAAATTTATCAATATCTTCACTATCTTCTATTTTATTGGAATATAGGGTTTCAAAATACTTTCTAATTATCTTCTGTATTTCCGTAGTGTCTGTTGTGATATTGCCTTTTTCATCCCATATATTAGTAATTTGAGTTCTCTCTCTTCTTCTCTTCATTAGCATGGCTAAGGGCCTGTTGATCTTATTTATTTTTTCAAAGAATCAACTTTTAGTTTTGTCAATTTTTTCAATGTTTTTTTTTTGTTTCAATTTCATTGATTTCTGCTCTAATTTTAATTATTTCTTGTCTTCTACTACATTTGCTGTTGTTTTGCTCTTCCTTTTCTAGGTTTTTGAGGTGTAGTGTGAGTTCATTTATTTGTTGGTTTTTTCTTTTTTTGAGGAAAGAACTCCAAGAAATGAATTTCCCTCTTAAAACTGCTTTCATTGTGTCCCATAGATTCCGGTATGTTGTGTCTGTATTGTCATTTGTCTCTAAGAATTTTTTTTATCTCCTCCTTTATGTCTTCTGTAACCCATTGATCATTCAGTAACATATTGTTCATTTTCCATGTGATGTAGGATTTTTCCTTCCTTCTTTTATCATTGATTTCCAGTTTCATTCCATTATGATCAGATATGGTGCATGGTATTATCTTCACACCTTTATATTTACTAAGAGTTGCCCTATGGCATAATATATGGTCTATCTTTGAGTAGGATCCATGTGCTACTGAGAAGAACATGTATCCACTTGATGATGGTTGATATATTCTATATATGTCGGTTAAGTCTAGGTTATTGATTGTGCTATTGAGTTCTATAGTTTCTTTATTCAGCTTTTGTCTAGAGGATCTGTCTAATGGCGAGAGTGGTGTGTTGAAGTCACCCATAATTATTGTGTTGTAGTCTATTTGACTCTTGAACTTGAGGAGAGTTTATTTTATGAACGTTGCAGCTCCACTGTTTGGTGCATACAAATTGATAATTGTTATGTCTTGTTGGTGGATGGTTCCTTTTAACAGTATATAGTGTCCTTCTTTATCCCTTTTGATTAACTTAGGTTTGAAGTTGATTTTATTCGATATGAGTATGGCCACTCCTGCTTGCTTCCGAGGGCCATGTGAGTGGTATGATTTTTCCCAACCTTTTACCTTCAGCCTGTGTATGTCTTTTCCTATCATATGAGTCTCCTGAAGGCAGCATATTGTTGGATCTGTTTTTTTGATCCAGGTTACTAGCCTATGTCTCTTGATTGGTGAGTTTAGGCCATTAACATTTAAGGTTACAATTGAAATATGATTTGTACTTCCAGTCATGTTTATTTATTTATTTATTTTAGTTTGGCTAGTTTTTACTTTTTGGTTATTTTCCTCCCCCTTTACTGAGATACCTCCCGCTGTTAGTTTTGGGCACTATTTTTCAATTCCTCTTCTTTGAAGTATTTTGCTCCAAATGCTTTGTAGTGCTGGTTTTCTGGCTGCGAATTCTTTTAGCTTTTGTTTATCGTGAAAGATTTTAATTTCATTCCATCTTTCATATCTGGGAAGTTTTCTAGAATTATTTCATTTAATATGTTGTCCATTCCTTTGGTTTGAATCTCCGTGCCTTCTTCTATCCCGATGACTCTCAAATTTGGTTTTTTTATGACATCCCATATCTCTTGAATAGATTGCTCATGGGATTTAAGCATCTTTTCTGTGTTGACTATATTCTTTTCAAGTTGATAAACTTTGTCTTCATTATCTGATGTTCTGACTTCTACTTGACCTAGTCTATTTGTAATATTCTCATTTGAGTTTTTAATTTGGTTTATAGTTTCCTGCATTTCTAGGATTACTGTTTGATTTTTTTTAAGACCTCTATCTCCTGGTAAAGCTCATTCTTTGCCATTTGAATTTGTTTGTTTAATTCATTTTCAAAATATACTTTTATTGCTTGGACTTGCTGTCTCATGTCTTCTCTAATATTCCTTTCCATCTGAGTTAGGTATGCCTTGAGTTCTTTCCCTATCCATGTTTCTGATGCTTCTAGGTCCTCCTGTAGATTTAAGTTGTCCTGCAATGTTTGTACTCCTTTTTTCCCTTGTTTTTTCATGATGTTCATGTTACTTTCCAGCTCTATTTGATTGCTGTGTTTCTGCTCTCTTCTATAGATTTGTTTTGGTTTTGTATATCTCTGTTGTCTCTCCTTTGTGTTGGTGGACTATGCCTGCTAAAGTGGATTCCGCTGGGAAGGAATTCCGACGGCCGAGCTCCAGTGACGTCACCTCTCTGCTATGGCGGGCCCCAGGCTCCTTGCCGGGGTGTCCGAATGGGGGGGGTGGGACTGGACTGTCTCTGGCGTGCGGTCTCCAGCCACCCAGTCACGAGGGCCTGGCCTCTAGTCCCCTGGTTTCTCCTGATAGTCCTGGTTTCTCCTGCTAGACCAGATTTCCCCTGAGTGATGCCTCTCGGCAGTTCAAACTGTACTCTGGGCCTGCCGTTTGTTGGGTGTGGAGGGTGGCTATTGGGAACCCCGGCACTCTATTGTTTTGATTTTTTCCGCTTGCCCCTCCCCCAGCGCTGGCAAGACAGGTTTCGTTCTTGCTGCTGATGGGAGGGGGAGTTGAAGGTCAGGTGTCTCTAGTTTTCCCCGCGTCTTTATGCAGGCTCACTCTGATAATCCCTCCCCCGGAAAGCCTAGGAGAGATTTTATGTGAATTCCCTGCTGTATGGGAGATGAGCTGAGTAACACACACCTGTTTTATTGTTGCAACCTGTCGGAGAGTGGCGGTGGTTACTTCAGCTCTCCAAGATGGTGGCCGCTGGTTTCCTTGGTGGAGTTTCCGTTGTGGGGTATTCCTTCCCCGTCTGAAATCCCGAACTCAGCCCGGGGCTCAGTGAGGGCTCAGCCGGCAGGATTCCACAGAATCCGCAGCAACGTTTCTCCCTGCTTGCTGGTCGCTTCTCGGCGGCGCCCCGCCGTCTGTAGCCGCGGGGCGGGCCGTGCGGATCAGTCAGCCTGGATCTCCGGTCACACAGTTGGCTCGTGTTTGAGACTCAATTACCGGACCTCGGTGCTGGAAATCCTTCCTCTAGGTTTCGGTGCACCCCCATTTTGCTGTAAGTTCCTAACAAGATAGTTTTTTGTCGTTCTAACTCGTTATTCACCTGCGCAGTGGTGCGGTACACGGGGTGTGATGCACTCTATTCGCGGCCATCTTGGAGTCCATAATATCTTTATTTTGTTTTAATATGGTGTTGAGGATCAAACCCAGTGCCTCGCGCATGCCAGGCGGGCGCACTACCACTTGAGCCACATCCCCAGCCCCTATTTTACTGTCTTTTACTCCTAAAATCTTGTATTTTCTTGGGATGTCTTTTTTTATCTTAAGTTACTTGGGACTGTGACACAGTTCCAAGTAGGTATGTGAATGGCACATGCAGAGCCATGTATCAAGGGACTTCTTAGTACACTGTGGTCACAGACATGAAATCTTTTGGGGTTTCCTTTGTGACCAGACTGGAGGTGTTTTGTAAATGTGCCACATGTCTTCCATTTCTGGGCCCAGGTCCTGTCTGTCTCTCTACCTATCTGGGTGGCTACACTAGGTTGTTGCTTCAGGTGGAGCCTGGCTCTGGTGATGGCCCTCTCTGTTCATTGGCAGGAACTGTAGCTCATCCAGGCACTGCAGCCTCAGCAGCCCAGCCCTGCCCATCCACACACTGTCCACCTGTCTGTCCACCTGCCAGCTGTAAAGCTAGGAGTGACAGCACTGGAAGCTGCAGAGGGGAGGAAGCAGGGGGTGCCAGGGCGTGGCTGTGGCTGCCCTACCTGTGTGATAACACTGGTCAATAGCTGCTTGCGCGAAGTCTTTGATTTTCTTGTACTTCTGCAAAAAGCTCTCCAAAAACTGGGTGGCTTCCTGAACAGTAATTCCAAGGCAAGCAGCAAGCCGCTCCTTCCCTGTGTGAACCAGAAAGACACGTGTGATCAGAGTCTAGGCCTGACCCCCACCAGGTATGTTAGGGGTACCAAGAGTATGTGCCCCCCAGGGAGTGACCAGGTACAGGGAATAAACCAACCAAAGGCCTCTGAGACAGTGTGGTGAGTCAAGGTCTCGTTAGCAGTCCTGGTCTGCAGGTGCTCAGTACCACGGATCTAAATAGGGCCTGTTGGACTGAGGTTGTGACTCAGTGGTAGAGAGCTTGCCTCGCACATGTGAGCCCCTGGGTTTGATCCTCAGCACCACAGATAAATAAACAAATAAAATAAAGGTATTGTGTCCATCTACAAGTTTATATATATATATATATATATATATATATATATATATATATATATATATATATAAATAAATAATAGGGCCTGTTAACTCTTATTATTTTTAACAATGTTAACTGTCTTCCAGGTGCAGCAGATGAAGCTTTAAATGAGGTAGACATGGTTCCTGCTCTTGGCTTGGCCAATGGGAGGACCAACTGCAGAACTCGGGGAGGCTGGACAGGGTACAGAGGAAAAGGAGACTAAGTTCCATGCCAAATGATGGAAGTGCACTCAGAAGTTTCTGTGCTTGGAATTTTTAGTTTGAAACACATGCTCTTGGTCCAGACAGATATTTTCCAGGTGTTCTTGTGAAGCTGCTTATAGAAAGGTCTCTGGTGGGTCAGCACCTGAGTTCCAGCACAGCAATGAGCTTCCTGCTGGTCAGGTGCCGGTGCTGGGAGCACAGAGGCCTGGGTGTGAATCTGCCCTGTCACTCACAGGAACCTAGGGAAGTTATCTAACCTGCAATGAACTCATACCCTTACTTGTAAGTGAGGAACAAGAGTCCTTTCCCACGGGGCGGCTAAGGGAGCTTCATGAGCCAAGGCATGTATAGCTTCAAGCACTGCCTGGCTCCTACTTGGTGTTGAATATGAGTGACCCTCTTCCATTTTCCTCCAGAAAAAAACAAGAACCCAAGAACGGGGTGGGAGCCCTGACAATAGGATTTCGGAGAAGGCCCTGGGCTTCAGGAGGCTGCCCTGATGGAGGGAAGCCCCGAGGGGCATTCTTGGGGGATCACCACCCGGGCTAGGGCAGGGCTTGCTGTTCCCTGTGATAAGCCAGCTGGGGACCTCCCTGAGGCTTTCAGACAGGATGGGCCAGAGACCACGGCCCAAGGGCAGAGATGTGGGGTCTGTTTAGACAAGAAAAAAGCCTTTCAGGAGTGGGGTTGCCTGGCCTCTCAGGTCTGGTCTTCTCCTTGACTAGGCCATGCTGGCCTCACCCACTGAAGCCTTCCATTGCTCTGGATATGGATAGTGCTCCAGTCTTGGGACAGTGAGGGGCAGACGTTTGCTTCCACTGCTTTGCCAAGAAGAGTGGAAAAGTGGTGTGCTTTGTTCTCCCAGAATTTATGACAGCAGTGAGGGATGAACTCTTGGAACCCCAGTGCTCCCTCTCTGTCCATGTCTAGCTGACTACTCAGAGGTACTTGGCTGGAAATGAAAACACTCCACCACCCTTTTTAAGGTTGAATCAAGATAGTGTGATATCTTCACAAACAAGGTATTATGTTTTGCTACATGTTACCAAAATAATCCATCTCTAACTCTTTCTTTCTGTGGAATTCCAAGAACCACCCATGAGCTATGGTGCTGTGATAGAAAAGTTCATTGTCTTTGAGAAAGAAATCAGATGGCGGCTTGATGCCTCAGCCAGGTCAGACAGAGGGGACTTAGAGTCTTATTCTTAGTGATGTCTTTTCCCATTTCCCATCTGCTGTTAAGCCCATCTGGGGGATTTTTTTTTATTTCAGACCTTATAGTCTTCAGTTTTAGAATCTTCACTTAGTCCTGTTTATTTGCTGAGGGTTTTCCCTCCCTCATTTGTATATCATTGAGCACAGTTATAATAGCAGTTTTGAAATCCTTGTCTGCTGCTTCCAATACCAGGTCATCTCAGGATCTTTTTCCACGATGGCTTTTTCTTTTGAGTATGACCAAGATGTTTCCTCACGTTTAATAATCTCGGATTGTATCCTGGATATTGTGAATATGTTGTAGAAACTTTGGATTCTGGAGTTCACGCCGGAGCCCAGGGGAGGAAGCTTCTCTGTCTGATCCGGCCACTCTGCGGGACTCTGAGGAAAAGCTCCCATCAGGTAGACGGCGGCTGCCACCATGGGTAAAGGAGACCCCAACAAGCCGAGGGGCAAAATGTCCTTGTACACCTTCTTCGTGCAGACCTGCCGGGAAGAGCACAAGAAGAAACACCCGGACTCTTCCATCAACTTCGCCGAATTCTCCAAGAAGTGCTCGGAGAGATGGAAGACCATGTCTGCAAAGGAGAAGTCGAAGTTTGAAGATATGGCAAAAAGTGACAAAGCTCGCTATGACAGGGAGATGAAAAATTACGTTCCTCCCAAAGGTGATAAGA
The DNA here is from genome assembly GCF_021218885.2 of Marmota monax. NCBI lineage: Eukaryota > Metazoa > Chordata > Mammalia > Rodentia > Sciuridae > Marmota > Marmota monax. Next base: position 28,004,428 of record NW_026694710.1, on the reverse strand, counting down.
AAGGAAAGAAAAAAGATCCCAACGCTCCTAAGAGACCACCATCTGCCTTCTTCCTGTTTTGCTCTGAACATCGCCCAAAGATCAAAAGTGAACACCCAGGCCTGTCCATTGGGGATACTGCAAAAAAAACTGGGTGAAATGTCGTCTGAGCAGTCAGCCAAAGATAAACAGCCATATGAACAGAAAGCAGCTAAGCTAAAGGAGAAATATGAGAAGGATATTGCTGCATACCGTGCTAAGGGCAAAAGTGAAGCAGGAAAGAAGGGCCCCGGTAGGCCAACAGGCTCAAAGAAGAGTGAACCAGAAGATGAAGAGGAAGAGGAAGAAGAGGAGGATGATGAAGATGATGAGGAAGAGGAGGAGGATGAAGAATAAGTGGTTGTCCTGTAATGATGTGTGTGGAGTGTGTGTGTGTGCTCAGGCAACTGTTTTGCTAAGAATGTGAATTCAAGTGCAGCTCAACATTAGCTTCAGTATAAAAACTGTACAGATTTTTGTATAGTTGCTAAGATTCTTTGTAGAGAAAATAATTTTTTAAAAATGCAGATTGTAGCTTTTTGAAGGGCTACTACATACAGTTAGATTTTAAAGCTTCTGATGTTGAATGTTCCTAAATATTTAATGGTTTCTTTAATTTCTTGTGTATGGTAGCACAGCAAACTGATAGGAATTAGTAAATTTTGGGTTTTTTAGGATGTTGCATTTTTTTAAAAATTTGTAATAAAATTATGTATATTATTCCTATTGTCCTTGTCTTAATACGCTAAATTAGTTTTCCCTTTTGAAAAAAAATTATGCCCAATAGTTCTTAGGTAACAGTAGAATTAGTAAAATGTTTTAAACTTTGAAATTCAGATCTGGAATTTAATACACTTTAAGAACTTTATGAACTTTCAAAGAAATATTACACTTCGTGCTTGATGCTTATATTCATTTATTAAGTAACTTGTCCCTTACCCGCTTTGGCCTTCAGAAATTTTATGTAGCTAGGGTGGTGAATTCTAAAATGTACACATTTGATTTTTTAAAAAAAATTACAAAAATTTTAGCTTTTTATTAAGTTAAAGGTAGAATACCTGAGTAGATTTTGAATTATATATGAAATCTTGGGTCTTAAGTCTAGAATTCTAGGTAACTAGCCTAAGAAGTATTTGATTGTGATATTCCCTGACTAATCTAAATTTCACTAGGATTTGTATTTATAGGGGATGGCATTTATTTTAGGAATGCTTACTTGAGGAGGCAACAGTTAACTTGTAAGTTGATATTAGAGGTATTAGTGAAAGTTGATCATCTATGGACTAAATGCCTACCTACAGAAGTCTTTGTTGACAGTTTGACTATCTTGATTACCTAAGTTTGGGTTTTTTTTTTCTTTTTGATAGGATTGAACCCAGGGTCACTTAACCACTGAGTCATGTCCCCCAGCCCATTTTTGTTTTGTTTAGAGGCAGGGTCTTATTACGACTTTAGGGTCTTGCTAAGTAACTGAGATTGGTCTTAAACTTGCAACCCTGTCTCAGTTTTGTGAGTGGCTGGGGATTACAGGTGTGCACTACCTTACCTGGCAGGATTTTCACTGATCATAAAATAAAAATTTGTTTTCAGATGTTCGGTGACTTAGTACAATTAAAGTATTTGGGGTAATGTATTTCAGATGCATACCCTGGTGTAGGGCTTTATAGAAATAGGAACTTTTGAGCCTATTTTTTCCCATTTGTAATATGGGATAAATACCTACTTCACAGTGTGTTAATGATGAAAATTTTGTAAAGTACTTGAAAACAGCACCTAATGCACAGGAAAGATGGGAAGTTGTTAAAATCTAAATAGAGAAATTTTGTGTTTACTTAATTTCCATATCTATGGATTAGACCCACAAAGCTGTTTCTTTTCCCCTAACTTTGGGATACTGACATTCTGTTGTTTGTAGTTTAAGAACACCCATTTGAATCAATAGCGAATCAGGATTTGAAATGGGCCCTGCCTAGCTCATGTTTGAAATAAAAATTTCAGATCTGAGAGACTAAACAACAAGTTCTCAATAATTGCGACTAGGTGACTAAAAGATATATGAAAGCATTGAAATGAGAGTAATTTTTAAAATTCTCTTCTAGACTAGCCACTAATTGGAGGTATGTTTATGTAAGCTTTATAAATAGGTCATATTTAAGTGGAACAAAATGTAAAAGGGTAGGTATGAGAGGATAGTTCATCTTATTAAGTCCCAGCTATATTGTTCCAGACTATTAACTCGGAAAACTCCAGTGATGCAATACTTTATCCAATAAAGGTGTAACCATAAATAATGGTGTATGTATACATCTAGATGCATGTATCTAAATACGTAGTTCTTAACATTGATGGAAACTTTTTAGTATGACAGTTGGCATATTAAATAGCTAACTGCAGTATGAAACTGAGTAAATCAGTTCCCTAAAAAGAAAAGAAACTTTGGATTCTGTTATGTTCTTCTCAGGAGCACTGATTTTTAAATTTAATTTGTTTTATTTTTATTTTTTGTGATACTGGGGATTGAACCCAGGAGTACTTAACCACTGGGTTAAGCCACATCTCAAGCCCTTTTTATCTATTTATTTTTAAATTTTGAGTCAGGGTCTCACAAGGTTGCTTAGAGCCTTGCTAAGTTGCTGAGGCTGGCCTCAAACTTGCAATCCTTCTGCCTCAGCCTCCCAAGTTCTGGGGATTACTGGTGTGTGCCACCAGACCCAGCTTAATTTTTTTTAAAGACAGCAGTTAATTTGGCTAAATTCAAATGTCAAACTCTCTCTCCTTGCAGTGAACAGCAGCTAAAATCTCAGATCAGTCCTCATAGCCTTAGCTGGGCTGTCTGGCGTTTGCACCACTCATGCATAACTAGGGGTCTGTCACAGATTTGGACAGAGTACATATCCAGAATTTGGGCTTCCCCTTGGCTCTATTCTTTCTAAAATCACTCCCTTCACTTTCTAGATTCTATTGTTGCCCCCGACTCTGCCCTCTGGTTTTTCAGGCTGTACGACTGGGGTCCTGAGTTCCCACACCCACAGCAGTGATGGAGCAGGGCTGTGTGATGGGAAGCTCACTGTGCACTATTCCTTTCTTCCAAGTGTCAGCCAACTTGCAGCTTCAGTTGGCTTTTGGTCACTTCCCAGTGCTTTCAATACCTATTTCATAGAGGATAGCCTGTGTGTGGGGGAGGGCTGGGCTGATGGGGGAGACTTGGCTATTACCAGGAGCCACACCTTTTCAGAACATTTATGGCTCAGAATGAATTACTTTCTTCTCACCTGTAGAGCTGTCAAGCTGCTTGAAGGGGAGTGGGTGGCTAAGCGCTTTGTCCATTGGGAACAGATGACATAGTAACCCCAAAGGAAGCAAAGACGAGAGGCTGGTGGAGACAGAGGGTCCCATGGCTCTCCAGGCCCTGGAGTGGGGTTATCACCCTCAAGCCCACTGTTCCTACCCAAGCAGGACATCTCTTGGCTCGAGGGCTCCTCTGTTCTCGCCCACATATTGGCTCCTTCTCTCATAGAGCTGATCAGTTGATTAGGTTTCTATTTTTTGGGTTATAATCACAAGCAGGTATGCCTGAGAGCACCCAGGACCCACTCAGTAGGAACACTAAGCATTTCCCACCCCTAAAATCCTATCTGAGCAATATGGCCTTTGCCAGGTGGCTAATCACGTCCTGTGTGTATACATCATAGATTTATCTTCAGGAAGACACCTCCATTCCGTTTCCTCTAAGTACTGCCCCATAAGTATTGCTCAGTCTCTCACTCATTTCTGTCACTGGGGTTGAGAAGTGTCTGACCAACACTGAGCCCCAGGAACACTACTCCACCTGGATGGACCTTCCACTCTAGCCCAGGTGTTGCTTCTCTGGGCAGCCTCCCAGGCTCTCAGGCCCCATCCTTATAGGCACTCTTTGGGGCTCCCTGGGTACCAAGGACTCTCAGTGTTAGGCTCAGTTCTAGAGGAGACATGCCCCTTAGAAGCAGGCCTGAGTCCTAGTCCACAGCCCTCCTGTGGGCCCAGCCTACAGCATGCATCCTATAAGCATCTGCTGACTGCTTGGTGACTGGCTGTGGAGCACTCTGAGGAAGCACTGAGAAGACTGGCCAACTCTGAGAAAGTTATAATTATAAAAGCCTTGGGCTTTATCTGGGGGTCTGTGGGCAGTTTCTTGCAGAAATATGGCTCCTGTTGGAACTCAGAGGTGGCTGTAGGCAGGCACAGTGAGTAGGGAGGTGCCCCAGTATGTTGCTGAGTTTAGGCGACTAAAGGCCATGCCGGCCCTTAAGCTGCTTCTCTGCTTGTTTCAAAGTCTTGCAGCTGCTTCTGCTATCTCTGTCACCATCCTCAGGAACACACAGAATAATGCCTCGGCCAGGGCCCAGTGTTCCTATAGCAGTTTCTGGACTCTCAGAGTTGTGATTCTGTGAAAGGCAGGGCTGCCTGCCTGGGCCAAAGTCCCTCCACTGAATTTTCCAAAGGTTCCCAGCAGCTCAGGAACCTGGTGAATTCACTTGGGTTCTTGGTCCCAGATAATCCGACAAGGTTCTGGTTTCAAAAGGGGAACAGAGACACAACCTGAAGTGAGCAACACGTACGTGGTGATTCCAGCTGTCAGGCAGGCGGGAGCAATGGAGGCTGTGAGGTGGAAGCTTGGGGTGGGAGCCCTGCCAGCATCAGGGCTAAAAGTAGCCAAATTACCCTCTTCACCAGCATCACAGCCAATGACTCACTGCTTATTTGCACAGTGTAGCTCTTTTCCTCTTCAGGAAAAAATAAATGCTCCAGAAGAAGCCCAGTGGGTGGCCATGAAGTCCACCTTCATCTGGGGGTGGGGACTACTGTGGGGGACTCTGCTGTCCTCTTGGAGCCCAGTTTACCCACAGTGGGCCTCCCTTTCTCCTGACTGAACAGGAGGGTCCAGCCTCACTTGGGGCATTTGTTGAAATAGCCCAGCATTGAAGCAGGACCCAGATAGGTGGCAGATGACAAGAGATGGGGGCTAGCTGAGCCAGGTGCTGCCTCAGCAATCATACAAGAGCATTTTCTGAGAAGGAGACCAATACTGGCACCTCGGACAGGGCCACATGCTCAGGTGGTGACAGAATCAAGACTTGGGCTGGGCAGGGTGGGAAGGCAGCGTTGGACCTGCTGAGCTGGAGCTCGTGGCACGTCTGGAGCAAGGATGCAAGGCACTGAGGTCTAGTTTACTTGGCAGAATGCTGCTTTCCCCCAGAATGGAGACCCCAGGAAGCTTCAGAGGACATTTAAGAGGAAACAGGCCCAACAACTGAGGAGAGTCCCAGCATCCCATTGTCTCCACTGAGCTCACTTCTGGTGTGTCTTCCAGACACAGTGTGCACAACCAGAACATTCTCAAAGGTCATCAGTGTGCTCAGTGAGTATTACGTGCCTTCTTTATGCCAGGCTATGAGCAAAACCCTCTAGGCTCCTGTCCTCTGGAGCTCATGGTGAGTTACACCTGAGACCTTGAGCAGATAAGAAAGTGCAGAATTGGCATCTCAGTGCCACAGTAAAGGCTCTGCCTATGCTGGAGGCCATGGGCCAGCAGGAAGCAAGTTGAACCCACTGGAACCTCCCCAGTGGAACTTTAGATGAGACCACACTCCAGTCAGCACCCTGATTGCAGCCTGCAAGGGATCTAGTCCCTAGACCCATAAAAACTGTGAGGGGATGAGTGGGCGTTGTTTTAAGTCAATGTGTTTATGGTAACTTGTTACTCAGAAATGGGCAACGAATAACAGTGGTGGGGGAAGGCTGAGGAGGGAGTCAGGGGAGAGCTGCATCTGTCTCCTAAAGGAGATGTCTGCAGAGCAGAGGGCAAGCAAGAGAGCACTGAGGATGGAGGAGGGCTCCGACACACCCACGTCAGGGAGTGGAAGGAAGGATGTCAGGGAGTGGAAGGAAGAGGAGGAGAGTGGGAGAGAGCAAAGTGCGATTCTGCTGGGCCCTGGGGCGGCTTGCAGAGGCGGCAGGGGGATGCCCAGGTGTCTGGCCTCTAGCCCCTCTCCTTCCTGCCTGCTGCCCCTGAGGCTGGCCCCAACTCCTGGCCTGAGGCTTGGCTCTGTCCTCTGTTGGGGGCTGTCTTTGGCTGCTGGCCCAGCTGGATGAGTTCTGTTCTGGGACAGATCAATGAGTGCTGAGAAGCGAAAACAAGACAAACCAGGCCCCATTTGAGGTAGCTGCACTCTCTAAAGCCTTGGTGTTTGTGTGTGGAGGAGGATCCCAAGCATGACAATGATGCCTGGTGTGGCAGTGTGCTGGTACCTGCTGTCTCCCCTGACAGTGTTGGCAGTGACACTGTGATCTGGCAGTGTGAAATGGTCTGACTAGTGCTGGGTGACACCAATGTCACCAGTGTTTGTGTAAACAACATACAGGGACTCTCAGAGTGGTTTCTCTTAGACATGGCTGTACTTAAATATAGGTACACAGTCATCAAGCTCATAGGTGACCCCAAGACCTAAACCCCTGCCGTCAGCCCACCTGCTCCATAGACCACGGAGTACACCACCTTCTTGGTCTGCTCTCTGTCTGCGTACGTCACGTGCTCCATGGGAATGTCCTTCCTGTATGGAAAGACAGCCTGGGTCAGGCATAGTTAGCACTGGGTACAGAGAAGGCAGCTGGGATCTTGGCTGGGCTATGACTGTGGCTGCTGTAGTCCCTTGCAGGATTGGACAGTCAGCCTCTGCATTGGTCTCCCAGAGACAGCAGGGTGAGCCCTGCCTTGGGGTTAAAACATTCAGATAGAATTAGGATCAACTCTACCTCTGACTGGCATACGAACCACAGCAATCTCCAAAGATTAAAGCCGAGACAGCTGAGAAGCTCAGTGTTCTGCACATGCCACCAAGGGTCACTCCTCCCTGCCTGGGCATCCCCCAAGGACAGGCAGCCAGCTCTGTTTGCTGCTCTTGCAGACATCCTCAGCATCTACACCAGGCTTCCCTAATGAACTGAGCACAGATTTAGGAGCCAAAAGGGGAAGAGAGACAGAGCCAGAGCCAGAAAGACAGAGAGGAAACCTCTCCCAGTGTTTGTGAGTGGGTCTGTGCTGGGCCCGCTTCCCTGCATAGCCAGGGGGTTCCCAACGATGCCTCAGCCTTCACTTCCTCCTTGCACTGAGCTTCAAGACCAATCTAAGGTAAAAGGTCTTTTCCAAGCATGGGAGCTGTCTTGGACATGCAGGAGGCCTTTTAGATTTCCCAGCATTCACAAGCGCTTTAGTATGGCCTACTTTCCCAAAGAATGTCTCTCCCTGGCTTTTCCTCCAGAGCGTTCAGTGTCCTATTGTTTGCTTCAACTATGATTATTTTGCCTACCACTTTCCTGTGCCAAATGGGTGTGAGTTAGGTGAGACAATGACAAGCACCTGGACCAGTCCTCCAGGCAGCCCTGGACTCATGAGAAGAGACACACATGCCTCTTTGAGATCAAGGCAAGCTCCGCTCCCTCTGGAACCAAGGATCAGGTCCTGAGTGGAGGTGGGACAAGTGGATACTTCAAAGCTCTCCTCACACTCTCTAGCTGCCTTTTCTTGAGTCAGGTCTTGCTGGGGAAGACCTTTGCCTGTTCTTCAGAGAACTGACAAACTTTGTTCTGGCAGTCTCTGCTTGATGTCTGTGTTTCTGAAGGGGACAGGCCATGGAGCTACCTCCTGTACATTTTCGCTGATGTCTAGGGCGTAACAGATACTCACCACCTGGTTTCTAAGTGCCCATGTATACGTAGTGTCCCCCCTTTTCCAGTTGTGGCAAGCTCTATTGCCCACTTGTTTCTCTCACCCTTAAATTTGCTATTGATAAATACTGAATGTAGATAGGAAGCAAAAAGCCAAAATGTATACAGGCTCAGAACATGTGTCAGCTCCTACATGACACTCCTTAGCCATATTTCCAGCCTTTATTTTAAAAATACCATGCATGCTCTAAATCTGCTCCCAGGAAACACTCTGCTGATAAATGTATTTAGAAATCCCCAGCACCAAAACAAACAAAAAAACAACAATAGCTTCCCTCCAGGGCTGCCGGCCACAAGAGCAGACAAGGCCTCAAAGGGACCAGCTGAGAGCACAGAAGGAAGTAAGGAATCTGAGCAGGGCACACCCTGCCAGACGGTAGCTCTGATCCTTCCTCAGAATGACAGACGGGGCAGGACCATCTCTAAGGAAGCTCCCCAGAGTCAGACTGGCAGACTAGCCAACAGCACACTCTGATAACAGAGGATGAACTCTCTTCTTGGGTACATATGGTCATATATTAAATGCAGAAAAAAAAATTGCAAAATGTAGAAATGTTAACATTCTCTGATCACAGTGCAATAAAACTAGGAACAAAAACTAAATGAGCCCTTCCATCTAGAAATAAACCAAACCAAAACCAAAAACAAAAACAAAAAACTTCTATCAACCAACTTTTGTGTGAACAGAAATATAAACAGAAATTATATTGTTTCCAATAAAAACACTTTATATTAGAACCAATCATTCCTATGTTACTAAAAATGAAAGAAAAAAGTAAATAAACTTAGTTTTCAGTTCAAAAAAGGAAGGGAGAGAACACGTAAACAAACCAAAAGAATATGAAAGGAAGGAAATTATAAAGCTAGAATAAAGACAGGAGCAGAGGGTTGTGGCTATGGCTCAGAGGTACAGCGCTCACCTAGGATGCATGAGGCACTGGGTTCCAATCTCAGCACCACATAAAAAATAAATAAAATAAAATAAAGCTATCTTCATTTTCTAGGCTCAGAAATAATTTATACAGCATACAGACTATTTGATTCCTAAGCCTATAACTAAAAATAAATAAATAAATATTAAAAAAAAGACAGGAGCAGAAATTAGTGATGTCAAGAACAGAAAGACATAGATCAAATTAATAAATAAATGAAATCCTGGTTCTCATAGAAATAAAATATACAATCCATTATCTAATTTTATCAAAAAAGGAAGAAAGTTTGAATGATAAAATAAGAAATAACAAAGAAAGGTAATTACTGACATAGAGGAAATAAAGACCTTAAAAGTTATTTTGTAAAACTTTATATGAGTAAATTTGAAACCCAGGTTAGATGAATAATACCTGAGGAAAATATAGCTATAAAAATTGATCTCAGCCAGCAGCTCTGGAGGCTGAGGCAAGAGGATTGTGAGTTCAAAGCTACTCTCAGCAAAAGTGAGATGTTAAGCAACTCCAAAAAAGTGTAAAATTGGGGTGGGGATGTGGCTCAGTGGCTGAGTACGCCTAAGTTCAATCCTGAGTACCCTCCCCTCAAACTGACCTCAGTATAGATGAAAGTTAAATAGTCCAATGTCTATAGAAAATAGAGAAAATATTTAAGGAACTACGCTACAAAAACAAACAAACTAACAAAAACCCATCCCAAATAGTTTCATATGGGATTCGATCAAACCATAGGAATCAAATTGTCTCTATGCTGCATAAATTATTTCTGAGCCTAGAAAATGAAGAAAAAATTTCCATTTTTCTTTTATTAATCAAGTATAACAGTTATATCTAAACATGGTAAAGAGAGTATCAGTATAAAGGAAAGTACCAACTGATACCTCATGTGAATATTGATTGATGTAAAACTTCTGAACAGGATACCAGCAACAGATGCCAAGAACACAATGAGAAGCCTCGCTCCCGGCCTGAGGCACCAAGGAGGAGGAGCAGAGCAGTCCCTGCTGACAGGGTGGGGGAGGCGGCCAGCTGCACTGTGCTCCCACCTACAAACCCAGCTCTCCACCTGCTGCCACCTAGAGACAACAGCCAGGACTGGGAAGATCGTCACCAAGGTCCCTGCCAAGGAGAGACATCAGCCAGGACTGGGAAGACCGTTACCAAGGTCCCTGCCACCTAGAGACAACAGCCAGGACTGGGAAGACCATCACCAAGGTCCCTGTCACCTAGAGACAACAGCCAGGACCGGGAAGACCCACACCAAGGTCCCTGCCACCTAGAGACAACAGCCAGGACCGGGAAGACCCACACCAAGGTCCCTGCCACCTAGAGACAACAGCCAGGACTGGGAAGACCCACACCAAGGTCCCTGCCACCTAGAGACAACAGCCAGGACCGGGAAGACCATCACCAAGGTCCCTGTCACCTAGAGACAACAGCCAGGACTGGGAAGACCCACACCAAGGTCCCTGCCACCTAGAGACAACAGCCAGGACTGGGAAGACCCACACCAAGGTCCCTGCCACCTAGAGACAACAGCCAGGACTGGGAAGACCCACACCAAGGTCCCTGCCACCTAGAGACAACAGCCAGGACCGGGAAGACCCACACCAAGGTCCCTGTCACCTAGAGACAACAGCCAGGACTAGGAAGACCATCACCAAGGTCCCTGTCACCTAGAGACAACAGCCAGGACTGGGAAGACCCACACCAAGGTCCCTGCCACCTAGAGACAACAGCCAGGACTGGGAAGACCCACACCAAGGTCCCTGCCACCTAGAGACAACAGCCAGGACTGGGAAGACCCACACCAAGGTCCCTGCCACCTAGAGACAACAGCCAGGACTGGGAAGACCATCACCAAGGTCCCTGCCACCTAGAGACAACAGCCAGGACTGGGAAGACCATCACCAAGGTTCCTGTCACCTAGAGACAACAGTTAGGACTGGGAAGACCCACACCAAGGTCCCTGTCACCTAGAGACAACAGCCAGGACTGGGAAGACCCACACCAAGGTCCCTGCCACCTAGAGACAACAGCCAGGACTGGGAAGACCCACACCAAGGTCCCTGCCACCTAGAGACAACAGCCAGGACTGGGAAGACCCACACCAAGGTCCCTGTCACCTAGAGACAACAGCCAGGACTGGGAAGACCCACACCAAGGTCCCTGCCACCTAGAGACAACAGCCAGGACTGGGAAGACCATCACCAAGGTCCCTGTCACCTAGAGACAACAGCCAGGACTGGGAAGACCCACACCAAGGTCCCTGTCACCTAGAGACAATAGCCAGGACTGGGAAGACCCACACCAAGGTCCCTGCCACCTAGAGACAACAGCCAGGACTGGGAAGACCATCACCAAGGTCCCTGTCACCTAGAGACAACAGCCAGGACTGGGAAGACCCACACCAAGGTCCCTGTCACCTAGAGACAACAGCCAGGACTGGGAAGACCCACACCAAGGTCCCTGCCACCTAGAGACAACAGCCAGGACCGGGAAGACCATCACCAAGGTTCCTGTCACCTAGAGACAACAGTTAGGACTGGGAAGACCCACACCAAGGTCCCTGTCACCTAGAGACAACAGCCAGGACTGGGAAGACCCACACCAAGGTCCCTGCCACCTAGAGACAACAGCCAGGACTGGGAAGACCATCACCAAGGTCCCTGTCACCTAGAGACAACAGCCAGGACTGGGAAGACCCACACCAAGGTCCCTGTCACCTAGAGACAACAGCCAGGACTGGGAAGACCATCACCAAGGTCCCTGCCACCTTGAGCCAACACTAGGACTGAGAAGACCATCACCAGGTCCCTGCCATCTAGCAGAACAGATAGGACTGGGAAGACCAACACCAAGGTCTCTGCGGGCCTGGTTACATAGAGGCAAGGGATTGCTAACCTGCAGGAATGCTACAAGATTTTCTGGTGAAAACTTTATATCTCAGATCCACACTGCTGAAGAGGAAGACACAGGAACAACATGAAAGAAAGGAAGATGATACAATAATAGAATCCATTGACAGCACAGTAGCAGAGATGTCAGATAGGAGTTTAGATTGTATATAATTATAATGATCTGCAAAGCACAGAATAATAAAGCAATTACAGGCAGCAAATTGATTACTCCAACAAAGAGATACAAGAGGAAATACAGGTAGCAAAAATTTCATCAAGAAAGAGAAGGAGACACTGAGGAAAAGAACCATACTAGAAATCTTTGAAATGAGGGAAACAATAAACTAAATAAAAAATTCAATATAAAGCATCACCAATAGACCAGACCACTTGGAAGACAGAACCTCAGGCAATGAAGACAAAATATATAATCTTGAAAATAAAGTTGACCACACAATGAAGATGGTAAGAAACCATGAACAGAACCTCCAAGAATTATGGGATAACATGAAAAGACAAAATCTAAGAATTATTGAGATAGAGGAAGGCACCAAGATATAAACCAAAGGAATGCACAATATCTTCAATGAAATAATATTATTATTGATTTCTGTATATTGAACCATCCTTGCATCCCAGGGATGAATCCTACTTGATCATGGTGCACATTTTTTTTGATGTGTTTTTGTATCCGATTCGCCAGAATTTTATTGAGGATTTTTGCATCTAGGTTCATTAGAGATATTGGTCTATAGTTTTCTTTCTTTAGGTGTCTTTGTCTGGTTTTGGAAGAGTGTATTTTTTTAATATTTTTTTTTTAGTTTTCAGTGGACACAACATCTTTATTTTATTTTTATGTGGTGCTGAGGATCGAACCCAGTGCCTCACAGGTGCTAGGCGAGCGTTCTATCACTTGAGCCACAAACCCAGCCCATAGAGTATATTTTTTGGCACATTATACATACATGGAGTATAACTTGCGTTCCTGTGGTTGTCCATGATGTGGTGTCACACTGGTCACATCTTCATATGTGAACAAAGGAAAGCTATGTCCAGTTCCTTCTACTGTCTTTCCTCTTCCCATCCCTCCCTTCCCTTCATCCCCCTTGTCTAATCCAATGAACTTTTATTCTTCCCTCCCCTCCTCATTGTGTTAGCATTTGTATATCAGAGAGGACAACAAGAATAAATTTGATTACACTCCTCCCACACAACAAAATACCAAATCTTTGCATGGCATAAAATAACATAAGAAAAGTCAAAAGACAAACCCTAAACGAGGAAAATAGTTGTAACACATTTCACAAAGGAGAGGCTAACACCTCTCACATACAGTGAAATTTTAAAATTTGAGAAAACAAAGACCAAAACAAAATTCTTATGGAAGAATGGGCCATATACACAAATAAAAATGCTAATAAAAAAGGATATTAGAAAATTATCTATATTAGGTCAATCCAAAATGAGGCAATTCTACAAAAGAACTGACTTGAACTCTTCAAAAAAGCCAACATTCTGAAAGCCAAAGAAAGGCTGAGGAGCTGTTCTAGATGAAATATAAGACAAGACATGATTCGAAGCTGGAAACATCTGCTATATGGATATTTTGGGACAATAAGTCAGGTTTTAACATGGCCTGCATATTAGATATTAGCATTGTATCAATGTCCACTCCCCTGCACTCAACAACTGTTACAGGAGATATGTCACTATTCTCAGAAAATAAAAGACCCGAGCACTTACAGGTGAGGAGTTATGATGTCTGTAACTTAACCTCAAAAGGCACAGCCAAATACTATTAAATACATGAATATAAATTTATATAAAATAATACGTATGTATCATGTATATTTTAGCGTTTAATATATATTTAGATATGTAAAACACTAACACTCTTACTTGAAAACTACTACTAAAGAGCTAACATCTTGACATGTGACAGACTTGTATAATCAATTCAGCTTTTGTAAATGTTTGGCTTTTGTTTGTAAATCAGAAAGTTAAAACAAAGTTGGTAGGTGGTTTTCTTCAAATCCTGGGGAAGGGAAAGATTCTAAAACAAGTCCCCCAAAATCCTAAACATATAAACAAACTCACCTACCTTAGAGTCAGGAACTCAGTTCTTTAAAAACACAAAGAGAAAGATATATCCATACTTGAGGCTAACATCCAGATTTAGAAGGACTCCTACAAATCAATAAGGCTGACAGACAGACAGACCCTAATATAAAAATAAATGAATTGTGAGATTATATTTTATAAGAGAAGAAATACTGCTAACTACACCCACCAGATTGGCAAATGAAGAAAAATGGTCTGATAATCTCAGTTGTTAGAGAGAATATGGAGAGATGGCAATTATTTTGAGAAACAGTTGTACAGTTATAATAACTATTTTTTAATGTTCTTATCTGGTAATTATAGCATCTCTGTCATGTCTAGGTCTATTTCTATTGATTGATTTTTTTCCTCCTAGTTATACATAATATCTTTCCTCCTTTAGATGCTTGGCAATGTTTTTTTTTTTTTTTTCATACTGAGGATTGAACCCAGGGGTGCTTAACCACTGAGTCACATCCCCAGCCATTTTTTATATTTTATTTAGAGACAGGGTCTCACTGAGTTGGTAAGTGCCACCATACCTGGCTTGCAATTTTTATTAATGCCAGACATTGTGACTTTTACATTGTTGGATACTAGATTTTGCTGTATTCCTTAAAATAGTTTTGGACTTTGTTATGGAATGTAGTTAAATTACTTGGGAACATGGTAATCATTTAAAGTATTAAGTTTTGTTGGGAGGGGCCCAGAGTAGCCTTTGGCTTAGGGTAAATTCTCTACTAATGGAGACTACTCCTGCCTGGAATGAGGTCTTTTACCCCAGTTGATGGGAAATGAACTATTTCTGGCACTACGTGAGCTTGGTAATTATTTGGTTGCTACTTCCCAGTGGTTCTTTCTTCTCACATATTTTAAGATCAGGACTCAGCCGAAGTCTGGAGGGACCCATCTGCAGAATCCTCTCCATGCATTTCTTGTTGTCTGGACCACAGAGAAATGAGCCTCACAATTCTAGTTCTCTAGTCTCCTTGGACTCTGATATAAATCTACAGTGTAGAGAGATCAATGGGATGTCTGGATTTCCCTTCCTTGTGCTTCAGCCCAGAAACTTCACCAGGTAGGAAGACTGGGGTCACCTGGTTTCCCTTCTCTAAGGGGTTGTGGTCCTAGATGCCTGCTGTACGATATCTGAAAACCGTCGTTTCATCTGTCTCTAGATGCTAAGAGACGGTAAGCCTGCCTTTTTTCACTCCATCATGGCCAAAGTCCTTTGCTTGTTGTCTTTCCAAGTGAGGCAGGAGAACTAACATGAAAGAGCAGGTAAAACTCCTGTGTACCTGGAGGCCCCTCTTGGTGACCACAGGGTACCTCACCCCAGAGTGGCTATTCCATCTCACTGTAAGAGGAAGCAGATGATTTATATGCCATAAAAGTCTTCTTTGCATCCTGTCCATCGCCTCAGGGATGGATGTAAACATCACTGTTCTCTTGCTTCCAGGTATGACTCACAACAAAACAAATGATCTTGCCTGCAAGGATGGAAGTCTCCAGAGATCCCAGGCTGGTCCTGAAAGGAAAGGGATGGGGCTCTCCCTAGGCTGAGTGCCACTCAGCACCAGACACGCTCAGCCCAGGCATGGCCTGCCAGCTGCTCTCAGGTGAGCTGCTGTGGGGTGGTGGCCTCTCACACCTTGGGTGCTTTCTTTTCTTAAACTGCCTGTGTACAGACTTCACCTGACCCATCTTCTGATAGCTCGTGATGAAGAATGGTGGAACTGAGTGATGTCAGGGAATGGCTGGCATGTTCTGGGAAGAGGAGTTCACGCACAGGCGTTGGGAGCACATGATGGTCTAAGCCCAGCACCATGAGGAAGCAGATATGTAACCCATGACCCCAGGTCACCCCTGCTTGCTTACAAATATCAGCAACATTCTCATAAGACAAGTTCATAAGGGGCCCTGGGTGAGGATATCCACTGTGGTGGTATTTGTGGTGGCAGGTGTCAGAAGCAGCCTGCATGTCCGTTACCAGAATGGACAGGTAAAAGGGAGCAGAGGCATATGATGGGGGTGCAGGTGCTTGGAATAGGCGGAGAAATGGACAGGGTGGACATTGGCAATGTGACAGTCTAAAAAGCAAAGGATCCGTTGGGAAAAAAAATGAAATGAGAGGAATGACATCTATAAGACAAGACCATTTCTTTTTTTAAAATATATTTTAAGTTGTAGATGGACACAAAATTTTTATTTTGTTTATTTATTTTTATGTGGTGCTGAGGATCAAATGAGGCAAGCGCTCTACTGCTGAGTCACAACCCCAGCCCGAAGGCAACACCATTTCTATCAGTTAAAATTATATGCACACACTGGGCTGGGGCTGGGGCTCAGTGGTGGAGCACTTGCCTAGCACATGTGAAGCACTGGGTTCGATCCTCAGCACCACATAAAAATAAATAAAATAAAGGTACTGTGTCCAACTACAACTAAAAATTTATTAAAAATTATATGCACATAAAATAATATAAACACCTGTCCATGGACTGAGACCGCTGAAACCGTGAGCCCCGCAAAAAAACCTTTTCCTCCTTAAAATTGTTCATCAGCTCTTTTGGTTACAGTAGCAAAAAAGCTGATTAAAACACCTGAAGAAAAGATTAGTGAATGGAAGATAGACAAAAGAACTGAAGATCAGACAAAATACCAGACTGAGATGTAGATAAAATAGAAAAAAAGAAAAGAGCATAAATAAGAGACGCATGGAACATGGTGAAAATCTCTAAAATAGGTCTAGCCTCAGTTCCAAAAGCAGAGGAAGAAGAAGGGAGTGGAAATTTTAAAGAGAAAAGGACTAAGAAGTTTCTAAAGCTGATGAGAGACACATGTAAAAGAAACACCACAGATCACAAGACACAAAGTACCCATCTCTGCATGACATAAAATTACAAAAAAAACAAAGAAAAAAACCACAAAACAGATAGAAAAATTATTGATTCCCTTCAAAGAAACAACAACACAAGTGACAGTGACTTCTTAACAGAAATAATGGAGAAATTATACAAGTTTTAATGTGTGTCAAGCGTTTGTTCCATACAATTCTGGTATGGAGCAATAATGTGAAAAACTTTTGAAATTATACAAACTATGCTTAATAATTTCTGTTAAGAATTGGTACCACTATACAATACCTTTTTTCCTTGTATTAAATCTTTTAAATACTGGTTTCATTAAAAAAAAGGAAAATAGAAAAAAATAACTATCAAGTTCAAATTATCTCTATAGTAAAAATACTCTTAAAAATAGAGATTAAGGGCTGAGGTTGTGGCTCAGTGGGGAGAGCACTTGCCTCACACATGTGAGGCACTGGGTTCGATCCTCAGCACCACATAAAAATGAATAAACAAAAAAATACATTGTGTCCATGAATAACTAAAAAATATTAAAAAAAATAGAGATTAAGGGGCTGGGGTTGTGGCTCAGTGGTACAGCGCTTGCCTGGCATATGCAAGGCCCTAGAGTTGGATCCTCAGTGCCACATAATAATAAATAAAATAAAGGTTTTGTGTCCAACTACAACTAAAAAATAAATATTTGAAAAAATAGAGATTAAATAAAAACATTTTTAACATAAGCAAAAACTGAGATAATCTGTCATTTACACTAAAAGAAATGTTAAAGACAGGAGAAAAATAATTCCACTGCATGGAGATACAGTAAAGAATAAATGGCAGTAGGATAAGGAAAAGTTAAAATGAATATATATATATTGCATGAAATATATCATGATGTTTTTTGTAGTTCAGAAATACACGGAATTAAAATATTTTACAACAATGGTACAAAGGGCAGGAGTGGGAGATAAATGGAGTGAAGTGTTACATAATATTAGAAGTGGTAAAAGCACAACTTCACATGAGATTTTTATCAGTGAAAGATGCTTGTAGTAATCTCTAGGATAAATTATTTTTGGTACCAGGGATTGAACACAGGGGTGCTTAATCACTGAGTCACATTCCCAGCCTTTTTTATTTTTTATTTTGAGACAGGGTCTCACTTAATTGCTTAGGGCCTCACTAAGTTGAACTTCCAATCCTCCTGCCTCCCTCAGGTTCCTGATTCACTGGGATTACAGATGTGTGCTACCATACCCAATTCTAGCATAATTTCTAATTGAAAAGTGAAAGAATGCAAACAAAGTAATAAAAGGAAAATAAAATAATAAAAAAAAATTAGTACAAAAAAAGGCAAAGGGGGATAGAAAAAGGAACACATAATAGTGGGACAAATTGAAAACAATAGTAAAAGGAGAAATTAATACCCAAATGCATCTGTAAAATTATTAACATAAAATACTCCATTTAAAAGACAAAGATCATCAGGTTGCATTAAATTTAAAAATATTGCCTATAAAAGCTATATCATAAATATAAGCATATAAAAAGACTGATAGTAAAAGGATGAGAAAAGATATATGATGAAAACACTAACTGGAGAAGCCCTTGTAGAAAATATCAAAGAAGACTTAAAGATAAACACTACTAGAGTTGAAGAACATTTCATAATGATATACTATTTATTGTAAAAACAATAGTTTTATTATCTTATTAGGTTTGAATATATGTAGAATTAAAATGCATAATTATCAATGGCACAAAAACTGAGAAAGGGTAAAGAGAATTTAAAGGTTCTAATAGCAGCATTACTGGGGAAAGTGGTAAAAATACTGATATATATTAGACTGTAATGAGTTGACGATTCATGATGTAATCTGTAAACATGAAAAGACAGCAGAACCAAAAGCTAATAGAGGGGAAAAGGAAGGCAAGAAAGAGGAGAAAATAGCAGATAAAATGGGAAGCATACATTAAAACAGTACAATAGCAGATAATGAAAAGAAAATGATAGCCAGACTGGAGAAAAAAAACAAAATCCCATTTTCTTTTAAGAAATTTAGCTTTCTATATTTTTTTAAAAAAATAAATTTATTTTTATTTATTTATTTTTATGTGGTGCTGAGGATCTACCACTGAGCCAAAATCCAGTGAGCCACAACCCCAGCCCTAGCTTTCTACATTTAATGCAATTATTTTTGTGTTTTTGTTATCCTGTTCATTTAATGTAAGGGCACAGAAAAATTAAAAGTATAATAAGAAGATGGCAAATCTCTACACAATCTCTAACCAAAAGAAATGTTATTTAGCTTATATCAGAAAAATAATAGTTGTAAGTTTACATATGCCTAATAACATAGCAAAAAATTTGACACAATCAAAAGGAGAAAGAGACAAATTCATGACCATAATGGAGTGCGTGTGTGTGTGTGTGTGTGTGTGTGTGTGTGTGTTGGGGTTTGAACCCAAGGCCTCACACTAGGCTAGGCAACTACTCTCCCACTGGACCAAAATTCCAGCTCCCATAAAGGGAGTCTTCAGTTCAACTCTCTAATAACTATCAGAACAAGCCCATGAAAATTAATAAAGAAGATGAGCAAAACATTTAACAAACTTGACCAAATTAACATATAGAATTCTGTACCCAACAATAACAGAGTCCACATTTTTCTCAAATGCACCAAAATTTTCCTCATGTTAGTTCATGAAGTCATTTTGGACACATTTGAAGAAATAGAAATTCTAGAGAATGTTCTTTGACAAAAGTGAGATTAAGCTAGAAATCATCATCATTAATAATAACAACAAAAGCTAAAATATCTCCACTTTTGGAAATTAAGAATTGTACTTGTAAATAGCCTTGTGTCAAAGAAGAAATCAAATAGAGAATTTGAAAATACTTTTAGCTGAATGATAATGAAAGTAGACATTATAAAATGATGGGATATGGTTGTCTTAGTCAGTTTTGTGTTGTTACAACAAAAATAACTGAGACTGGATACTTTATAAATAAAAGAGTTTCATTTGGCTTATGACTCTGCTGACTAGATGTTCCAAACAGTATGGTACTGACATCCTTGTGAAGGTCCTTCTGATTGCATCACAACATAGAAAAGAAGCAGAAAGAGAACCTGCTGTATGTAGGGGAAAAGCATATGCGGTGGCCTTGCTTTATGACAGTCTGCTCTGTTGAGAAGTAACCCACCCTTAAAGACCAGTATTGATCCCCTCAAGAGTGGTGAACTCATCACCTATTAACTTTCCACTGGGTCCCACCACTTAAAGGTTCTAGCACCTCAACACCACCACACTGGAGACCAAGCTTCCAGAACATGAACCTTTGGCAGCCAAACCATATTCAAACAGCTGAAGTCTTGCTTAAAAAGAAAATTATAGATTCTTTGAATCCATTTCTATGTTTCCAGTGGTAGATCTGGATCCCCAGGCTTCTGTGCTACACAGGAGCTGAAAAAAAAAAACTACAGAGGGGACACTAAGCATACTGAAAGCTAGGAAATGGCCTCTTCCACCGCATCTGGCTCTCGAATTTTTTTCTAAAGCCATTCTATGAGCCCAACAGAGGGTGAAGGAAATCCATTGGATTCATTTATTAAATTCCAGAGTCTTGAGACGCGAGGAGGAAGCCCGGCGCCAGCCCAGCCTAGACTGGAGGAGGAAGCCAGGCCCCGCCCCACCTGATAGTCCCGAGGAAGCCCATCAACCCTTAAAACCCATCAAAGGGGGTGTGGCTACCAGCACGGTTCTGTGGCTGGTCCAGGTACCCGGTTTCCAACTCCCCCACCCTTAGCTGCGATAACTCAAAATATTTCCCACAAGCTTTGGGGGGTTGTAGCTATCAACGCAAAACAACAACTGTATAGGCACCTGGTTTCTACCTCAGAGACTAGAGTAGGGAAGATACAGGTGGAATCTCATGTCCTTTCACACTGGCTATACCCACCACCCTGAAAACAGAGGCTCAAGCTAGGAATAGACAATGCCACCTACTGGAAGCAAGGGAAACAGAGTTCTGAGAGACTTTTTTTTTCTCTTTCTCTCTTTTCTTCTCTCTCTTCCACAACTTCAACATATGTGAAACCAAGAACTGTGCATGAACAACCAAATTACCAAAGTAATATAATATAGAGGAATTGCATATACCCCACCTTTCCCACATTTTTTTTCTTTATTTCTATCTTACTTTCCTTTTCCTTCTCTCTTATTTCTCTTTTCTTCCTTGTTATTTTTTTCTTTTCTTCATTCATATTCCCTCTATCCCACTTTCAATCTCCTAACTTTTGCTATCTATACATAGGATAACTATCTAAATACAGATAGGAGGTTGAGTCTATACATTCTTCCATAAATTACCAGTCTATTGGTTAGAGTTCTCCAAAGGTGCTAAGTTAGTTTAACCTCATACCCTCACTCCTTTCCCTCTAAGTATAACATCCTTCGTCTGAAATTAAGTTTTCTATATGCCACCAGATATGGTATGCCTTTTATGAAACTAATGACTATATTCTTAAATAATAATTAAAACCAATATCTATAGACTTAGAATGTAACTATAAATGTATTAATAATGAAAACTTGTGCTTAGATGATGTACTGTTGATATTGGGAACTGTTAACATTGTATTTCTCCACAAAAGAAGGATTTTGGAGCTATACAAGAACAATACAAATATATAGGGGGAAAACCATTAACACAACAGTTTCACAAAGCTAGAAAGAATCATGAGCAGTATGAAAAGACAAGGAAAGAAAGGACCACAAACAATACAGGTCAATTCAACTTTAGATGAGGTAATATCTGCAGCTGATGGAATGTCAGATAAAGAGTTCAGGATATACATGCTTCAGATGATCTGGAGTCTCAAGGAAGACATTATACAGCAAATTCAGACAATGAAAGATCACTTTGACAATGAATTACATAAACAAATCCAAGAAGCAAAAGATCAACTGTATAGGGAGATAGAGGATATAAAAAACAAACAGAAATCCTGGAAATGCAGGAAACAATAAACCAAATTAAAAACTCAAATGAGAGTATTACCAGCAGAGTAGAACTCTTAGAAGATAGAACTTCAGACAACGAAGACAAAGTTTTTCAACTTGAAAAGAACATAGACAGCTCAGCGAGAATGTTAAGAAATCATGAGCAGAACATCCAAGAATTATGGGATAACATTAAGAAACCAAACCTAAGAGTTATTGGGATACAAGAGGGTATAGAGGTCCAAACCAAGGGAATGAGCAATCTATTCAATGAAATAATACAAGAAAACTTCCCAGACTTAAAGAATGAAAAAGAAATCCAAATACTAGAAGCCTACAGGACACCGAATGTACAAAATCATAAGAGATCCACACCAGGACACATTATAATGAAGATGCCCAACATACAGAATAAGGAGAGAATCCTAAAAGCCACAAGAGAGAGGAAGCAGATTACATTTAGGGGTAAACCAATCAGGATGACGGCTGATCTTTCAACACAGACTCTGAAAGCTAGAAGATCCTGGAACAACATATTTCAAATGCTGAAAGAAAAAGGGTTCCAACCAAGAATCATGTATCCAGTGAAATTAAGCTCCAGGATTAATGATGAAATAAAAATCTTCCACGATAAACAAAAGTTAAAAGAATTTGCAGCTAGAAAACCAGCTCTTCAAAACATCCTTGGCAAAACATTACAGGAAGAGGAAATGAAAAATAACAATGAAAACCAACAGCGGGAGGTAGTACAGTAAAGGAAAAACTATTCAAAGAGGAAAAACAAATCATGTTAAGTTACATACATAATCAAATATGGCTGGAAATACAAACCATGTGTCAATAGTAACCCCAAATGTTAATGGCTTAAATGCACCAATCAAAAGACATAGGCTAGTAGAATGGATTAAAAAAAAGATCCAACAATATGCTGCTTACAGGAGACTCATCTGACAGGAAAAGACATACACAGACTGAAGGTGAAAGGTTGGGAAAAATCATACCACTCATATGGACCCTGGAAGCAAGCAGGGGTGTCCATACTCATATCAAATAAAATAGACTTCAAGCCAAAGTTAATCAAAAGGGATAAACAAGGACACTACATACTGCTCAAGGGAACCATACACCAACAAGACTTGACGATCATTAATATATATGCCCCAAACAATGGTGCAGCTACGTTCATCAAACAAACTCTTCTCAAGTTCAAGAGTCAAATAGACCACAACACAATAATCATGGGAGATTTTAACACACCTCTCTCACCACTGGACAGATCTTCCAAAACAAAAGTTGAACAAAGAAACCATAGAGCTCAATAATACAATTAATAACTTAGACTTAATTGATATATACAGAATATACCACCCAAAATCAAGCAGATACACTTTCTTCTCAGCAGCACATGGATCCTTCTCAAAAATAGACCATATATTATGTCACAGGGCAAATCTTAGCAATTACAAAGGAGTAGAGATACTACCATGCATTTTATCTGGTCATAATGGAATGAAATTGGAAATCAATAATAAAATGAGAAAGAAAAAATCCTACATCACATGGAGATTAAACAATATGCTACTGAATGAACAAAGGGTTACAGAAGACATCAAAGAGGAAATTAAAAAATTCTTAGAAGTAAATGAAAACTCAGACACAACATATCGAAATCTCTGGGACACTATGAAAGCAATACTAAGAGGAAAATTCATTTCATGGAGTTCATTCCTTAAAAGAAGGAAAAGCCAACAAATAAATGACCTCACACTACACCTCAAAGCCTTAGAAAAAGAAGAACAAATCAGCAGCAAATACAGTAGAAGGCAAGAAATAATTAAAATCAGAGCTGAAATCAATGAAATCGAAACAAAAGAAACAATCGAAAAAATTGACAAAACTAAAAGTTGGTTCTTTGAAAAAATAAATAAGATTGATAGACCACTAGCCACGCTAACAAAGAGAAGAAGAGAGAGAACCCAAATTACTATCTTATGGGATGAAAAAGGCAACATCACAACAGACAATTCAGAAATACAGAAGATAATTAGAAATTATTTTGAAACCCTATGCTCTAATAAAATAGAAGATAGTGAAGGCATCGATAAATTCCTTAAGACATATGAGCTACCCAGATTGAGTCAGGAGGATATAGACAACCTAAACAGACCAATATCAAGTGAGGGAATAGAAGAAGCCATTAAAAGACTACCAACCAAGAAAAGCCCAGGACCGGATGGATATATAGCAGAGTTTTACAAGAACTTTAAAGAAGAACTAATACCAATACTCTACAATCTATTTCAGGAGATAGAAAAAGAGGGAGAACTTCCAAATTCATTCTATGAGGCCAATATCACCCTGATTACCAAACCAGATAAAGACACCTCAAAGAAAGAAAACTACAGACCAATATCCCTAGTGAATTTAGATGCAAAAATCCTCAATAAAATTCTAGCAAATCGGATACAAAAACATATCAAAAAGATGGTGCACCATGATCAAGTAGGATTCATCCCTGGGATGCAAGGCTGGTTCAATATACGCAAATCAGTAAACGTTATTCACCACATCAATAGACTTAAAGATAAGAACCATATGATCATCTCGATAGATGCAGAAAAAGCATTCGACAAAGTACAGCATCCCTTTATGTTCAAAACACTAGAAAAACTAGGGATAACAGGAACTTACCTCAACATTGTAAAAGCTATCTATGCTAAGCCTCAGGCTAGCATCATTCTAAATGGAGAAAAACTGAAGACATTCCCTCTAAAATCTGGAACAAGACAGAGATGCCCTCTCTCACCACTTCTATTCAATATAGTTCTCGAAATACTGGCCAGAGCAATTAGACAGACAAAAGAAATTAAAGGCATTAAGATAGGAAAAGAAAAACTTAAATTATCACTATTTGCAGATGATATGATCCTATACCTAGAAGACCCAAAAGGGTCTACAAAGAAACTACTAGAGCTAATAAATGAATTCAGCAAAGTGGCAGGGTATAAAATCAACAAGCATAAATCAAAGGCATTCCTGTATATCAGCGATAAATCTTCTGAAATGGAAATGAGGAAAACTACCCCATTCACAATATCCTCAAAAAAAAAAAAATAAAATACTTGGGAACCAACCTAACAAAAGAGGTGAAAGATTTATATAATGAAAACTACAAAACCCTAAAGAGAGAAATAGAAGAAGATCTTAGAAGATGGAAAAATATACCCTGTTCATGGATAGGCAGAACTAACATCATCAAAATGGCGATATTACCAAAAGTTCTCTATAGGTTCAATGCAATGCCAATCAAAATCCCAATGGCATTTCTTGTAGAAATAGATAAAGCAATCATGAAATTCATATGGAAAAATAAAAGACCCAGAATAGCAAAAGCAATTCTAAGCAGGAAGTGTGAATCGGAGGTATAGTGATACCAGATTTCAAACTGTACTACAGAGCAATAGTAACAAAAACAGCATGGTACTGATACCAAAACAGGTGGGTGGACCAATGGTTCAGAATAGAGGACACAGAGACTAATCCACAAAATTACAATTATCTTATATTCGATAAAGGGGCTAAAAGCATGCAATGGAGGAAGGATAGCATCTTCAACAAATGGTGCTGGGAAAATTGGAAATCCATATGCAACAAAATGAAACTGAATCCCTTTCTCTCACCATGCACAAAAGTTAACTCAAAATGGATCAAAGAGCTTGATATCAAATCAGAGACTCTGCGTCTGATAGAAGAAAAAGTTGGCTCCGATCTACATATTGTGGGGTCGGGCTCCAAATTCCTTAATAGGACACCCATAGCACAAGAGTTAAAAACAAGAATCAACAAATGGGACTTACTCAAACTAAAAAGTTTTTTTCTCAGCAAGAGAAACAATAAGAGAGGTAAATAGGGAGCCTACATCCTGGGAACAAATCTTTACTCCTCACACTTCAGATAGAGCCCTAATATCCAGAGTGTACAAAGAACTCAAAAAATTAAACAATAAGATAACAAATAACCCAATCAACAAATGGGCCAAGGACCTGAACAGACACTTCACAGAGGAGGACATACAATCAATCAACAAGTACAAATGCTCACCATCTCTAGCAGTCAGAGAAATGCAAATCAAAACCACCCTAAGATACCATCTCACTCCAGTAAGATTGGCAGCCATTATGAAGTCAAACAACAACAAGTGCTGGCGAGGATGTGGGGAAAAGGGTACTCTTGTACATTGCTGGTGGGACTGCAAATTGGTGCGGCCAATTTGGAAAGCAGTATGGAGATTCCTGGGAAATCTGGGAATGGAATCACCATTTGACCCAGCTATTGCCCTTCTCGGACTATTCCCTGAAGACCTTAAAAGAGCGTACTATAGGGATACGGCTACATCGATGTTCATAGCAGCACAATTCACAATAGCTAGACTGTGGAACCAACCTAGATGCCCTTCAATAGATGAATGGATAAAAAAAATGTGGCATTTATACACAATGGAGTATTACTCAGCACTAAAAAAATGACTAAATCATGGCATTTGCAGGGAAATGGATGGCATTAGAGCAGATTATGCTAAGTGAAGCTAGCCAATCCCTAAAAAACAAATGCCAAATGTCTTCTTTAATATAAGGAGAGCAACTAAGAACAGAGCAGGGAGGAAGAGCATGAGAAAAAGATTAACATTATACAGGGACGAGAGGTGGGAGGGAAAGGGAGAGAGAAGGGAAACTGCATGGAAATGGAAGGAGACCCTCATTGTTATACAAAATTACATATAAGAGGTTGTGAGGGGAAAGGGAAAAATAAAAATAAAAAAACAAGGGAGAGAAATGAATTACAGTAGATGGGGTAGAGAGAGAAGATGGGAGGGGAGGGGAGGGGAGGGGGGATAGTAGAGGATAGGAAAGACAGCAGAATACAACAGTCACTAGTATGGCAATATATAAAAACGTGGATGTATAACCGATGTGATTCTACAATCTGTATATGGGGTAAAAATGGGAGTTCATAACCCACTTGAATCAAATGTATGAAATATGATATGTCAAGAGCTTTGTAATGTTTTGAACAACCAATAAAAGAAGAAAAAAGAAAATTTAAAAAAGAAAATTATAAACTTAAATCCTTATTAGGAGATGAATAAAGTCAGAAAATCAATGATCTAAACATCCATCACAAATAGTTAGAAAATGAAAGAACAATGTATAAGTCTAAAGTAAGTAGGAAAGAAAAAATAAAGAAATTAGTAAAATAGAAAAATAATAAAGAGATTTAACAAACACATAACTGGCTCTTCGAAAAAAATTGATAAAATCTATAAATCCGTAGTAAGGTTGAATAAGAATGAAAGAGAAGGCACATGGGCCTGGGGTTGTGGTGGTAGAGCGCTCTCCTAGCATACCAAGGCCCTGGGTTCGATCCTCGACACCACATAAAAATAAAAAAATAAATTAAAGATATTGTATCCAACTTCAACTAAAAAATAAATATTAAAAAAAGAGAGAATGCACAAATTATCAGCACCAGGAATGAAAAGGGAATATTACTACAGACCCTACAGTCATTAAGATGATAAAAAAAGAGAATAATATGAGCAACTTGATACCAGTAAGTCTGGAAATTTAAGTGTAATCTGTAAAATTACTATAAAACATAATAAACCAAAACTGATACAACAAGCAATAGACCATCTGAACAGCCTCATTGTCTGTTGAATAAGTTGAATCCTGCAAAGAAAATTCCAAGCCCAGGTGATTCACAGATAATTTCCTCAAAATAAATAAACTCACTTATAAAGAACTCTTCCAGAAAATGTAAAAAAGGAAGGAACACCTCCTAACTCAAAAGTTTAAGAAAATTAAAAGAAAGAAAAGTAGTGGCCACATTGCTTCTATAGATTTAGAAGCAACATCAAATCAGCAGAAGAAAACATGATCTAGTCAATGGGGAAAAAAATCAAACCCAGTACATTGAAAATATTACATAAAAGTACAAAAAGAGCTTGTGCCAATAATCATAATAAATATATACAAGTTAATTAACCAACTAAGATAAAGGAATCTATATATTGGATTTCATATTTTTAATATCATATAAAAATAAAACACACTGAAAGGTGAAAATAAAAGGGTAGGAAAGGATATACAAGGCAAATATGCTCCAAAAGACATCTTAATATGTGTAATATGAAGTTGCCATTTAAAACTTCATAGTTTTCCAAATAATTTCAACCCAATATAGATTTAAAATGTCAAATTATTAAGCATGTTTCTATATGTACCTCAACCTGTTTTGGGTATCATATTAGCTTTTCATTCTATAACTAAATACTCGAGTCAGCTAACTTTATAAGAAAAAGAGTTTTATATAGTTATGGATGCTGAAGGTCCCAATGGCATAGCATAGTCTCTGGTGAGGTTTATAAAAATATTTTGAGGCATAAATTAGGTGTTTATATGTTTATGATAGATGTATCTTGGTTTTGCTGTTTCTTTTAACAGAACATAATTTCCTTATTTATCCTTCATGATTTCTTCTTGGTTTGAGAACAATGACTCAGTGGGGCCAAGTACAACCTAAGGGAGAGGAAGGGGCTGCAAGTGGGAGGGTCATGAAGTCAACATGTTTACACAGTAGCCAAGGCTTCTCTCCAGCACACCACCCCAGCCACCAGCAACATGAATCTAGCCAGGCCTCCATCTGCCCACACAGATGGCGATGACAAAGATGAAAGAGCCAGAGGGTTCTCTCTATAGAAATTGAGGGTCCCAACCAGCTTCCCACAGGATCCATGCTGCTAAACCCAAGAGTCGCTCTTCAGTCCTTCAGGTACCTCAAATATCCGTGAAGAAGACCTGTCACACACTGTTCATCTGTGCTTACTCAGCAAACGCACTAGAGTGAACTCAAGCCCCTCTCCCTTTCTTTTATCAGGAGTAATTAATCTTCATGGTTCTTCTTTTGCTTTCAATGCTAACAAATGAAATTCCTGAGTCTGTCCTTAAAAGTGCAGTCTTCATAATAAAAAACACTGCCCAAAGAAGAGATGAAGACCGTTGTGAGCCAATCATCAGCTGGTAGTCTGAAAGTTTGTCCACAGACCCACCCTGAACAGATGCTCAGTGGGGGCTTCTCTGTGAAAAGCCACCCTGGTTCCCTGGAAGCTACAAAATGGCATGCAGGCCTGACCTGCTGTGACCTTCTCCTTTGTGCTGCTACTCCCTGGGAAGTCTTGCAAGACTCCCAGACCTTACATGTGTTGCTGCCCGGTGAGAATCATTTCAAAGGCTCCTAGAACTTTGAGGGGTTCTTACTTTATAATTGTTTTTTTGTCCAGGGAATAATGCTAGGGCTAGCATGTCTGTATTCCCAAGCCCTATCATTATTCACAAGACTTGCTAGTCGGTAAGAAGGGGCCCAACTGGCAGCCTCCTCTCCTACTACATCCAGGACCAGTTCCATAAAAAACCTGTTGTGGGGGGGGGGCGGGGTTGTGGCTCAGTGGTAGAGTGCTCGCCTAGCATGCACAAGGCACTGGGTTCAATCCTCAGCACCACATAAATGTAAAATAAAGATATTGTGTCTACCTAAAGCTAAATAAATAAATAAACATTTTTTTAAAAACCCAAAAACTTGTTGTCTCTGTCAGATGGTGTTATGGTTCAGATGAGGTGTCCCCCAAAAGCTCACATGTGAGACAATGCAAGAAGATTCAGAGGACAAATGACTGCATTGTGAGAATCTTGAACCAATCAGTTAATTATGCCCTGACAGAGATTAACTGGTAACTGAAGTGTGGGTTGTGGCTGGAGGAGGTGGAAATTGGGTGTGGCTTTGGGGTATATATTTGTATCTGGTTAGTGGAGTCTCTCTCTAGCTCCTGATCACTGTGATGTGAGCTGCTTCCCTCAGACACTCTCTCCACCATGCACCATGATGTTCTATGGACTAAGACCTCTGAAACTGTGAGCCCTCAAATAAACTCATCCTCCTCTTTAGTTGTTCTGCTCAGATCCTTTAGTCACAATGGTGAAAAAGCTGACTAAAACAGATGGCTATTTAACAGATCATTCAAAAGAGTTTTTCATTTAAATTAACATCTCCTTTACCATGTAATATATTTTTATATGTATGCAGGTCTATTTATTCAATTTACTTTTTCTAATGGTCTATTTTGTATTTCAGCAGTTGTGGCCTTATATTTTAATATCTGGTGGACCTTAGTGTTCCTCTTAAAATTTTTTAATTTTTTAAACATTTATTTATTTTATGTGGTGCTGAGGGTTGAACCTTGGGCCTCACATGTACAAGGCAAGCACTCTACCACTGAGCTACACCCCCAGCCATCCTCTTAAAATTTTTATGATTATTATGCATTATTTTTATACCATAAGCTGGAGATTAGTTTGATCACTATAAAAACTTGACAGGTATTTTGGGGCATATTTATTAGGACATTTCTATCTTTAAATATCAATGTAGAGGATAAACATTTCTATAAAATTAAGCTTTCCTATCTTCTATTTTTCACTTTTCTCACATAGATTTTGTACATTTTTCTGTGTCACCACAGATATTTTATGTTTTTCATAGTGTCTTTTCTTTCATTGTACTCTCTACCTGGTTGTTTATATGTGGGAAAAGAACTTCTGTACACTAATTTGCACCTGTCCTTTTTCCAGAATGCAGCATCATCATCTTAATAGTTTTCTTTTAGTTGATATTCTTATTTTCTTAGGCTGACAATCACCAAATGATGGTTTTGCCTGTTGCTTTCCAGTGTCTACTCGTGTTTCTTTATGATGTCTCCTGAGCACTCCTAACTAGCAGCTGTGATCATTCTGAACATCATAGGGCACTTTGGTGCTTCATGCTGGAGCTGGTTTGTAGTAGAGGCTCACATGATCTGACTAATGGCCGAGATAACAGGCAGCATCAAGGCAGGATGCCAAGAGGATCAGGAAGTCATCAAGGTGGGAGATGCAGAAGACAACAGAGTCTGGAGCTGAGGAGAGCAGGAAGAAGCTGGGGGGAAGAGGGCCACATAGTCTAGCTGGGAGAGGGAGGAGCAGAGGTGGTAGTATACTGTCTGGGAGACTCCTCCAGACTCAGTGAGTTTGAGATGTCTGTGGGATGACTAGGCAAGCTGCCCTGAGAACTGGATCCCAGGACAGGGAGGAGCTATGATGACAACAGCCATGTGTTGTCCATGACGGACCCACCCATCATTTTCTGAGGCCCCGCCAGGAGGTGGGGTGCTGGTGCTGGATACACACTTCTCCCTGTCTCACCTAACTCCTGGACACCCTCAGGATGCTGAAAGGCTTTGTTCTTTGCTCCCTTGGCCTGGTGAGCAAACTTTCCTTTCCCCTGCTGGGTTTCTTTTCCCTCCCAAGAGCTAGGCCTGACCACATTTGCAAGGAAGCTGTTTTGTTTGGCGTGTGTGGTTCTAAAAATAAAGTTAGTTTCTTTTGATAAGTGGCTCCTGATTGTGCCCAGCCAGACTGCGGCATTTGGTGGCTCGCACGGGGAGCGACTGAGGGTAAGTGAAACTGCTCGCCCCTGAGGGCAGGGCGAGAGGATGGGTAGCCATTTTAAGATTCCTCTTTTATTTTGATTCACTTTTGTTTTAAGTTGCCTGTCCCTGGAGATGAGTGAGACGGAAGAAAAACCGCTCACATCTGAGGAAAAACTATTTACGTCTGAGGAACAGATAGGGAGAAAGGACGGATGCACATGTCAGGAGGATAGAAAGGCTATAATGACTTTTTGTTGTTCCCTTTTTATTTCATTCTGTCTCGGTTTTGTTTGGCGTCATCTTGTTGGGTTGTATTATAGTAGAAATACGGGATCAGAAATTAGCAAAAAACAAACTGAAAGAGTGTTAAGTAAATTGTTAGAGGAAGGAGGCATCCCAGTAAAATCAAGAACAGTCAGGGCATACGTTGATACAATACAAAAATGTAGCCCATGGCTTTTTAAGGAGGAGTTGTTAAATACATCACAATGGAACCATCATGGTGAAGATTTAAAAAGAATAGAAAAGAAAAGCCCAGGGACTCTGCCAGTTGGCACATTGCCATTGTGGACGTTCATATCTTGTTTGCTTAGTCCAAAGCCTTCAGTTCAGACAATGGCAGAAGAAGGAGAAGACATATTGATTCAAGTAAAAGAGAAGGTCTCTCAAGTTAGTCAGACAGAGGAAAAGATTCAAGTAAAAGAGAAGGCCTCTCAAGCTAGTCAGACAGAGAAAGAAAGTGTAAAACAGAAAAAGCCATCAGGGGGAAAGTTACAACAGGAGACTGCTACTAACACCTTTCTATCACCAGAGGGTGTAAGTGTCCAACCAACAGCACCACCTCTACAGGAGACTGCTACTAACACCTTTCTATCACCAGAGGACGTAAGTGTCCAACTAACAAGGCCACCTCCATATGCTGGGAGGTCCCCAACCCCCGCAGTTGATACTTGGGATCCTGAGACAAGATCTCAAATATTAACATGCCCTGTATTTGAGGCAGGAGGGCAGCGATTTTACCAAGTTTTAAATTTCAAAACAGTGAAGCAGCTAAAAGAGGCTGTAACAACCTATGGTCCTCAAGCACCCTTCACTGTAAGCATGGTCGAATCCATTAACAACTTGAACATGACGCCAGCAGATTGGGCTAATATGTGTAAAGCTGTGCTAAATGGAGGACAATACCTGTTATGGAAGGTTGCCAATGAGTAATTTTGCAAGGAGACAGCTAGGCGAAATGCAGCAGCTGGTTATCCTCAGAGAAATCTAGATATGTTGTTAGGAAAGGGACCTTATGAGGATCAGCAGCAACAAATTGCATATGATCCTGGTGTATATGCACAAATTGCTGTAGATGCAATTAAGGCATGGAAGACTTTACAAGGACATGGAGGTTTACAAGGTCAATTATCTAAGGTAATACAAGGAGCTAATGAACCTTATGCTGAATTTGTAGATAGGCTTATTCAAACAGCTACCAGAGTTTTTGGGAATACAGAACAAGCAATGCCATTACTAAAACACCTGGCTTATGAGCAAGCGAATCGTTGGTGCAGAGATATCATTAGACCATGGAAACATGAAGATTTAAACACATATATTAAATTATGTAGAGACATTAATGAACAAGAGCAAGTTGTGGCAGCTGCAGTAAAACAGGCTTTAGATGCCAGAGACATTAATGAACAAGGGCAAATTGTGGCAGCTGCAGTAAAACAGGCTTTAGATGCCAGGCCAAGAACATGCTACAATTGTGAACAAACAGGACATTTTAAAAGGAATTGCCCCATTGGAGGAGGGTTTAACAAAACTAGGTATCAAAGGAGTAGAATACCAGGTATTTGCCCACGATGCCGTAGAGGGAGACATTGGGCTAATGAATGCCGTTCTCAAACCACCATAGAGGGTACTCCATTATCAAAAAACGAACAAGGACCAGGTGTTTATCCACGATATCGTGGAGAAAGGCATTGGGCTCCATTGCCAAAAAATGGACAGGGGGGCCCAATGCTCCGGGGCCCAAAACCACAAATATACGGAGCACTGGAGGAACCCAGCAACCCCATCAGGGTAGTGCCCAGGACACATTGTCCATCAGATCCCTCATCAGACAAACCAGAGGGAGCGCAGGGTTGGACATCTGCGCCTCCGCCAGAGCAGTACTAACTCCAGAGATGGGGAGTTCAAATCATTCCCACAGGGGTGAAAGGACCTCTTCCCAAAGGAACAGTAGGCTTATTATTGGGACGCAGCTCTTCTACTCTAAAAGGACTTATGATAAGTCCTGGGGTAATTAATCCCAATTATGAAGGTGAAATAAAAATTATAGCCAGTTCTCCAAAG
Organism: Marmota monax; assembly: GCF_021218885.2. Taxonomy (NCBI): domain Eukaryota; kingdom Metazoa; phylum Chordata; class Mammalia; order Rodentia; family Sciuridae; genus Marmota; species Marmota monax. Next base: position 27,970,983 of record NW_026694710.1, on the reverse strand, counting down.
GGTATATCAGTAATTTCACCAGGAGATAGAATAGCACAGTTACTAATAATACCCAGCCTACATGATAAATTTTCCAGTCGTACTGTAGAAAGAGGTTCCAAGGGATTAGGCTCCACAGGTGTAGATTGGCTATGCTTTCTTTAAATTTAGATTCTCGCCCCATGCTAAAACTAAATATTCAAGGACATGAATTTAATGGGCTACTGGATACAGGTGCAGACCTTAGCATCATCTCTCATCAAGAATGGCCAAAACATTGGCCATTACAACAAGCCACTCAAACGCTTCGAGGCCTAGGAGTGGCAACTAATCCCCATAGAAGTGCAATGGTATTAGATTGGAAGGATCCTGAAGGATGTGAAGGAACTATACAGCCATATGTATTGGATCATCTTCCCGTAAATTTATGGGGCGAGATGTCCTAGATCAATTAGGTTTGACGTTAACAAATAACATCAACCAAAATGCACCCACTATTATGACTAGACAAGGTTTTAGGAAAGGAAAAAGATTAGAAAAACAAGAACAAGGTATAGCAGCACCAATACAAATAGATCAAGGAACAGGCAGACATGGGTTGGATTTTCAGAAAGGGCCACTGAGACAATAAAAATTACTTGGAAATCAGAAAGACCAGTATGGGTTCCTCAGTGGCCCCTGACTAAAGAAAAGATACAAGCAGCCCATGACCTGGTCAAACAACAATTAGTGGAAGGACATATACAACCTTCTGTATCTCCCCATAATACTCCCATTTTTGTCATCAAAAAGAAATCTGGTAAATGGAGATTATTGCAAGATTTAAGAGCCATTAATAATGAGATGGTTATTATGGGACCTGCTCAATCAGGGATTCCTCAATTGTCTGCTTTGCCAAAAACCTGGTATGTTTTAGTTATAGATATTAAAGATTGTTTTTTTTCAATTCCAATTCATCCTGAGGATAGTCCACGTTTTGCATTTACTATCCCTGCACTGAATCATGAAGGTCCTGATCAGAGATATGAATGGAAAGTACTCCCTCAAGGGATGGCTAACAGCCCAACTATGTGTCAAATTTATGTTAACAAAGTAATCCAGCCACTTAGAAATCAAAATCCTGAACTACAAATATTTCACTATATGGATGATGTATTATTAGCACACAAAGATAAAAACACATTGCTAGAATGTTATGCCACACTTACAAACTTATTAAAAAATTATAATCTAGAGATAGCAATAGATAAAGTACAATTAAATTTTCCAATTAATTATTTAGGAGTTCTATTATCCTCAACCATGGTCGTCCACCAAAAATTCAAATACGAGTAGATCAACTCAAATCACTTAATGACTTTCAAAAGTTATTAGGAGACACAAATTGGATAAGGCCTTATTTAGGTATACCAACAGGAGAGTTGGGACCTTTATTTGATATCCTAAAAGGTCCATCAGATCCAAATTCACCCCGAATGTTAACGCCTGAAGCAAGAAAGACATTAAAAATCATTGAAACATATATGGAAAATATGCATTTGGATGGAATTGATATAAGTTTGCCTTTATTATTTATTGTACTACCAACAAAAAATATTCCTACAGGAGTATTTTGGCAAGAAGGTCCATTATTATGGATACATTTATCTTATTCTCCTAACACTATTCTTACTAGGTATCCTGAGGCTGTAGGACAATTAATACTCAAAGGAATAAAAGCAGCAAAGGGAGTGTTTGGAATTTCTCCCAATAAAATTATTACTCCATATACTATGAATCAAATTGATGAGTTAGCTAATGAGTTAAATACTTGGGCAATAATCATGTGCAAATCTAATGTTTCATTTGATAACCACTTACCATCTAATCCTTTATTGTCTTTTTGGTCATTGCATCCTGTAATTTTTCCAAAAATGACAAGAAAAACACCTATCATGAATGCTCCAAATATATTCACTGATGGGTCAAATAATGGTACAGCAGCAGTAGTTACCCCTGATCAAACTTTTACATTTTTAGTTCCCAAACAATCAGCTCAAAAGGTAGAGCTTAATGCAGTTTTACAAGCTTTTGTGATGTTTAAAGATTCTATATTTAATTTATTTTCTGATAGTCAGTATGTAGTTAATGCTATAGTATCTCTTGAAGATGCTGGTAGGATTTCCCCTTCTTCTACTGTTTTCTCTTTGCTTTCCACTATACAAAGTCTAATCTGGGACAGAAAAGATCCATTCTTTATAGGACATATCAGGGCACATACAGGGTTGCCTGGAGCCCTTAGTTTGGGCAATGATTTAGCAGATAAAACTACATATGACATACATATTTTCTCTACACTAGAAGAAGCTATAAATTTTCATAAAAAGTTCCATGTCAATGCTAATACTTTACAAAAGCGTTTTAAAATAACTAAGGAACAAGCTAGACAAATAATAAAACAATGTCAAAATTGTGTGACCTTTTTACCACAAGTTAATCTTGGAGTCAATCCTAGAGGATTGATACCTAACCATATTTGGCAGATGGACGTCACACACTTGCCAGAATTTGGAAAATTATAATATTTGCATGTTAAACAGTTGATACTTCTTCTGGATTTTTGATGGTCTCCCTTCATGCCGGAGAAAAAACTAAAGATGTTATAGCTCATTGCTTACAAAATTTTGCCACTGTGGGTGTTCCAAAACAGTTAAAAACAGATAATGCCCCTGGTTATACTTCTACCTCTTTTAAACAATTTTGCTCAACATTTGGCATTACTCATATAACAGGAATCCCATACAATCCACAGGGACAAGGCATAGTTGAAAGAGCTCATCAAACTATTAAAATGTACTTATTAAAGCAAAAAGAAGGAATTGGGAAGGGGTATATATTCCCCAAAGATAAACTTAAAATAACCCTTTTTACTCTAAACTTTTTAAATTTGGATTCATCAGGACTTAGTGCTGCGGAAAGGCATATGTGTCCAAAAAATGTGCATAAGCCCAAAGTACTTTGGAAGGATATTCTAACAGGACAATGGAAAGGTCCTGACCCAGTAATTGTCTGGAGTCGGGGGTCTGTTTGTGTGTTTCCACAGGGAGAACAGCAGCCGATTTGGATTCCAGAGAGATTAACCAAGGTCCTGACCCAGTGATTGTCTGGAGTCGGGGGTCTGTTTGTGTGTTTCCACAGGGAGAACAGCAGCCGATTTGGATTCCAGAAAGATTAACTAAAGCGATTTCTACAGACCAAAAAGAAGATGATTTGGCTCAAATCCATAACAACTGATATCCAAAACTCCAGTTTGGCTATTCTTATATCTGCAACAGAACCAGGATGCTTTTTTCAATATCTATTTTATTATTGCTCTTTGCCATATCATGAAGTTCTATTTTGTTTTTTGAGCTCTTACAGACCTAGGTTAATGTTTTGCTGATCAGTTCTATTTTTTTTGACTATAGAGTTTTTAAACATTGCAATGGAGATTTCACCTGTAAAAAGTTATAAGGCCTTTACTATAATGTTATGTGTTGTATGTATTATATTATGTGTGCACACTTGTGTTTTGTGTTATATGTTTGAATGTATGTATGTCCATATATCATATATGATGAGCGCTCATGATAAAATGGATCCAAATATTTTTTTTTTCACGTGATTTATATGGTTTAATTTAAATTGGGTAAACAACTGTTGAGGATTGTTTTAATATGTAAACAAAAAAGAAGGTTAACAGATCTGTTTGTTTACTTTCACCTTTCCTTTTCATTATATTTAATAATTCTCTTAAAGATAATGTAAATTGTTAAGAAAATTGTTTTCTTTTAGTGCCTTCTGGAATGTTACATAATTTTTTCTTTAGCCATTATTGCCAGAATTCCTATCTTCATCCCAGTGCTGGTGAAGTCAAAGATAAAACCAATCTACAGCTTCTGCAATAGCCATCACTGAACTGCTTGCAGAACTTGCCTGGACACATTGTGAACTCACCTGTATGCATTGTGAACTATCTGTTGGTGCAGCGACTTGTGGTAGTGTTGGGGTATTTTTGCTGATGATGTCATCAGTGGTACAATTTTTCCAAAAGGAGCCGTCAATTGGCTTGGTGTATCTTCCTCCCTTCTGCTTGTCATGATTGTCCAGCTAAAATTTGGGGGCCAACAGAGGTGAGGCAAAGAACCTCACCCCCCCGCTGGTACAAAGACCTCTCCACAGGTGTGGCTGTATATTGGACCGGTAGTCAATGACGGGTAATATCCAATTGCAATGGTACCAACCTAACGGGTAAGGACCATATGTACTATTGGACAACCTAAGGCAGGCACGGTCCCTAAGCCACATGCTTTTTGTTTAAACAGAGAGGGGGAGATGTTGAGAGCCACAGCCAAAGGGGCCCCAGCAAACTTCCATCTGCCGGCTGATGATTGGCTCACAGCGGCCCCAGCAACATCTAGCTGATTGGCTCCTCTGCGGTGATGCTCATTGGGCTGTTTCCCTGCCCTTTTAGACCACGGAGCTGCTCATTGGGGGAATTTTTTGGCTCCGCCCACATGACCCAGCCAATCGGCCTCAAGAGCAGGAGGATTATGGGAGGTGGAGAGAAGCTTGTGTGGGAGAGAGAGGCTTGTGGAAAGCCGGTGGTGGCAGTTGAGGCTCTGAGGGTTTTTCCTGAGAGGCTGTTTTGTTTGGCGTGTGTGGTTCTAAAAATAAAGTTAGTTTCTTTTGACAAGTGGCTCCTGATTGTGCCCAGCCAGACTGCGGCACTGACCTCAGGTGAGGCCACAGCATGGGATGATCTCTGAGTACCTGTCTTTCTTTAGACCTTTTAAAAACTGCTCCTAAACTTTTGATGGCATTGTGTAATGCTGCCTCCCAACACTGCAGGCTCTGTTATCTCTGCCCTAGGCACTGCCTGCCTTCTTGGCTCTACCAACACACAACACATGTGCAATACTGAAGTGGATGGTTGGATGATAGTCCGGAGAGAGATGTCCTTACTCCCATACGGTTGTCCAAGTAGTAGATGGTGCAGGTGACCTGGAAACCAGAAGGAACCAGAGGAGTGGAGAAGGTGTTCTGGAAGCCCTGGATGTGGAAAGAAGGCCCAGGATAGTCTTGGGAGTTTCTCACTAAGAGGCAGAAAAAAGTCACTAGATGTAGCTCTTGTCCTAGTGGGGTAACTTGGCTTACTAATTGATCAGAAAGGCCCTGCCTGCTCCACTCCAGCTTGGCCCTCTTAGGGGATACCTGCCCACAAGGCTGCCCACGTGGGGTATAACTGCCCACAGTGGGGATGTCCTCTGTTCTGGGTATTCCTGCCCACATAGGCCTGCCCACATGGGGAATGCCTGCCCTCAGTGGGATGCCTTCCATCCAGGCATGTCTGCCCCAAAAGAGGTTGCCTTCTGGTCTGTTTTCCCTATGAGGAAGTCCTGTCCTTGCAGGGCAAAGTCTGTGGTGTGGGATTAGGTCTGATTTAGGAGCTGGTAGAAGTCCATCAGAGCACATGTGAACCACTCTCCCATGGGCTTTATGGGAATGGAGCTGCTGAATTCCTGTTTGGATTCTGCTTCTCTGACTCCTGCCATCTTCCTCATGGGCTCCTGTGCTGGTGTCTCCTTGTGCACCTCTTAGATCACTGTAGTGTCCTGTTTCTGGGGTCTGACTTCTGCAGCTTGGCCCCCAAGGTATCACCAGAGCACAGATGATGTGTTCTGCCCCTCCCATGAGGACTGTGGCTGTGACCTTGCTGACTCTAGCTCCAGTTCCTACTTGGTCTTTCTTGGTACTTTCTCTGTGGCTCCCATTGGGGCTGTCCCCACACTTCATTGTCCTGGAAGTTTCTACAAATGGTCACTTCTTTAAATTCTTCTTAAAGTTGCAGCTGAGGGTCTCTTCTCCTTCCTGACAGGGCTCTATCACAATTCCGAGCAGGAGGCCTCCAAAGTGGTGTGAAGGGTTGATTCCCTAAGAACAGCAGGCTCAGTACAGGCTCATACAAACCGTATGGGCAAGGAACCTTGGGTGCTTCCTTGGCACCTGTGCCATCTTGGGCAAGTTACTTATCAGCCTCAGGCCTCAGTTTTTCTTATCCATAATATGGGGAAGAGTAGCACCCTAGGTTTTCATTGGTATTAAATGAAATGGGCATAAAAGAATGCAAGGCAAAGAGTGAACACTCAATAAGCATTCAATACTTTTATTGATAAAGGGATAGAAAGAGGGAGAGAACCCTCCTGGGAATAGAAGTGAGGGCACACACAAGGTGCAGTCCATTGCCATCTATAAACTTTAACAATACTTCTAAGGCAACTGTTAGGACTACTCCCCCAAGCTTCTTCACTGTAGACACGTGATGTAATGCTGGATGTGGCCTAGGCTCTGGGCCTTGGCTGTAGCCCATCAGGGATGTGCACATGTAGCCCAAAGCTTGGGTCTGAATCCCCCCTCCCCCCCTCTGATGCACTGATCATCTCATCTCCATGGGCACTGTGACAGGGCCATGGCAATCATATGCATAAAGATGCTTTTCTCTTGGACAATGGCAAACACTTAGCCATGTTTCCCAGTGAGTGTGGGGACCATTTTCATTACAGAGTTGGCCTTCTGCTTTGTGCATGTTCCCACAGTACTACTTTGGAATATGTGACCCAGAAGGCTTGGGGGCTAAAGAAGCCACTTTAAAGTCAGCAATGCTTGTAGCCATGTCCAAAGGGATTAAAGGTGCCAGGGATCCAATCAACTTTTTAAAAAATATCTTATTTATTTTTATGTGGTGCTGAGGATTGAACACAGTGCCTCACATGTGTGAGGCAGGCGCTCTACCACTGAGCTATAGCCCCAGCCCTTCCAATAGACTTTTTGATAAAAGAATTTGTTATGTGGGCTGGGGATGTGGCTCAAGCAGCAGCACGCTTGCCTGGCATGCATGGGGCACTGGGTTCGAGTCTCAGCACCACATTAAAAAAAATAAAATAAAGATGTTGTATCCACCAAAAACTAAAAAATAAATATTAAAAAATTCTCTCTCTCTCTCTTTAAAAATAAAAGAATTTGTTATACTTCCTAACGAGTAAAACTTTTTAATGATTAGCAAATATCCTTTTTAAATATATTTTTAAAATATTTACTTTTTAGTTATAGGTGGATGCAATATCTTCTTTTTTTAATATTTATGTCATGCTGAGGATTGAACCCAGTGCCTCATGCATACTAGGCGAGTGCTCTACCTTTGAGCCACAACCCCAACCCCTCCTTTTTTATCTTGAGCAACACTTTTTTGTTTTGAAGTTTAGTTTGATACTAATCTAACACATTAGCCTTCTTATATTTAGCATTTATTTTCAACCTATGTATTTATATTAATGTTTGTAAATAGTGTTATAATTGGGTCTTGTCTTTTCATCTGATAATTTCTGCTTTTTTCACACTTAAATTGTTTTATTATTAAAAATAAGAATTTTATTATTTTAGCTCTTTTCTTGTTAAATTTACATAATTGTACATTTATATGATCTGTACTTTTTAACTGGAATTTCCAGCTTATTTATTTATTTTCTGGTACTGGGGATGGAACCCAAGGCCTCACATGATAGGCCTCTCGACACTGAGCGATCTCCAGTCCAGCAGTTCATTTATGTTTAATGTTTATTGATAATACTGAATTTAAGCTTTTCATTTTAGGATTTGATTTTTATTTATCCTATGTGCATTTTATTCTCTGTTCCTTTTTTCTTGAATCATTCTAGGTAAGTCACATTTTTTTAATATCCCACTTTACCTCTTCCATTGATATTTTAGCTATACTTCTTCTGGTACTGTTTCAGAGTTTGCCTTAGAGATTAAGGTCTGTATCTCTAAGTCTTCATGGCCTGTCTCGAATGCTGTTATACTACTTCATGGATAGTGTAAGAACCTTGTGATAATATTCTTCCACTTAGTAGCAGTCTTGGCCTTTGTACTTTTGATATCTTATGTTTTACTCTACCTATGCTACAAACTTAAAAATTAGTAGATTTTGAGGAATTTAAAGTTATATGAAAATCACATATACAAGATAAAATACATAAGCTATGAAAAATAAAGACAATTATGCTTCTGTATGTGCCTTGGAAGTACCTATTCTGGCACTCTTTACTCCTTCAAGACTAAGGTTTTGTGCAGTGTCATTCTCTTCAGTCTGAAGAACTTTTTTTTTTAAAGTAATTCTACTAGGTGTAGAAGTATTAAGAAAAATTCTTTTAGATTTTGTATATCTGAAAATGTCTTTGTTTTGCCTTAATTTTTGTAATTTGCTGAATACAGACTTCTGGATTGTTTGTTTCCTTCAGCACTTCACAGCTGCCCTTCCATCATCTCCCGGCCTCCACTGTTCCTGGAAGAAGTGAGCTATAAATAGTGTAGTGGAGCCTTTGTGTACAATGTGTGTTTCCCCCTGGTGGTTTTCATAGGTCAACCTTAATGTACCTCATATAACCCAACTGGGGCTTGTTGAGACTTTTGAATATGTATATTGATTTCCTTCAATCATTTTGGAAAGTGTCTTCCATATTTATTTTGCTCTCTCCTCTCCTTGTGAGATGTCAGATATATTTAGATTAGTCCATTTTATTTTGTAACATAGATCTTAGATTCTGCTGGGTGATGTCTACTTTTTTCTGTCGTTGAATCTCATTTTTGACATTTTATGTTTGATTGTCTTCAAGTTCATGTGTCCTTTCCTATGTTGCATCTAGTCTATTGGATTCTTCAGTTTTGAGATGGATTTTTCATCTCTTACAATCTGACCCTGTCTATAGATTTTACACTTCTATTGAAATTCACCATATCTTAACACATATCTACCTTTTCATCTACATACTTTAGCATTTTTATCATTAAAAAATTCTCTTCTGATAGTTCCAATATCTGGATCATCTCTTTGGCTGACTTTAATGACTTCTATTGATTGTATACTGTCTTGGTCATAGGACACATTTTCTTCATAGATAGATAGATAGATAGATGAAATTATATAACTATATGAAACTATTATCTGTATGTTGGATATTTTTTATAAAAGAACAGTAGAGAATGAAGTTAATATTCACTTCTTAAAAAGGACTTTATACTCCTGTGAGGTCAGTAGAGTTGGGCATAAAATCAATCAGATCTGTGGTTGGGCTAGGTCTGGACTTCATTGTGATTTTAGTTTGATCCAGTTCACTACTGGTTTGAAATGTTTTGAAAGTGGAATTACAAATTCTTCTTCTATGGGGTCTGGAGAATTGCACAAATGTAGAATTTCTTGGAGTCTCCCAGCTCAGCTATCAACTTTACAGACCAGAGGAGAGCTCTGTTATAGACAAGTTGCCAGGTTTGGGGCTTGCTGGAAAGTCCACTTGCCCTCCAGTCCCATCCAACCTTTGTACTGGGTTTTGCCTCTACCAGAACACCTACATGGTTAGGTCCTCCAGTCCTTCTACCCCTGGAGCTCAGTTCTGGAGTGCCTTAGGCTGACTTCTCGCAGCTCTCCATGTCTCCTCCCAGCTTTGCTGTCTGCCCCTAGTCACTTGGTAAAGACTTGTGGAGGAAGAGTTGGTGAATGGTGTGCTCTGTAGCTGGGGCTTTTTAGAATTCCAATCTTTCTCACTAGCCCATGTTAATTAAAAGTTTAGCTGGTTTATTCTCCTCCCACCAATGGGATATTCTTCCTTTTCCTGCCCTCCACCAGGGATGAGAAAAGCCATGGTTTCTTCTTTTCTATGAATGGTTTGTAACTTTTTGGTACACTTAGCTGTATCCTCAGCTCTCAAGTTCAGAGAAACTGATTTTGCAGTTTACTCATCTTGACTGATTAGGTTAGAGCAACAATCTCTTGTGGGTTTTGTATATCTTCACTAAAAATTCGTCCAATAATTTCCCCATGAAATTAAAAGTTTATAAAACTAAAACAGCCATGTTTCAGAACATTTTGTTCAGTATAGGATGAGGTGTGCTTAAAGAGTGAGGTACAAGGGAAGTCATGTTGCCTTGCAAGGGGATAAGACCTATGTCCTCCATCATGTGGCTGTGTGACCCAGGGCTATGGTCAATCTAACAGAGCCTCTTTCCAAAGTTGCTCTTGCCTTCTAGGCAGAAGGCATCTCAGGTAACCAGTCACTGAAAGTCATTCTAAAGTACCTGGAGCACTTGTAAGATTCTCTGTAATGCTCATCTGCTTACTTGGATGGCATGAATTTTAGTAAAAGTAACTAAGAAGCAGACAGGAAGTGGTATGTGATATTATGTTGATGGAGACATATCCAAATATTGACATGAAGTTTTGGTAAGAACTTAGTATTTCTGCCAGGCATGGTGGTGTACGCCTGTAATCCCAATCAGGAGGATTGCAGGTTCAAGACCAGCCTCAGCAACTTAGTGAGGGTCTGTCTCAGATACAAAATAAAAAAAAAAAAACTAGGAATATGGCTCAGTGGTTAAGGAAATAAAAAAGAAAAAAAAATTCTTATTTATTTATACAACATGTCTATCACATTGTAACAAGGGTCTACTCCATGTCATCTGCTCTCTGTAATTGAAGGGTACAGCCCCAGTATACAATTGGAACAAGGCTGTGGCAGAGAAAGGAGAGGAAAATGGAGATGTGTTGTTTCTTATTTTTCTACCCAACAATGACACAAATTGTTTCCACTCACATGTCTCTGGCTAAAGCAAGTCACATGGCCATGTGAGTCAATGGGGAAGGAAGTATTCTTCCTTTAGAGAGAACTAACAAATATTTTTGAAAAATATTTCAGTCTACCTCAATCCACTCTTCTGATCACAAACACTTGCACCCCTCCCCTTTACACACAAAGAAATATTCATCACTTTACCACAGTGACAACCTAAAGTCCCGTCCAATGAGAGCCTGTGAACCAGGATTCAGGATCCTGTGATCATTTTTTTGTCAGGGCCTGATGCGCAAGCCCATCTACTGCTCCACATGTGGACAAGGACAGGGACAGGAAAGCCATGATAAACATCCCATTTAAAAAGGGAAGAACAGAGACCCAGCATCACTGGTCCCTAGCACCTTTGGATTCTCACTAAGTGGAAGTGGAGGGCCTTGGTTAGTCCCTGAAGCTGTCCCCTTGGGAATCTATTCCTAGCCCATCACTCTCCGTGGGTTTTTGCTCCATTTTTTGGACTTCTTTTCCATTGCCCTTCTTGGTTTTGTGTAAAAGGACAATGTAGAAGCTGCTTTCCTTGGGGAATGAGCCCGATTCCCAGACTGATTCTTGCCTTCCGAAGACTCGGGGTCCAAGTGTTGCTTTAAGCATCAAATAATCATAGAATATTTCAGCTTGGATTGGTGATTCTGTGGGAAGTACAGCTCTCAGAAACAGAATCAGTTCCTTCCACTTGACTTTGGTCAGCTCCATGCTCCCTGAGACACATCCACAACTCATTTAGAGATGTGTCCTCTCTCCAGATTTCATTGCAGGAACCTTGAGTTATTGGGAGTTTGTGGGAAAGGCACAAACTTTTAATGCTTTCTATTCTTTTCTTTCCATAGATGTACAAATATAAGGATTTTGGGTGCTACCTTAATTGTTTCAGATGTGTTAGCAATAGGCTTCAGGGTCACTCACACCTTTGATTATTTGAGTGTTTTATATATATATATATATATATATATATATATATATATATATATATATATATATATGTGTGTGTGTGTGTGTGTGTGTGTGTGTGTATATATACATATATATCTGTGGTAGATGGACATGATACTTTTATTTAATTTATTTATTTTTATGTGGTGATGAGGATTGGACTCAGTGCTTCACATACGAGGCAAGCTCTCTACCACTGAGCCACAACCCCAGCCTGATTTGTGCGTTTTAATTTACAGACCTTTTAAAACTTATCTTTCACTGGGTGAAGATGAAAATCATTGACATATTCCAACTTTCTGAAATCTCATTATTCCCTTTCATTCCTACTCATATACTGGCACTTCTTTTCCAAGTTTGTCCTTCTTCATTGTCACATGCAGACAATAGCAATCCAAGCATGTGCTAGCATTTTGTTGGCCCAGCTCTGCCTAAAGCCACAAGCTCATTAGGGTTATTATCTGCCCTACAAATAATCACAGTGATTAGTTATCACATTTTATTGGATGCCATCTTTTAGCCTCCAATAGACATATTGCAGCCAGTACCATGTTTTAGGATTTGATACAGCAGGCCATAAGTCACCAACTCCTAAGATCTCATGATTATCTAGCGGTGGGAGTGGGAGGGCAGCTCTGAATTCTCCTGATTCTTGTGTCCCTGCTTTTTCTCTGGCACCCGTCTGTCAATTTGCGGCTTCACAGATGATTTCCACTACTCCTCCCAAATTCCATCTTTTTTGGGGGGGCACAAGGGATTTAACTCAGGGGTACTTGACCACTGAGCCACATACCAGCCCTATTTTTAGCTTTCGCTGAGGCTGGCTTTGAACTCACAATCCTTGTGCCTCTGCCTCCCAAGCAGCCAAATTCCATATTTATATAACTTTGTAATCTTAAAGGCTTTTCAAAGAAGTTGTTACTTTTGGATAATGTTACTAAATATTTCAGAATACTTGCCTTTCTGCCTTTTGTGTTTCAAACAATAAGGCTTTTAGAAGGAACAAACATTTTTATGTGTAGTTGATCTGTCTTTTTTACCATGTACTATTCTAGTCCTCTGTTTAGAACATAAAAATCATTTCCACAGCAACTAATTATACTGTAAGTCACAAATGCAGAATTACTACTGCTGGTAGGAAATTAGAGGCAACCATAATACATATATTAAAAGCTCTTACTTCTGAAGGTCTCCCAAACACTAATAAGAGCTAATAAAATGCAGGGAAGACATACAAAATATCCAGTGTAGACATGTGCAATTCAAGCTGTCTTTGTGCATGATCAGCCTGACATGAATCTGAATACAATTCTTTTCTGCCACATGTATTATGCCTTTGTCAAAAAACAGTTGAGCATATTTGGTGAGCCTATTGCTGACTCTTCTTTTCTGTTCCATTGATCTATGTGTCTATCTCTCTGCCGCACATTAAGTCTATCAGGAAGTAATTCCTCCCAGCTCATTTTTCGTCAAGATTGTTTTAGCTTTTCTAAGGTCTGTGCCTTTTCATACACACTTTAGAATAAGCTTTTCTGTGTCTATGGACACCTTGCCTGAGTTTTAAATAAACTAATAAACCACATTACAAACCTACAGGTCAATTTAGGGAGAACTGACACATTCATATGTCAAATCTTCTGTACCATGAACACAATATCTCTCTTCTTTTTATTTTTTAAAATTTTTTTAGTTATTGATGGACCTTTATTTATTTATTTATATGTGGTGCTGAGAAGTGAACCCAGTGCCTCACACGTGTGAGGCAAGCCCTCTACCACTGAGTCACAACCCCAGCTCTACAATATATCTATTAATTTAGTCTGTAGTTTTGTTCTACTTTTCAACTTTCTTTGTCTGGTTTGGCATCAGGATTAACACTAGCTTCACAAATGAATTGGGATCCTTCCTGTTCTGTTTTTTGGATTAGGTTGTATCACTTAACTTATCTTTAGATATTGGATAAGATCCTCCCATGAAGTCATTTGGACTTGGGGTTTTCTTTTTAGGAACTTTCAGTTATAAATTCAATTTCTTTAATAATTACAGGAATATTCAGGTTATCAGTTTCATTCGAGTTAGGCTTTGGTAGTTTGTGGTTGTCAAGAAACTGGTTTTTTGAAAACAATTTTGCTTCCAATATTCCCTTATCACCTTCTGAGACAAGAGCTGTGGGACAGTGGGAGGAGCTGCACAGGGAAACACCAGGCAGAGAGGAGGCACAGTTAGGAACTTGAACCTCACTTAGGTAAGAGGGTCCTCTTTTAAGATTGAGAAAAGGGTAGAGATCTGTGAGACAACAGAAATGTTTGGAGTGGCTGACGAGACCAGGTCCCTCTCAGGTTGATGACCTTAATGTCACATGAACTCAATCATTCCCACTTTACGACTTTCCCCAGTGCCTGGGCTGCAAGACTGGGAGGTGGCATGGGCATCACCCAGGACTAGAAACCAGTAACCATGGAGGAGAAGACAAAAGAACACTGAGTCCAAAGGGGGCAGCCATTGGGGCTGAGTGCCAAGGAGAGGGGGTCCATGCAGTTCTTCACCTGCTGTCTATCCCCAGGCCTGACTAGGTGTCCAGCACCATCAGGCATACACAATCGGGGCCCTTAGAGCTCAGCATGGTGCAGAGGAGAGACAAATAACAACGACTGCAGCCCCACTGTGTGACAGGTACAGGGCGGGAGGTGTGGGGGGTAGGGCTGGACGGCTGAGCACAGGAGTAGGGCAGTGGGGACCAAGCATACGTCTGGGGTGCCCAGAGGTAGGGAGCTTAGGCCAGAGAGGACACAGCCAGGGCAGAAACCACTGGGTATGGAAGGAGAGAGTTGCAGAGGGTCCAGAGCAAGGCCAAGGAGGAAGGTGAAGGTTGGGACAGGAGAGGAAGTCCCTGAAGATGGCAGATGGCTGGACTTTGGTTGGAGCTTATGAGCTGCACTTGGCTCCTGATGGTTCTGTACTCCACAGAGTCATATCCATCATGTCCATCCAGGACCCCTCTTTTGGGCTTGGCAAATATTCCATTATTCCTTGGTTTTGCTGCTTTGCCTGATGTTCCAAACAAACACATTTCTACAACTATCCACACTTAAGTCCATCTTAGTGCACAGTAATTTTCTGACTCCCTACCACCTTCTCATAAAATATTTCCTGAATTTTATTATTCAAATGAAAGTCCTGTAGCGCTGGTATTTTTGGAAAATGCACAGGAAAGTATGAACTCTGCACTATCCACTCATTTATTTGAGAAAACTTCCGTGAGCCCCATGGCTTGGTAGAGCACATCAGGGAACCGAACTGGTACTCAGTGGATGACATGTGTGGACAGAGAGCAGCAGAGCTGGGGAAGGTCAGGATGGTGCCAGGGAAGCCCCCAGTACATGCCTAAGGGTAGGCTTAGATAAGGCTAGGGAGAGCTTCCAGAGCCCAGGGGAAGGAAAGGCCCCAGTGAGACAGGTGGCTGGTATACTGGGGCCCAGCCAGGGAGGACCAGAAAGTAGGTGGCCATGGGGCCAGAAAGCAGCCAGTATACCTGTCCTGGACAATGGGAGATGGCCTTGCCTCTGTGGAGCTCATATGCCTCCAGGAGGGCTGTGACAAAAAAGAGTGTGAGAAGGAAGCACAGGGCCCTATGTGGGGAGAGCCTTCCTGGAACTGACCTCTCTAATGATCCTGAGATAAGCAAATAACAGGAGATAAGGTAGGAGAGGTGGGAGGAGGGCCACAGTGGGGCAGCCTGAAGGAGAGGACCAAGGTGAGAAAAGGGGGTACCTGAAGCTGCTCAGAGAAGGAACAGTGATGGCAGGCACAGCAAGCTTCCAACAGCTAGCCCACTCTGCCCTCCTCTTCCTCATAGCAAAATCCTAACTTTGTGCAGATAGTGATGTATCTGGGCCAATAAAACCTGAGGCCAACTGTCTCCAGTACTTTATGAGACAGACCAATTCAGGCATGGACAGCCAATGGAGCCCATCACTCCTGCCCACCTCACCCAGCCTTGACACTTGCTCTCCTTGGCCCCCGCCCCCAGCCCTGGGCTCCCCTTTCTTCCTGTGTGTATTTCCAACATTCCTATCACATTCTTCTCAGTGGTGAAGATCCATCAGTTCTTTCAGAATTAGGAAGCTCTTGGCACCCTGGCTATCTACATCTTTTCAAAATGATTAACTACTAGAGAAAAACTGAATTTCTTTCTTATGAAAATAGCCTTGGAATAACTTCACACTTTTAAACTCATGTTAGCATTCCTAGATCTGATGATATTGTGGCTCAATATCTTACCACTGTGAAGCCAGGGTAGAAAACACATCATCTCTTTCAGATTCCTGGAATAACTTCAAAAGTTCTGGATCTCCAGATAAATGCGCAAGAATGCGCAATTCAATCTGTGAAAAGTCTGTGAGACAGAGCTTTGTGTCAAATGGGAATTCACCAACGATGCCCTGCTGTTGCTCACCCAGCCACCCTCAGATTGCTTTCCCTATCCAGGGTTGAACTTAACATCCCCACCTCCAAGGGCTAGACTCCTCTGGTCATATGATCACCCAAGTGTCACCTCTGTGTCAGCTGTCTGAAGACACCCTTTGCCTTCTGGGAGGCCAGCAAGGCCTCCCTCCAGGACAGGAGTGTTTATTTGTTACTTCATTCAGTGCACACATCATAGTTAGTAAGAGCCTTCTATGCAGGCTGTGCTCTTGGGTTGCATTAATGAGCAAAATAGCCAAGTTCCCTACCCCATGGAGCTCACATTCTCAAGGGGGACAGTTTGAGTTACTTGGTATGTCAGAAGGGGAGAAATGAAACGGAAAACACAGACCAAGGTAAAACGATTCGGTCTGGGCATGAGTGGTGTGTGTGTGCAGGCAAGTGCTAATGTGATCAGTCAGTTCCCCAATTTGTAGACACTTGTAGACCTAGACCTCACCAAGAAAGGGACGCTGAGCTATATGTGAGGAGGCAAAGCGGGAGCCCAGAGGCATCTGGGAAGTAGAGGAATAACATATGGCCAGCAGCCAATGTGGCTGCCTGGAGTGAGCAAGGGGTGGGAGCTGAGATGAGGACTGAGGAAGGCAGCAGGTTGAGTAGGCCATGCAGGGTGTGTGCCATCTAGATATGGCAAAGTGCAGGGACCCTAGAAGCCAAAGACCTATTATTATTTACTGGGCACAAATTTGCCTTAGGATTTAATTGAAGAAATTAATTCTGTAAGTACCTTTGAATTATTCAATTTGTAAATATTTGAACTGCATGAAAACACAATGAGTGAGCTACAGTGGTACAGATTATCCTCCATTGTTGCTAGCACATACCTGCTGCTAGGAAGATGTGGCCCCTGGAGGAAACAAGCAGGGTTCTTGGGGAGATGGTGAAAGTCTCATCTTCTTTACCTAAATTGTCATTGCAAGAGCACATAGTGAGTTTGGTTGTGAGTGCACTTGAAGATATTCCTCAGTGTAGAGTTATTTTAATACCACCCAAAGTTAAGAGTTTAGATTCTTAATTCTTACAACTATTTTTATTAATGTAATTTAAAAGAACAGTATTACATAAAGCTAGTGAGATTTTCTTATTGAAATTTCCTGTTTTTTTTTTCTAGAGGTTTTGACAAAGGGAAAAGCCAAATATTGATGCCTGAACATTCTAGTAAAAGTGCTCGAGACTCTGAGTTTCACTGTTAGATCTATGCAGGGCCATGCAGTTGTGATTTTCCCACTGGAGAAATCTGAAAATGGCGTAGGAGGCAGAGTGGCTGGTGGTCACCTTCCATGGACTCTGTTTGAGTGTAAACATTTACGTTTAGAAAGGGCCATTTGTGGTGCTTCATTGTGTGCCCACAGCCCAGGGGGAAGCACTGGCCCTGAAACAAAAGGTTGGGAATGGGCAACACAGCACCAATTTGTCCAACTGGAGCTTCCCTTTCTCAGAAATGTGAACATCAGCATTACAGTAGAATAACTCAAGAGAAAAAAAAATTGTGTGTGCTTTTATAAATATTTCCAGTAATTTTCAGACTTTAATAAAAGCCAGTGCTACTGAATGTAAGTTCTTTTTTTCTTTATCAGGAAGTTGGTGGGAGAGAGATAGTAGGAGGGGAGTTATAATTACTATCTATTTTAACTTGTAAGCTGCTAAAAGGGAGGTCCCATATCACATCAGCTACTCTTTATTTTTTCAATGTATATTTAAATCCTGGTCATGCAAACAAAGGAGAACTTCAGCAAAGTGGAGCAGTTAGTTATAGAAAAACAATTATAAAACACTTCTAAGTTTTAAATATGTTACCCAAGATTTTAGTAAGGCAGAAAGAAATATTACCTTTAAAATTCAGAGGCTTAGCAATTTGAATTGAGTGCTTGGAAATACCCTGGATATTCTGTTAATAATAACAGGAAAATAGCTTTAGCTAAAATATATATTCTTAAATTAATATGTACCATTTAAGGGTATTTAAAATGCAATAATATTTTATTAAACATGAACAAAATAAGCAATGCCAATGTTTCCTGCCTATTAACATTTACTATATTAATATGAAACACAGTTTTGGGGGAGATGCTACTAAGTACAGTCAGTAAATCTGAGAATAGCTCTTACTGGCTGTGTGAACCTTATTGTAATTACATGCAATATCTTTCACAACAACCCAAATCATGAAATCTATATATTGTTCTTTTATTTAAAAGCATACTTTAAGATGAAAATTCTGGCCTCTGCCCCTAGTCTCCCTTCCCCTGCTGCCCTACGCACTCGTTGGCTACCTCCATCTCAGCCCCTCTGTGGCTGGCAGTGGGTGAAGCTGCATCCCCTGCGAACCCCAGAGGGCCATTTGTCAAGCACCACTGCTCTGCACCTTTACACCTGGGGTAAAGAGCAGTAGCTTCTAGCCTGTTCCCACTATTCTAATCATGAGAATTTCTGTTAAAATCCTTCTTGATCCTTGGCAGGACAGTAAATGACACCCACTTTGTCTAGACATGAAATCCTTTTGGTGCAACTTGGTCTTGACCCCCTGATTATATCTGATGAATTCTTCCACAGTGGGAACTGCTGAGCATCAAAGCCCTGCTGTCTTATAGGGACGCATTTTAATGTCCAAATGCTTCTTAGTAAGGGTGCAGTTAAAAGTGGTCTCAAGGAAATTTAGAAAATATGTTGGCTCTTAAGCAATTTGGGAAATGCAAATCAAAATTACACTGAGATTTCATCTCATTTCAGTTAAAATAGTAATCATTAAGAATACAAATAATAATAGATGCTGGTGAGGATTTGGGAGAAAAAGAAAAACTTTTATATTATTGGTGAGATTGTAAATTAAACCATCATGAAAACAAGTATAGAGGTGCTTCAAAAGACTAGGAATGGAACCACCATACAACCCAGTTAGCCCACTCTTTGTGGTATTTATCCGGAGAACCGAAATTAGCATAGTGATACATGCATACCATGTTTATAGCAGCACGATTCACAATAGTCAAGTTATGGAACCAGCCAATGTATTTATCCACAGATAAATGAATTAAGAAAATCTAAAAATGCAGTTTTTATATTTAAAAACATAAAAATGCAGTTTTTTTTTACAGTTTTTACTTGGCCATGAAGAAGAATGAAATTATGCCATTTGAAGGAAAATGGATTGAATTTAAGAGCATTATACTATATTAAGTGAAAGTGGAGCCAGAATCAGAGAGTCAAGGGAAATATGTTTTCTCTCATGTGGGAAAACTAAAGAGAAAAAGCAAAAAACGGGGGCAGGGATCTCATGAAATTAGAAGGGAGACCAGTAGAACAGAGGAAGGGAATCCTGGGAAAGGAGCAGGGGAAGAAAAGGGAAGGTACTGAGGGACAAAATTGATATTGATTTTTAGTTTTTTAAAATGTTATATGTCACAGTGAATCCCATTATTATGTATAATTATAATGTCCCAATTAAAAATATGTTGAACAGAATGAAAAAGAAAATACAAAATGTCAAAATTCATGGAATGTAATTGAAGCAGTACTTAGAGGGAAATTTCTAGCAATATATGTGTTGAAAAAGAATAAAGATCTCAAATAAAGATTCTACCTCTAGAAACTATGAAAAAAGAGTAAATTAATTCCAATATAAGTAAAATAAAAATAATAAAAGCTTAGATTAAATTAAAAATAGACATCAATAGAGAAAAATCAGTGAAACCCAGAACTGGTAACAGAACAATAAAGCTTAAAAACTCTAGTCAAACTGTTCAAGGAAAATATAAGATTAAAAAAATGACCAGTTTCATGAATGAAAGGGAGTTATCACTACAGATTCTACAGAGATTAAGGACACTAAAAAAATATCATGAGCCATGACATGCTCATACACTGGGAAACTCAGAGGAAGATGGATGATTCCTTATGTGAATGACCAAAATTAATTCAAAATTCAAAATCTGAATAAACTACATATATTACAGATATTGAATTAATAGTTAAAAAGCCTTCCTAAAAAGAAAATTCCAGGCCCAGATGAAAGATAAGTCTTAATTCTTATAGTTTTTATGTTGCTTCAATACCCATTTTGAATTTGTTTACCTTTCTCATATCAGAAGCAGAACTTGGTCAACCTCGAGAGTTTCCAGTTCTCTGCCTCCTTTCAGTTGTTCAAGATGCTTGACCCAAGCATCTACCTTATACAACCATTTCATGGGAGCTGCTTCCCTAGGAGGCAGCTAGATGTTTAACTCACCCCAGTGACCCTTACCCTCTTACAGACTGTGAAGATAGGCCACAGTGACCACCTCTGCTCCTAGCATGACTCCATACAGCTTGTGCCTTCTTGCTCCAGACTCACCAATAAGAGATCTTTCCTTGGGGCATCTGCTTGGGTAATGCCCTGAACCCTAACAAAGGTTTCGACCGGCAAGTCTCTTTCCGTCTGTCTCCACCACTGCCAGTTGAACATTCCAAAATATATGAACAACTAAAAATGCCCTGAGCAATGAGAGGTACTTCTATTATGGTGGAGTGAGGAACATGTTTATTCTAAAAAGTCAGTATTTACTCATTGATTACCAGTGCTGGACATCAGAAAAAAAGAAAAACACCAACCAACATCACTCATAAACAATGACAGAACAAACCTCAATCAAATAGTAGCAAACTGAGTTCAGCAACACAGAGAAAGAATTACATACCATGACCAAGTAGGAGTTATCTTGGGAATGCAAGATTGGCTTAAAATCCAGAAATAGCTAATGTGATAAGTCATATTCACAAAATAAAAGATAAAAGATAAATTATCTCAATAGAACAGAAGGAACAACAACAAAATCCAACATTCAGTCACATGAAAATATCTCTAAGAAAAGAAAGGAATTTTTTTGACCTAACAGCACCTGTGAGGTTTACTCCCTATGAGTAACTTTGGCAGCTGACGCTGCTGTACAAGGCAGGCCTGTCTCCCGTCTGTTAGCATGCCACACCAGCATCAAGCCAGACTGTGGCTGACAGGGAGGCTCTGGGAAGCACTGTGCTGCAAGGATCACTAGTGGACAGGAGCCCAACTCCTGATGCCTTTCCCGGAGCACACGACACGTTTGCCTTCATGAGAGCTGCTCCACAGTGAAAGAGGAATACATGTTTCCTATTTGCCCAGAGAAAGTAGTAAAGTTTAAATTTATTGTTCTCAAATGAGTTATGAAGGAAGACATTTAATAATTAAATGTCAACTTCTATGTTTTTATAATATAACAAATAAATGAAACCTCACAAAATGTCTAATTTATGTAGTGCACTTTGCTATATATGATGTGTACTTTGAACATCTTAAGAGAAAATATGTTTTATTCTTTGGCCACATGGCAAAAATGTCATCCTGAGAAAGTTTTATTTTTACCTTCCACAATGGCTGACAGAAATCAACCCAATCTGTAGGCACCACAAGCCTCAAAAAGCATTTCTCTGTTATCCTCAATGTCCATTCTGTTCCTGGCGGCTTGCCGAGGTGCAAATGGCAGATTTGGTATCCACTACAACAGAGCATTTCAGCCAGTGACCAGTGTCTTACTGTTGGCTGACAGGGTGTGGACATGCCATGCAAACCAGGCAAATGCCATGCACCCCAACTCAAGACTAGAGCCACACAAAATCACTGAAGCAGAGAAAGTGTCTTCAGTCCGTGTCCCTCTACGAAGTGCCTCCAACATGTCTAGAGACCAGAGCTATTAAAATTAAATAATCTGCTCTTAAAAATAGAACCAGATTTTGTTGTGTGTGTTAAGAACACTACCAAAATTGTCTATCATGTTCAGAATTTTTTCAACAAAAATGCATTTTTAACAGTTTTAGAGAATTGTTGTGAAGTCAGTTCCGAGTTCTGACTACCCCAAAGAGTTCCCTCATCCTTGCCACGTTACAGTGAACTAAACTTGGCACTTTTTCCAGATCCCACCATTTTTACAGGATGTCCTTTTCTGCTTAACCACATGACATTTGGTCATCACACCCCTAGGGTTCCTCCAGCTGCGACAGCTTCTCAGACTTGCCTTGCTTTTTGAGGATTGGTCAGGCAAAGTGTCCCTCGGTTTGGAGCTGTTGTGATTTTTTTCTCATAGTGATGGTGGGATCATGGGTTATTTGGAGGAAGACCACAGAAGGAAGGTGCCATCTCATCATGTCACATTAAGTGAACACACTATTGACAAGACCTGTGGCCATTGACATTGATCACCAGGATGAGGCAGTTCTCTAGGCCTCTCCAGCATAAAGTGGCTTTTTTATTTTCCCCTTTCCTACACTGTTCACTTGGCAAGCAGGTCACTAAGCAGGGCCCACGCTTAAGGTGTCACACAAAGCATTTTTTGTGTGTCTGATGAAAGACAAAGAGAAAGAAGGGTGTGTTTGCCACAATTAATGACAAACCAGTACTGATACATTATAATGAACAAAAGTGAGATTTCACTTAAATCTCCTTTGTTTTTAACTAATGTCCTTTTTTCTTTCTTTTTTTTTGTTCCAGGATCCCAGCGAGGTCGCCAAGCTGCATTGAATCATAACCTCTTCCAGGACTCCTTTTAGCTGTGGTACTTTATCAGACATCTTTTTTTTTTTTTTCCACAAAGACCTTGACAGTTTTGAGGAGCACTGGGCAGGTATTTTGTAGAGTGTCCTCACTTGGTATTTGTGAGTTTCTCTCCTGATTACACTGGGGCTCCGGGACTGGGGAGAAAGAACACAACTGTAAGGTGCCTGCCATGCTCATCTCGTCACATCAAGGGCACACTGTCAACGGGGTCCATCACTTTGGATGTCGAACTCGATAGCTGGGCCAAGCTGGTTTCTGACAGGTTTCCCCTGTGTGAAGCTATTATTTCTCACTCTTTCCATACTGTTCATTTTGGAAGGAAGACAGTAAGCATGGCCCATACTACTAGAGTGAGGGGTTACATCCACCGCCTTGAGGACAGAGTACCTACAGAAATTATTTGACATCCTTCTGCAAGAGAGATTTATTTATGCTTTCTTATTTGTTTATTTACTTGTTTATATCGATATGGACTCATGGATATTTATTTTATGCTTTGGATCATATCCCAATGCTACTTTGTTATTTAGATTGTTCATACTTTAGCCATTGAGATCTCTTTCAGTCAGCTCCTGTGTCCCTCTGGCCCAATCTATTTTTACCTTTAAACATTTTGTTACTTTCTGGTAGTACAAGACATCCCAGCCCCATCTAATATGCTTTCTGCCCAGTCCTAGAATCAGCCCTCTTCCCCTGGAGCCCTAGTCTCTTGATTAGAAAGTGATGTTAGATGACAGGACCTAGTTGCTGGGTGCTGGGTGTGCTTAACTGCTTCTAGATCCTCTCAACCAACAGAGAAAGGAAATACAGGTGTGGGCTGATCTATGTGTACACATATATCTCTAAGTACTTCCATATGTAGCCATCCGTATCTACATGAAGTTCATCAACATGATTTCACACCAGTGTCTCCAATTCTAACCCACTGCCACACAGATCATTCTAACAGTGAGAAGCCTGGTTACCACCATCTACCATCCATCTATTTAGCTATTAATCCATAGCACATGCAGAGTGTATCAGAATTGTTAATGTATACCCCAGGAAAACAATTTTATCAACTAGTGTAAGTGACTATGTTCAGTTCTCCTACCTTTCGTTTTCAAGACTGCCTTCATTTAAGGTCACTACCTCCCCTTCCCTGCCCGCCAATTTCCCTCAGTGAGGTTATTTCATTCATTTTAAAATTTGTTTTAATTAGTTATACATGACAGTAGAATGCATTTATGCACTTTGATATATCATACATAGATGGGGTATAATTTATCATTTTTCTGATGGTACCTGTTGTAGAATCACATTGGTCATGCAGTCACATATGTACCTAAGGCAATAATGTCTGTTTCTTTCATTCTACTGTCCTTCCTATCCCATATTCTCTCCCCTCCCCTCCCTTAACTCACCTCTACCTAACCTAAGGTAACTCTATTCTTCCCTAGCTCCCCCTCCTTATTGTGAATTAGCATCTGCATAAAACAGATGCTAATTCAAAGGCCAAGAAAACATTCGGCCTTCGGTTTTTTGGGACTGGCTTATTTCACTTAGCATGATATTCTCCAACTCCATCCATTTATCAGCAAATTCCATAATTTCATTTTTATTTAAAGCTGAGTAATATTGAATATATACACCATATTTTCTTTATCCATTCATTTATTGAAGGACACTCAGGTTGGTTCCATTGTTTAGCTATTGTGAATTGAGCTGCTATAAACACTGATGAGGCTGCATCACAGTAGTATGCTGATTTTAAGTCCTTTGGATATAAACCAATGAGTGGGATAGCTGGGTCAAATGGTGGATCCATTCCAAGTTTTCTGAGGAATCTCCATACTGCTTTCCATAGTGGTTGCACCAATTTGCAGTTCTACCAGCAGCGTGTGAGTGTACCTTTTCCCCCACATCCTCGCCAACATTTATTGTTGCCTGTATTCTGGATGATTGCCATTCTGCCTGGAGTGAGATGAAATCTTAGAGTAGTTTTTATTTTCATCTCTCTAATTGCTAGAGATATTGAGCATTTTTTCACATATTTGATGATCAACTGTATTTCTTCTTCTGTGACCTGTCTGTTCAGTTCCTTAGCCCATTTATTGATTGGGTTATTTGGCTTTTTGGTGTTGAGTTTTTTTGTTTCATACTTTTTTAGTATATATTTATTTTTAGTTGTTAATTAACATTTATTTTATTTATATGTGGTGTTCACCATCACCTCCCCACCTAGCCCCGAACATCTGGCAACCACTCATATCTTCATGGTCTCTACAGTTTTGCCTTTTCCAAAATGTCATATAATTTGGAATCATGGTATACAGTTTTTCCAGATCAGCTTCTCTCACTCACAAATTAGAGATTCATCCATGTCTTTTTGAGGTTTCATAACTTATTCCTTTGTATCACTGAAGAATATTCTTCTATATGGATGTATCATAGGTTGTTTATCCCCTCACCCACTGAAGGACATCTTGGTTTCTTCCGGGTTGGGGTAATAATTAGTATAGCTGTCATAAGCACGTGTGTCCAGGTTTTTGTGGAGACGTAAGTTTTCACATCAGTTTGATAAATACCTAGGAGGGTGATGGCTGGATCATACAGTATTTAGTTTTGTTTAAATGTGCCAAACTCTTCCAAAGCAGCTATACCATTTTTTATTCCCAGAAGCAATGAATAAATTGTCTATTGCACTACATCCTCACCAGCAATGATGACGATTTACAGCAATTTCAGCGATTCTAATAGGTGTATAGTGGTATCTGTCTTAACTTCTCCTTCTCTTTCGTGCTACACACTCCTCATAATCTTTCAAGTCTCAGCACAAGCCCTCTTTCCTTGAGGAAGAAGACTCTAGCTTCCTACTTGAGCAGGGTTTGGTGTCTGTTGCAGTGCCCTTGACAGCATTCTCCAAATATCAGACCAAACACTGACCACAGACTCATACAATTCAGGTCCTGGTTCCCCCTTTCCAGCTGCCTAGCATGTATAAAGTGCTTAATAAAATGTGTGGTCAATGCATGAATAAAGCCAAAGGGCATTAAAGCTCATCAGTAACTGAACACTGAGTGCACATGATATATAAGTGGCCATTTACATATCTTAACTCCTTAGTTCTACTTATGTCTTTTGTAAGCATCCAATATTCATTAAGTACCACTAGACATGGGGGCAGCAATTCAAATGAATTCAGACACAAGTTCCCATCTATCATAATGTGTGCATCATACACATAAATTATGGGATTCAAGGTTCACATGGACAAAACTGGAAAAGAATTGCAGGAAATCTCCATGGGTGCTCTGAGAGAAAGGAAGAGTACTTTAGGTCCCTGAGGGG